>NC_060081.1:63601360-63904455 GCF_922984935.1 Meles meles | reverse complement strand
TCTCATGGTTCATCTCCCCCTCTGATTTCCACCAATTCACTTTTCCTTTCCTTCCCCTAATGCCCCCCATGTTATTTCTTATGTTCCACAAGTAAGTGAAAGCATATAATAATTGACTCTCTCTGCTTGACTTATTTCACTCAGCATAATCTCCTCCAGTCCCATCCATGTTGATAGAAAAGTTGGGTATTCATCCTTTCTGATGACTGAGTAATATTCCTTTGTGTAGATGGACCATATCTTCTTTATCTATTCAACTGTTGAATTTTTTAATGTTTCCTAGATTAGTGCTAGTGGATATTTTTTATTATTTTTCATTCCCACACCATCTGGACTGATCTGGGAGAACTCTCACCTTTATGGTTCTTGGGGAGATGTGGAACCTGTCTTACACGGTAAAACTGAAGTTGTCATGTGCTCAATTTCCTAGGCTCCCTTAAAGTGAGATCATTGCCAGAGTTGTTTACCCAGGCTAGTCTCCAAGGCAATCTCTAGTGACAAGCTGTGGCAGGCAGAATAATGGTCCTCCAAAGATGTCCACATCTTAATCCTTGGAAACTGCAAATATGTTAGATTACATGGCAAAAGGAAATTAAGGTTGCAAATGGAATTAAGGCTCCTCATCAACTGTCTTTAAAATAAAGAGCTTAACCTGGATTACCTGGGTGGGACCAATGTAATCACATGGGTCCTTAAAAGTAGAAGGAGGAAGCAGAAGAGTCAGAGAGGAAACATGA
Source organism: Meles meles (assembly GCF_922984935.1). Taxonomy (NCBI): domain Eukaryota; kingdom Metazoa; phylum Chordata; class Mammalia; order Carnivora; family Mustelidae; genus Meles; species Meles meles. Next base: position 63,903,718 of record NC_060081.1, on the reverse strand, counting down.
TGATGGAAACAGGGCCAGAGAGATGTTACATTGCTGGGTTTGAGGATGGAGGAAGGGGGCCATGAGCCAAGGAATGTGGATGGCCTTTTGCCGCTGGATAAACAAAGAAACAGATCCTTCTTTAGAGACTCCAGAAGGAAAGTAACCCCGTCCACCCTTGATTTTTAGCCTGGTGAGACCTGTTTTGAATGTCTGATCTACAGAATCATAAGATGATAAATTTTCATTGCTTAAGCCACTGAATTTGTTATAGCAGCATTAGGAAACTAGTATATATTCAATGTGTCTCTGCAATTGGCCTTTTCTAGTGGTGCGTTTTATTAATGACATGGATCAATTGTTTTCAAAGTAGACTGGTTAGAGTTGCAATGGTGTGTCTTAGAGACTATGAAGAAGGGAAGTTGGAAGGGAAAGGCAGAGACAATGGAACTCTGGGACCCCCCCATCCATGCTGCCACTGGAAAAATACTGCTTTTATCTATCTTATATATTGGAATTCTATGAAAATGTTTGAAAGCCATAATTGACATCATAGATAAATGTATTAAGTACAATAATAAAAGATAACATTTATTGAATGTTCATATAGTCTGGACACCATGCTTAGTAGTGTATACGTCTTAGTTAATCCTCATAATAGTCATAAGAGGTAGATATCACCTTTGTGGATGGGGAAAATGAGGCTCAGGGGAATAAAGTCATTCAACCAACATCCCACAGTGTAAGAGATGGGATTTTAACTTGGGGAATCTGACCCTACAACCTGTACTTCTAGGCAAGTGCATCAAGCATTTCACTGGAAAGAGCTAGTTGCAGTATCAAATTGATGGTACAATTCAGAATTCAAACATGTTTGTATGATAGAAAACATTTGCTTGGGAAAGAGGCAAAATCCTGCATTTGAGTTTAAAAACAATTACATCCAAGCGTGGGCAGTTCAAGAGTAATAATCAGGTTCTCTGTAGGATTGTTGCAGAGAGGTGTTTGCAATGCGTGGAAAGTTACCACCTTCTGAGTATATTACAAGTGTAAGATTCCAGGACCCTATGATAAGAAAGTCCTTTACACAGTAGGACTGCCTGCCTCATGACATTGTGAGCACCCTGTCATTGGTAGCAGTCAAAAAAAGATTGAGTTTGTGGTAGTGGGGAGTTGATTTAAGTAAGGACCCTTTAAAATTCTAAGATCTAAGGGTTGTTATGCATGGGGTCAACTGATGGGAAGTCTTAGTGCTTGGTTTAAGCAACTGCATCTTCTCTAGAGTAATGAGACAGAGGAAATTCTAAGTGGATAGATCCTGCTTCAGGGTGAGACCTTCAACCTATTGGGCTTGTATTTTATCCTAGAGGAAAGGGGAATCCATAGCAAGTGTTTAAGCAGCAACCTGATATGAACAGATCTGCATTTCTGAGGGGTGTGTAGATCAGAGGGGAAGAAGTTGAGTTGGGGGAGCAGCTGTTGAAAAAGCTTGAGAAAGACACATTTTTGGGGCCAGGGAAGACAGAGCCAGAAGGCCTAGGCTGAGAAGGGAAAAGAGAGAGAGGGTGGAGTACAGACAACACCCAGGTGAGGGCTGGGCTGGGTGGAGCTGTCCAGAACAGGAGGTGCTGGTGCCTTCAGGCTGCGGGAACTCCAGGGCACAGAGAAGGTCCGCATGGAAGTTTGTCTGGGGAGGAGCCCTGTGGTTAAGTGGGTCATAGACTTGGTTGACTCTACAGATGTATTAGTCAGAAGTGGGTCAGGAGCTGGAGGTCCAGTGCCAAGACAGGTGGAGCCCTGAGATCTCTATTCTGTCTGTGATTTGAAGATCTGCTGAGGACAGACAAGAGCCTGGCAATCCGCTTGGCAATGGGCTGGGTTCTGAGTGGGATGTGGGCTTCCAGGTGGGTTGGAGGCAGTAGAGAGAGCCTGCCTGTGAATCTCACTGACCAGGAGTTCGGGCACCCCTACCACCCACCACCTCAACGAATCTGTATTTACCAGACATGAAGGAAAACACATTCACCTGCTGCCACCTCCCTCTGGCCTTCAGATTAAACCAGTTTGCTCTCTCCAGGAATTCAACCACCTGTCGCTCTAGGACACTCATGTTTCCCAGGGCTAGAGCTTTTAATCTATTAGTCTTTTGCTTTTACCTCCTTTCTCACACATGAAATTGTCGGAGCCTCAATTTCTTTATCCATAAAATGGAGATAATAGTAATCCTTATTGTACAGACAGGTAATGCATAAAACACTCGTACATATAGTGACTGCTCAGTAAAAACTAGTTATTGTCAGGAAGGTGCTCTAAACCAAGTAATGAGGAGTCAGGTTATTCTGATGGGAAAGATGGTATGATAAGTCTTGACCAGGCTTTGTTGGGAGGAAGATAGGGAGAAGAGAGGCATAACATGGAAGCGAGATCAGAAACACTGGGGAACAATGTCAGGAGGGGGCGGGATGATAGTCTGGGGCATGACAAAGCCAGAGGGTAGGGAGTGGCCTAGGACTATGTGTCCAGATACACCTGCTCCTGTGACTTCCAGCCAGAGTCTTATGGTCAGGTAACCTGAGTACGAGGCTCAGGATGAGTCAGCATAGATCTGGATGTCTGGGTGACTCTCTAGAATCACCTGTAGAGTCCAGAAAATTTAGTTCCATTTCCTATTTTTGCTCTTTTCCCACCATGTGACTCTACAACCCACTTTCCTCTCTCCATGTAGATGTCTTCAGTTGTCGAATTAAGGGGCTGGGTCAGGTTGTCTCAACGACCCCTCCCAGATCCGGGCCAATTGTCTGACCAAGCATTCTTTCTGGCCAAAAGTAAGTCAGACTGGATGACAGCTTTAGGTTACCTTTACTGAAGGCCTATAACATGCACGTGCTAGGTGTCATTATATACATAGAAGTCTTTTATTTCAATTACAGGGTTTATTACCGTCAAGAGGTTCTGAGCCCCACCTTGATAGCACGTCATTGCCTTCATTTCTTTCCATGTCTTATTGCATTGGTGAAGTGTTGCCATCTTCCTAGCTCTCTTGAGCAATCTCAGCAGTGATTTCCACTTTCTTTCTAGCCTCAGATTGCTTTAGGGAACTCTGTTCTTGATTCTACCCTTCCACAGTCCTCTTCTGTTTGCGATATTCCCGGGGAACAGGTCTTATCTGTTCTATATGTCGCTGTAGACACATTTCCAGGGTTTATCAGGTTGTTGACAGTACCCATGACTCCAGGTATCTTGAATCTGGGGCCGCTGGCTAGTACGCAGGACACTGGGATCAGGTATAACTCGCACGGCGCGGTGCCGATAAGATTTGCACAGAGACCAGAGACCATCCAAACAGACTGAGTTCCAGCAGCCTGCGATAATAAATGGTGAACATTCATTAGGCATATTTCCCAGGCACTGGGTTAACCCAGTAGTTCTCAAGCAGGAATGACATCAGAGGATTTTGGAAATGTCTAGAGACACTTTCTGTTGTCATAACTGAGGGGAAGGTGTGCTACCAGCCTCCAGTCGGTGTAGGTTGGGCTAAACATCCTACAATGCACAGGATGCCCCACACAGCAAGTGATGATCTAGTCTGAAATTTCACTAGTGCTAGGGTTGAGAAACTTTGGGTTAAATGCTCTACATGCATTATCTCACGTAGTCATCAAACCAGCCCTGTGAAGCCGCTGCTATGTTATTACCACCCTCTCCTGTTTAGAGCTGGAGGAGCTGCAGATTAGAAGCATGAAACAATTTACCCAAGTTCACCAATTGGAGAGTGACAGAGCTCAGCGATGATCCCAAGTTTGGCTGACTCCAAAGTCTGCATAAAAAGTTGGGCCAACTGAGCTTGTAGGTCAGGACAAGGAGCATGGCTCAGGAGCTGATTCTCAGGGGTTCCTGAGGACCCCAGGGCCCCCTAAGGTCTATTAACTACTACCAAGTCTTGTTGCTACTGCAGGAGAACATGGAAGCTCAGCCCCCACCTGCTGGGGCCATGGTCTCCCAGGGGTGCTTGGATTGACCTGGGTGGGGGGTGCTGATCTTGACTGCTCTCAGCTGAGCTGAGCTAGGGAAGGCAGGACATCATTCTAGTAACTGCAGTATCAGTCCCATGGCTCTGATGTCTCCAGCTCTGGACTCAAGTGCAGGGAGGAGACTGACAGCTGGTGGCATATGCTCACAGCCAAGTGAGAGATGTGGCAACGTGCCAGAAGTCAGGTCTTCTCCTCTGATGTTGTCTGCAAATGCACTCAGAATATTGGCACAACGGGCATTGACATGTGCGTAGACACAGGCATGGTATCCAGTAGGCCCCCAATAATGAATGAAGGAACCAATCAGATGAAGGAATGGACACCTCCCTATGAGATCAAACCTTGGAGTACAGTGAGAGGGCTGGGCAGAGATCACGGAGGGGAAGGCAGGGCCAGGTCTGTGGGTGATGCTTTGGTGGTTGGGGTAACACCAAGTCTTCCAGGGGTCAGCCAAGCAGCAGCTGGAGGTGCATATTCTGGAACACAAGCCTTAGGAGACTGCAGGGAAGGCTGACTCCAAGCACCTTAGGGGCTTGACTAATTTTTGGACTGCATTGTTGGAATGTTTGGCAACCAGGCCTTAAACTCAATGACCTCCCAGACCCAGGAGTTGCAGAGCCTGGAGGAGCCTTCTTCCCCAGGACATCCCCTGGGTGAGGGTTGAGATCACAGATGGACTCAGGAATTTAGTTTATTGTTCCTGAGGTGGAAATAATTCTCATTATTCTGGTTTCCCCTTTCTAGGTCCTTTCAAAGACCATATTTATACCAATAAACTGGTGTCATGGAGTCCAGAGAGATCAGCTAAAGGCACAGAACTCGGGGAGCTTTCTTGTGGTTGTTGTTGTTGTTTTCCTCTATGGAGGTAAGGGGGGGAGGGGATGGGGGTGGGAAAGGGAACTGAAATTCATCAATGGTTTATTTTGGGTTGAGTGCTTTTCATGGTCACATTGAGGAGGTGGCAGAGTGAGCTGTAATGGCACCAGGCAGATCTGGGAGGCCAGAGACTCCCTAAACCTCAGTTTACTCCTTGGTAAAAAGGGCTAATACTTGTACCTATTTTCTAGAATTTTGATGAAGATTTAATGAGCTGATATACAATATGGGCTCAGTCTAGCAGCTGTCAAAGAATTAAGACTTCACTGAACGTTAGCCAGCGTTGTAGCTATTTTAACTTTATCACTCTTCCCTACCCTGGGAGGGGGGACTCATTGTCCCCATTTATGTATGAGAAAGTCAAAGCTTGGTGGGGTTACTGTGGTTCAGCTTTGCTCTCAGTTCCTCTGGGGAGTCTCTGCTGGTCTCCAAGGCCAGGGCAGGTGTCCCCTGTCCATGTGGCCCAGGCCCCTGTTCTTTCCTCCCAGCTTTCATTGCAACAGAGAGTGAGTGCCTGCTCACAGTCACAGCCCCTGCCATGAAGACAGCCTCCAGGCCCAAAGGATCCTTCTCGGCTGTGATGAGCACCAAGCAGAGCACTGGTTCATGGTGAAAGCTGAGGAGACCTAGGTAGTTCAAAGCCATTGGACCCAGTGGTCTACAATTGGGTTTGCTTCTTTCTTACGGTGTGTATATGTGTGTGTGTTCTTTCTTACGAGTGCTGAGTAAAGGGGGTGGCTGGGGACATCATTTAGTTGTTAGTAGGTCTTTTCTCTTGCATAGTGACCATGGTAAACCCAGCCTATTTTTCCCTCTCCTTGTTGCCTACCTCTCTCCACTAATTTCTACACAACCTAAGATTTCCAAAGAGAGAAAGCCAATGTACCATCCATCTAGAAGAGATTGGGAGTCAGTTATAGGTTTCCTTGGTGCAGAAATACACAAATCACAATGGAAACTTGCCAGTGGGGAAATAGTAGCTGATTTCAGCATAGGGATCGGAATCTTTCAACAACCTTGTCAGTTTTCTTCCTTCACTTTTCATTCCCAGCTCATCCAGTTCTCCCAGACCCATGAGGATTTCTCAACATGGGATCTTGGCCAGCTGATGGAAGGTGAGCTCAACTCCACAGAGGAGCTATTAATTAATTAGTGCAATGGTTTGAGCTCCTACTCTGTGCCAGTCCCTGCACTTAGCACTGAGGGTACAGTGCAGGATGAAAAGAGACAAGGGCCTGCCTTCCATAGCTTACAGTTTGGTGGGAGATAGAGGTGATAGTCATATAGTCACACTTTGGACTTACGTAATGAATCCAAAACTACACATAGATACAATTGCTCTGGAGGAAAAAAAAATAGTTCTGTGAGGACTTGACCTAGCTTGGATGATCAAGGAAGAGTTTCCTTAGGAAGTAAAACTGGGCAAGGATCTGAAGAATGGATAGGAGGTGGTGGTTAGAATGTTCCAGACAAAGGGAATGGCTTGTGCAAAGTCACTGTGGAGATCTGGAAATAAACAAAGGTCTTAGGGTGAGAGCATGGAATTTGAAGGTCCACAGGGTGTAAGCTAGGCTGGAATGGCAGGCAGTGACCCATTGTGTGGGGCCTTGCAGGCTAAGGTTAGGATTTGGCTTCAAGTCTAAGAAAAGTGGGAAGCCATAAGAGGGGATTTAGAAGCTGGGATGCAATTTGGTTTATTTTTTTTTAAGATTGTTCTGGCTGCTGTGGGAAAATGAAGAGTGTCTGAGTACACATGGGGAGACCAGTGAGGAGACAAAGCTGGCCGTCTAGAGGAAGGCAATGGTTGCATGGACATGAATGCAGAGGGGATGGGGAGCAGAACGTGGGCTTCAGAGATAGCAATGCAAGGACTGGGGCAAGGGAAGTTGTCAAGGGAGACTTCCAGTTTCTGGTTTGGAACTGGTAGGATGGTGGCTCCACTTTGGGACACCAAGGATGCTGACCGAGGGTGAGGTTAAACAGTGGAGGGAGGCAGATGAAGAAGGTGGCCTTGGACCCAGTGGGCTTCAGGGCCTGGAGGACATTTGAGCATAGATGCTAGTAGGCAGTTAGATGTATGTGTGAGCCCCGCTTGCTCTGCAGTTCTCCTGAGAACTGATCCAGGAACAATTTAAGACTCAGCTTCATTTCTCTGTCGTTGCCAGTGGGAAGGGTTCTCCTGAGTAGGAGGAGGCATCCATCTTTATCCTGGCCAAGCAAATGTGCATCTTTCTTTAATCATTTTTAATAATGTTATTCATCTATTTACTGATTTATTTAGCCAACTTTTATTGAGTACACTGATTTAGATTCTGGACACAGAGGAGAAGACAGATGGAGTCTCAGCTCTCATGAAGATTGCACACCAGTTGGGGAGATACGCAACAATCAAGAAAACGAATATGCAAACAAGGTAATTTCCAATGACTTTAGGGAAGGCATCTCTGAGGAGAGACACTGGAGGGGAGCCTGATGAATGAGCCAATCACGTGAAGGGTTGGGTGGCAATGGGGGACAGCTGTGGGAACACCCACATGTAGGTCCCAAGGTTGCATATTTGAGGAATAGAAAAGAGGCCAGAGTGCCAGTTCAGTAAACAAGCCGGAGAGTGAGAGGAGATGAGACTGTGGAGACCACAGGGTGGACCATGTAAGCTATGGTGGGTTTTGTTTTAAGTGCATTGGGAAGGCGTGGAAGGCTTTAAAGCAGGGAATGATCTATCCTGATTTGTCAGCTAAAAAGATCACTGTGGCTGCTGTGTAGAAAATACGTTGTTGGAAGGCCAAGGGTAGAAGTAAGGAGTCTGGTGAAAGGATGTTCCAGTTGTCCTTGGGAGAGGTGCTGAGGCCTGGACTGAGATGGTGGTGGCAGTCATTGGCTCTGAAGCCTTTATTCTATGTGCTTACGTGAATGACAAATGTCCCATGCCCAGAGGGACTTCATAATTAATTCTGTCATCCATTGCTTACCATAGCTACCACTATGGGTATTTTGCAAAACAAAGAAGGGTGAATGAGTATTTCTCTCTATTAAGCAATTTGTAAGTCTCATTTCTGTTATAGTTTAGCATCATTTTTTTCCCCACCAACTATATTATTGGTCATTGTGATGCTTAATTTTATAAGTCAACTTGAACAGGTCGTGAGGAGCCCAGATATTTGATCAAACTTTCTTTTGGGTGTTTCTGTGAAGGTTTTTTCGAATGAGATAAACATTTAAATTGATAGACTGAGAAAAGGAGATGGTGTTCCCCATTGTGGGTGGGCCTCATCCAATCATTTGAAGACCTCAGTCAATCAGTTGATTGAAGAAAGGGAAGAGTAAGACAGAATCCTTTCTTGCCTGACTGCCTTTGAGTGGGAATATCAGCCTTTTCCCTGACTTCAGACTCAAATAGAAACATTAGTTTTTCCTGGGTCTTGAGCCTGCTAACTTTTAGACAGAAATTATACCCTCAGTTTTCCTGGTTCTCAGACCTTTGGACTCAGGCTGGAACTAAACCACTGGCTCTCTTGGATCTCCAACTTTCTCACTCACTCTGCAAATCTTAGAACTTTCCTGTCTCCATAACCACCTGAGTCAATTCTTTATAATAAATTTATATATATATATGCATATATAAATATATAACAAAATATATATACACACACACAAAGAGGTTTATTAGAAGGATTGACTCTGTCTATATGTTTTTTATGCACACACATTTGTAGGCAGAAGAAACAAATATACAAATATATATGTATATACATACACACATATATATGTGTACACGCAGAGATTTCTTATATGTATACACATACATAGACCATGCACACCTCCTGTTGGTTTTGTTTCTCTGGAGAATACTGACCAACACAATGAACACATGCTTTGTGTTATCATCAGGAAGACCCAGGAGCAGAGATAGAAACATGGTGTGGCTCCTCTGGGCACGGAGGAGATTCTGCAGTCTAGATCTTGCAACAGACGTCTAGGTTTTGGGAAAACCTCTGGAAGATTGCACTTTATTTTCCTTTTTTCTTTTTAAACGTATGTTATGTTAATCACCATACAGTACATCATTAGTATTTGATGTAGTGTTCTAAGATTCATTGTTTGCATATAACACCCAGTGCTCCATGCAATCCGTGCCCTCCTTAATACCCATCACCTGGCTGACCCATCCTCCCCAGCCCCCTCCCTTCTAAAACCCTCAGTTTGTTTCCCCGAGTCCATAGTCTCTCATGGTTCATCTCTCCCTCCGATTTCCCCCCTTTCACTTTCCCCTTCCTTCTCCTAATGTCCTCCATGCTATTCCTTATGTTCCACAAATAAGTGAGACCGTATGATAATTGACTCTCTCTGCCTGACTTATTTCACTCAGCATAATCTCCTCCAGTCCTGCCCATGTTGATGAAATGTTGGGTATTCATCCTTTCTGGTGGCTGAGTAATATTCCATTGCACTGTATTTTCAAAAGCATGAAGAGGCATGGTTGGCTTAGGAAAAGCCAGATTGTTCACGGTGCCCAGATCATAGTTTTGGCGCTAGGAGCAGTCATTTAGCTGGAGAGGGATGTAGGGAGAGCAGGGAGGAAAGGCTTTGCCTGATGAGATCTGGCAACATTAAGGAGCTGAAGAAGGCTCTAGAACAAAGGACTGAAACACTCAAAGGCACACTCCAGAAAGGCTCCCATGGTTGCTGTGAGAAAGGCCTAGAGAGGGCGAGGCAGGGAGCAGGGAACAGGATTAGGAATCTGCCGCCATAATCGCAGGGACTGAGAGGCAGCCCCTGGATTCAGGCCTGGGGGATGGAGGGGACAGGGCACCTTGAGGGATGCTTAGAGGTGTTGGTGGCGGGCTTGGTGGTGGTTGGACACAGAGGGAGCCAGAGACACAGGCTGGAGAATTCCCAAGGTTTCCATCCCACTGCAGCTGTCCTGAGGCAGCCAGCCCCCGGCTGACAAGCCTCTCCGACTGAGATCTCTGAGTGGGCTCAGCCAAGGGGAGTTGCCCAGCTGAGCCGGGCCCGAGCGGCAAGCCACAGAATTATCAGCAGAATAGATGTCTGTTGTTTCAAGCCACTAAGCTGTTGGGTGACTGGTTGGACAGCACAAGGAAGTGGTACAGGCATTTACGAAGTAGACATAAAGCTAAAATAAGCAGGAAATCAGCAGGGGCTGGTATGTGGTCATTACGATGTGAGCTTCACTGCACTCTGCAGGCGTTCATGAAGGCGAAAGGAGAATAAGAAAGCCACTGGATTCACCCTCTCATAAAGTTCTTACAATATTTTGTTTAAGGAATCAGCGTACATTTTTCCAAAAAATTCATTTTGCCCCTCTGATGACTTTAGGTTCTCATCCCTGTCATAATGATCAATGGAGTTGAAGACACACAGTCCGGGTGAGGGCAGAACTTTCCTGGTTTCAGCATCGAAAGTCCCACAACCTGGGAAGCCCTTCAGCATCAGACAAACCGGGACTGTGGGTCACCCTGTTGTGCTTTGCCGCTTGCAAGTTCATGTTCACCCATTGGCTTCTGAAGGGGGCCATGGGAGCTGGAGGAGGGGTGGCAGTGTGCTGTTACCCGTTTGATAGACAGTGAAGCTGAGCTTTGGCAGGTCTGAAATGCCCCTCGGACCACCCAGCTGGAAGGCAGCCAAAAGAGGAGCTGAACCCAAGGGCAGCCTGATGTGCATTCCTGAGCCTGTTCTCGTACACCTGCTACATGGAGCAGTGACACCAGCCCCTGATGGCACGGCCGTGGAAGTGAGGGGCTGCACCCCAGACACACTCCAGCATGCCAACACCTCTCCATCTGGACCATGTTCAAACGTATCATTTGAGGTCTGATGCCAGGAGAGGAGAGCTCAGGGCTTCTTTGATAGCTCACTCCGTGGAGAGAGGTGACTTGGGCCACGGCCCTCCGAGGCCAGGGCAGCTGCCAGCTCTGATCTGACAATGGCACTGAGGACGAGACTGGGTTCCAGAGTGACACTTCGGAGAATCCAGAAAAAGATGAGGCAGGCAAGGGGGAAAGGGACAGGAATAGAGAAATGGTTTCATCTCTTTCAGGAACTGTGTTGATTCTTGATAGTGAACTCTTTGTCTGAAAAGAAAATCCATTTTTCATACATTCAGAATTCCAAGCTGCCGAACATTTCCTTCCGTGATGAGACGCATTCAGAACAAAAACGTGCAGCCTGATTTGTCTTTCCCTGAAATCAAAGGCACTGTTCGAAAGAGACTGCGCTCGCCACACAAAGGTAGCAGATGTTTGCTGAAATTGAGCCACGCAAGCATGCACACGTTCAATCTCGGGAGCATTTTGGTTTTTGAAAAGAGGAACAGTTTTGTGTCATTCTGTGATACACGGAAGCTTCTGGTCCTGGTGCTCAGGTGGGGTGTGGATGAGGGCAAGGTTTGCACCGGAAGGCTCTGCAAGGGAGGATGGGGCGGGGCGCATCCCATCATCGAGGGCCCATTGAGCACCCAGCGTCCACCCAGGATGGTGTTAGGTGCAGCAGATGGGGGGGGGCGCAGGGTCTTCAGGGTGCTATGATCTTAATTCTTGCCCTCCAAGAGTCTCTAAGACTTCCTACCCTCACTGTTTTCGAAAGCCGATTGTAAAGCTGAACTAGCATTTAACTTCCCAGGCATATTTCCCTTGTGTCATTCCCGTCTCTCCCAGATTTCTCCCTGTCCCTCACCCCTGGGATGTGATCAGTCACAGAAACCTGCATAGTCTCTCCCCCCAAAATGGAACTCAGAATTCATCCCCTGTTTCCATTTGCAATGCAAATTTGATCCCTTCTCCTCTATGCCCAAGCCACCAGAAACACCCTGGTTACCGTTCCCACGCTGTTGTGCCACGATCCCTTCCCAGGTCACACTGGGAGCTCCTGGAGGTTAGGTTCATCTTGACTTTCTCAGTAGCCAGGACAGGGTCTGGCATCTTCCTGGGCTTCATCAATATGCATGAGTGAATGAGAAAGGAAGAATGTAAATGATGAGATTTTCCTTAACTACCTCCCACCATGTCCTTAGGACCCCTCCGTCTCTGTTCCCACAGCCCTCCCTCTCTCTCTCTCTCTCTCTCTCTCTCTCTTTTTTTTTTTTTAACATGCCAACTCCGATTCATCCTTCAAGATCCAGTACCCATGTTGCCTCCTTCAGGAAGTCCTCCTGACATCCTCAGCCTGGGTGACTTATTCGTTTCTCCCCCTGCGCTTCCACAGCGTCCTGGATGTGTGTGCCCAGCAGAATACACACTTTAATGATGTGTCTGAGTTCTTGCTTGTCCCTGCTAGGGATGGCAAGTCAATTTAGCTTCACAACTCTGTTCTGCCTGATGTTGCTGCCGGAAGCAGTGTCGAGCTGGGTTCTGAGAGTGCCTTTGATGCAGTATAGTCATATATACATGTTGATATTTTATATAATGCATTTAAATTTTCAGTATATTGGAGAGAGCAGACCAATTTCCTCAGCAGCAGTAAATCTAAAGAACGTGACATCAGTGATAAGAGATGATGACGCAGACAAGCACATGTGGGCCAGCCTGCCCACTGGTACGGCTCCTGGAAGATGAAGCCTGGTTTTGCAGAGAGACTAAGGATTACTGATCCCAAGACCTGGGTAGGGAAGGGGCGTGAAGCCATCCTTTAGCTTCTGTTCTCTTCCCTGTGCAAGATGGTTGCTAAGAGAGGAAGTTCTCTCAATTCTCAGCTTATTCCATGCCAGGCAGGTGCTAGGCACTTGGCACTGAACTCTGATGGTTATGGGCATAGACTTTAGGTTTAGAAAAATTGGGTTAGAACCCCCACTCAGTCAGTTCCAGATGTCTGATTTAGGGCAAGTTACTTAGCTTCTCAAAGCCTCGATTTCCTTAAAAGGAAAGGGAGCTTCATACTCCAAGTTGGCTTTTGTAGAGTCACTGGCACATGCCAGGCGGTGTGTTTCGTGTTATCTACTCTGCCCGGGCCTGACGGAAGTCCCATTTCCACCCCCACATCACAGATGAGAAACTGAGGCTCAGGATGCTTGGATAACACATCCAAGGTCAGTTACCTGGAAAGCTCCAAGTCCGGGTGGACACCCAGACAGCCTGACTTCACGTCCAGTCCTCTTAGCTGTGACTCTCATTAATTGCTTTATGATAAAGATTTCTGATAAGAATCACGTGAGCTAATTTTAAAAATAGGGCTCTAAATTGCTTAATAAGTAATGGTTTTTTATAATACTTTTGGAGTATATTATGGACTATGCAAAACAGACAGACTCACATTCCAAGAAAATACAAAAACGGCCCTCAGAGTTTTGAACACATAATATTTCAACTTTAATGATAACTTATTTTTATACTACAAACATCAAGGAAAAAGTAGCTGACTCCTTATCAAGACTGTGAAAATCGGCTGTCTTGAGACTTCTCCTTTGCTTGCTTTCCAAAAATGGAGGAGCTCTTACGTGGTTTCAAAGGGGGAAGATCAAGATCTAAGAATTTTGAAGACTTCATAGTTCCAGGAACAGGTAGACAGTCTTTCAGGTCCGAGGACACAAAGAGACTTACAATAGAGATGGAAGACAAATGAATGGAAAGAAGGCGGGCGTGAAGGAATGCTGGTATCAAAGGACATGCGATTCTTTCTTTTTGAATCTTAGCCCCCCAGTTCAGAAATCCAGGAGTCTGTATGGTACTCCTGTGTCCGTGAACTCTCATTATTTCGCTCAGCTACTCTTCTTCTTCTGCACCTTCCCTGAGACCAAGAGGTACATTTCTTTATGATTTTGGTCTCTTCCTCATTATGAGTTCTATCATTTAATTCAGGAAAATAGGGATTGGGAGGCCCAAAGCAGTGAGCAGACTCACCGGGGTCCCACAACTATTGAGGGGTGGTGTGGAATTTCTCCTGGGCTTTCGCAGACACTGCTTCTGCCCGACAGTGGAGCCCCCCACCCCAGACCAGAGTTGTGACTGCCACAGACCCCTTGCACTTATGTGGCTATTTCAGCAGGCTGCCTGGTTTTCTGGGATTTGGGGGATCAGAGGCCGCTGCCCTCTCTCCAGTGCTTTCTTCTGGGCCAAAGGGCAGCTGCCGGTCCTACTTGAGGGTCCCAGCCGAGGTTGCTCTGCAGAGCAAGAATGGAGTCTTCCTACGCTAGGCCTGGCCCCAGAACCCTTCTGCCAGGAGCTTTCTTTAGGGAAGTCTCTCTGATCCTTGGCCAGGAAACCAAGAACGAGCAAGTCTTCCTCTTTCAAGATAGCCCTCTCCACTGACCGAAAGGCCAAGACAGAGGGAAAGGCTGTGCAGAAAGGGCCTGACATGTCACACTCATGGTTCTGGCCTGGTTTTTTTTAGAAAAGGAGCTCTTTCCCATGGTAAAGGGGAGAAGTCAGACTTTCCTGTTCCTCTTGGGCTGGGCATGAAGCAATCTTCAGCCCCGATGTTGACACCAGGTCAAACCCCCAGACCTTCTCTCTAGGCCTGGCTCCTTGGGCTTCTGAGCTCTGATCTTGGCGGCAAGAAGATGATCCACAGGCTAGGGGTTCCACAGCAGCAAGATTTGGAGCAGGACAGGGACAGGGACCCAGGCCTGGGGCACACAGCTTGACTTGGCCCCAGTTCCCCTTCCCTCTGGCCGGGAGGCCCTGGACAAGTTACTTAGTCTCTCTACCATGAAGAGTGGAGAAGAGTTAACCAAACCCCAGAAGGGTTATTTATAGGAAAAAATGAGATGATGTCTGTGGAGACCTTGGTGTAGGGCTTAGCATAGGTTACACCCTCAAGAGACATTAGTTCCTGTCAAGGTTCCTGAAGTTCACACCTCAGTCTTTATCTGAACAACCACACAGTACATGGGAGTAAGGATTGTCGACTTAGAGGGGGAGCCTCTGGATTGCATGAGACCTGGTTCAAATCCTGCGCCCACCCCCCATGCCAGTCACAGTGTGAACTTGGAAAAGCTTGTTCTTTTCTTTCAGCTTGAGTTTTTGTCTCCCTTGCTTGGTTCTTGTTGGTGCGGGGGGTGGGGGGGTGGGGGGAGATTTCTGAATGTGTGATAACCATTCCCATGATTACAAAGGGATCAAGTCAAACCCATCCAGTGGATGGCCTGAGCCTCTGTGTGTGGGGCGGACCGCCATCAAATATGAGGAGATGAGTCTGTCTCCTGGTCTGGTGTGTGTGGTGGGGAAAATCCAATGGAAAAATAGAAAAGCCACTGAGTGGCTTTCTCAGTTTGATCATTCACTTTTTCATTGTTCCCAGAGCCTGGTACAGGGCCTGGCTTATCTTAAGCCCTCAGTGGATACTTGTCCAATTAAAAAAGGCTTTGCCAATGCCAACAGAGTTCTGTTCTGACTGGGCTGGTTCTGTGGGCAGGGCCCCATGCTTGGAATTGCCCCGTGCATGGTTTAATGCTCTCCTGTTGCCATCTTGAAGCTCTTAATACTTTTTGCAAAAGGGCCTTTCATTTCTGTTTTGCACTCAGCCCTACAAATTATGTTGCAGGTCCTGTGCACTGGCAAAAATACCCAGAAGAAAATCCGAGCCGTTCAGGCTGACTTGCTTGCTCCGCCCTGTTGCCTCTCTGACCTCTGTGGCCAGGTACCACCATGCTTCCTGAACTCTAGCCACCCAGACCTGTTCCTTTAACAGGTCATGACCCCAGCCTTTCCCCAGCTCATCCTGTGGTTGGCTCCTAAGTCACCTCCACGGGAAGGCTCACCCTGATTACCTTCCCAGACACTTTCTGTCTTCTTAACCTGATTTATACGCTTTATATCATTATAGCTCCTGATTCTTCTATCTGAAATCCCCTTGTTTCTTATTAGTGGACTTGTTTGTTTTCTGTCTCCTGCAGTAGACTAACCCCAGCAATGAAGGCAGTGG
This sequence comes from Meles meles, assembly GCF_922984935.1. Classification (NCBI taxonomy): domain Eukaryota; kingdom Metazoa; phylum Chordata; class Mammalia; order Carnivora; family Mustelidae; genus Meles; species Meles meles. The sequence goes on along the minus strand of NC_060081.1, from coordinate 63,887,957 downwards.
TCTTCCTGTCTTATTCCTTGCCTTTTTCTCCAAGCATTGTGCAGCCCTTGGCACACTGTTGGTACTCAATAAATGCTTATCGGCTTAAGAATGAATGGAATTGGCAGGGTTGGACTCTCTTGGATGGGAAGGTGAAAGCTGAGTTGGCAGCAGGCACCCGAGGTGAGAATGGGGATGGCTGTGTGGGTCCCCAGCCCCTGCCACTGAGCAAGGCGGCCACCACATCCATATTCTCCTGACAACAGAGGCTGGGCTCCTGGCTCAGGCCCCTGCAGTGGGAGTCCACTCTGCACACTGGGACTTAGAAAGGTCTGAGCAGCTGCTGTGGACCAAAAGGTGGGAAATCAGAGCTTGACTGCTGTAGAAATCCTGGATCAGGGGCCATTTAATCCATGGCTCCATTTTGCAGGTAAGAATATTGAGGCTTAGGGAAAGGAAGAAACTTATTTTGTAGCCATAACATTAGCAGCAAAATCCGAGCCCAACCCAACCCAACCCAACCCAACCCAACTAATCAAACACAAAGAAACAACGCAATCAGAGGCAGTATAGCATACAAGGATAATATTAAATGCATCAGTATTTACAAGGTGCTTAGACAGTTTCCTAAGCATTAAGTGTTCTTACGCTGTTCCAGGAAATTTGCAAGACCCTTACTCGTAACATGTCATTGAATGCTCCTGGCAGCTTATCATATCGCATTCCCATTCTACAGATGAGGAAATGAAGGCCCCAGCTAGGGAGTGGAAGGACTGGGATGTGACCCTGGGTTGGCTGACTCCAGGGCTGAGTTCTTAACATCTTCCCTGGATTGCAGTTATGGGTAGAGCGGGCCTGGCATCTCTGTACTCTTTCCCAGCACCGGGTAGGCGACTGGCCCGAGTGGGAAATGCCTCTGATTCACATTTGCTCTGCTGGGAAGCCTCCTTACTCATTGGATCATTCATGCTGGAAGTATCTTCTGCCGTCTCTCTGTGCGTGGGGTCATGCCAGAAACTGCGGGCAGCTAGGTGAAGCCAGACACCTTCTGTGTGTTAGAGCAGCAGACTCAGCCTCAGGGGGACTGGCAACAGGTGGGTTGCACGCCGGAGAGCCACTGGGCTCAGGCAAGCTGACTCTGCTGTCCCTTCTGGGGTCCTTGGCTGCCCTCTGTGGAGGGTACAGCTGACGCAGGAGTCATGAATGGCTGGGATCCCAGATACACCAGAGCAGGCCAAGGCCAGGCATTGTGTTGGGCTCTGAGGACCCCTCTGAAAGCAAATCAGTCATAACTTCCTAGGCCCCACGTGTTAGAGGGCCAGCCAACATAGAAGGAAGAAAAGAGAAAAAATAATCACTCGCCCTAAAAGGTGCACAGAGCGAAAGAATGGGGGGTGGGGATACCCGGTGGTTTGGGGCTGACTTCTCTCAGCTCATGAGAGACAACTGTTAAAAATTCAGGAGTTTTGTGAGCTGGGGGTCAAACACAGGCATTATGAAAAATCAGATTGTGCAATTTACAAGGAAATAAATGTTAAAAATTAAAAAAAAAATAAAATGCATTACTTCTTAATTATCTTACTCCTCTCTATGTCCTAGAAACGATCTACTCCTGTTGTATCCATCCAGTGGAGGTACCCTCTCCTGGTGTGTCCCCATGTCTCCCTTCCTGACCCCACAGTCAGGGACGGCACACTGGGAGCCTGACATGGACTCTGACGGGAGTCTTTATTAAAAGCACCCAGAATGGGGGGTGCCTGGGTGGCTCAGGGGGTTGAAGCCTCTGCCTTCGGCTCGGGTCATGGTCCCAGGGTCCTGGGGGAGCCTGCTTTCTCCCCCGCCTCTGCCTGGTTGTGATCTCTGTCTGTCAAAAAAAGAAAAAAACCAAAAAAACCAACAACAAAAAACTTAAAACAACAACAACAACAACAAAACCCCAACAAAAAAACCCCACCCAGGATGGCAAACACAACAAATCAGAGCTTCTGTTTTTCTTTGAGAGTCAGTTCTTAAACTTTTCTAGCACAGAAGAACGGACCTCAGGCAGGGAGGTCGGGGTGGGAGTGTTTTTGGTGAGACCCGGAAGGACCAGAGGGGTCGACCATGTAATTGACCATACGGAATTTCACCTGGAGGGAAGACCAAGGGAAGTCTTGAGGCACAGTTGTTTCTGGGAATGAAAAGGTGACCAAGAGGGCTGTTGGGGAGTACAGATAGTTCTGGAGCCCTGAGTGAGGGGAGAGGAAGCTGGAAAAGTGGGCAGGGAGCTTGCATTTTATTTGAGGTGCAGGAGGAAGCCGGCAGAAGGGCCTCAGGCGTCCACTTGGATTCCAGAATGTTGCCTCATCCCCACCTCCGGGGCACTCCATGTCTCTGCTCCTTCTGCCCTGGCACTTTCTCCAGAACTGCAGGGGGTGGGGGCAAGAAAATGAATTTTCTTGGGGGCCACCTTCCACCACAGGAGATGGAAAGTGGTGGATCAAGCCTCCTGCTTTGCAGTTAGAGAGTTCTAGGAGGCCTCCCAAGTACTTCCCAGGGACCCTGGTGCCCTCCGGCCCCTTTGGCTACCAGAATGACCTCAGCAATGTCCCCTTTGGTCAGCTGGGGCCCTTTCTCTGTCTCCCACTCTCGACTCCTTCATGTATGCTTCCTGGGATCAACTCCCAATTCAATTACTTGCCCCAAAGTCCCTGTCTCAGGCTCTGCTGTGGGGGTCCCCCAACTAAGATGAGGGTTCTACAGGGGTGATGGGAACACGGTGAGCACAGAATGGGTGAATTGGCAATGGGCTGGAGGTGCCATGTCGCCCTCCCCCCCAGCTTCCTCTATCTATGCCTGGGGCCCTGCCCTTCTCCTTCAGGGTCCCCTTTCCGGGGCCCCAGAATTAGTCCTGACCAGGGACAGCCTAGACCCTTTGCTGAAGCCTGAGTGTGTCAGTCAGGAGGTAAATCAGAGCTGGCACCATGGTGGAGGACCCTCTGGAAGCCACACTGTGTCTTTGCCCAGTGCCCACCCCTCCCTGGTGGTGGTCTGGGGTCAGCCTCCTGATGCAAACCCCACTAGGCCGGCCTCTCACCTGCTGGTCCCCGTCTTCTCCTGAGGGTGTCCTCATCCTGTCCTTCCCCCATGGTTCTGCCTAGATCTGCTGGTTTGGCGAGTTGTCCGAGTCCTCGTGTAGCAGTGTAGCTGGTCCCCAGCACTGGTCTATGCCACATGGACCTCCAGCCTGTGGGTTTTTCAGGTCCTCTGCCATCGGCTGCAACCCCACCCTATTGACCCAGCCTGCGACAAGTAGGATACCCTCTTCCTCAGTCTCCCCAGTTCAGCATAGGTTAGCAACTGACTTAGAGTAAGCTTTGAGATGTGCTTCTATTACAGTGAGAGGGTCTGGAACTGAGCAGCTCGGGGTTGGGGTTGTGGCTGGCTTGTGTGCTCAGCACAGCCTCTATACACCCCTTTCTGAATCTTTCCCTTCTTGGCCCTCCAAAAGCTATGTCCTTCTAATTCCCCTCCACTTTGCAACCTCCCCCCTGCTGCAAGGCAGGCCCTCCATCAGGACACACGTTGCCTGCAGCAGTGGACCCCACTCCTTCTAGGACCTTCTTCCTTGGCTCCATGCCGGGGAAACCAGCCTATTCTCCTCCCTCTCCCCTGGGGGCCTGGCTCTCTTCCCCACCAGCAGCTCCTCCTGCTGCTCCCTTCTGAAGCTCTCCAGAACATTCTGACTCATCCTCTGACTCAGGTGGAGTCTATTTCTGTTCCCACGTTCTGCACCCTGATGGGCTAGAGATCACAGTTGTCATTCTGGTGGTGGGAAGGGGGACAGCTAGGTTCCCGTGTGTGTGCTTGTGCCTGTGTGCCCATGTGCAGTGAAAGGCACTTCCTCCAAGAAGCTGGGGATGGGGGTTCTCCTCTTCCTTTCCTACCTTATATCTCCCCAACTTCCCAAGAGCGGACAAGCACCCTCAAGGCCCTAGGAGGGATGTGCGGCGGCATCTTCACAAGACGATTGTACTACAGAAGATGATTTTTAGCAAAGAAAGTCTGAGCTGATGACTGCTTTCCACAAACTCTGAATCTCAGAATTTCTGCATGGTAGGCTTGCAGGAGACTGGGAGTTGAAGGCAACCACCCACTCGACATTTTGGGCCTAAAAGAGACCCAGAACCATGTCTGAAATTAGCCAGCAAGCAAGTGGCTAAGCTGGATTAGAATAATAATTAATTCATGCTCCCAGCTGATGCCAGACGGTTTTCCTGTCCTCTTTCCTTGCCCCCTTCCACTATAGCCACTTGTAGCTCTTAGCTGAAATGTGGGGGTCTGAACTGAGAAGTCAGTGTAAGTGTAAAATGAACACCAGATTTCAAAGACGTAGCATAAAAAATAATAGGGAAAAAACCTCATTAATGCTTTTGTACATTAATTGCAGGTTTGAGATGGTAATATTTTGGATATATTGGATTAAGTAAAATACCATAAAATTAATTTCACCCATTTCCTTTTATTTTTTAGAATGTGCCTACTAGAAGATTTTAAATTCCATGTGTAATTTAAATATGTAATGGCTCATGTTTGTGGCTCACATTATGTTTCTATTGGGGCCGATCAACCCTCAGGCGAAATCTGGCCCAGTGCCTGTTTATATAAATAAAGTTTTATTGAAACATAACCAGGATCCTTCATTTACATAGTGTCTATGGGCAACTCAGCTTTACAATAGCAGAGTCCGGTATTTGAGATGGAGGCATTTTGACCCTCAAAGCCTGAAATATTTACTCTCCCGCCCTTTACTGAAAAATTCTGCTGACTTTTGCACTAGACCATCAATTTCATGAGAACAAGGATTATGAGCTCAACACAGAGTAAGTGCTTAATAAGTATGAATTGAGTGAATGGATGACTTGGTTAGTTTTGGAGGGTGAGTTTGTTGGAATTCCAGGCAGAGGGGATAGTGTATGTTAAGGCAGGGGGCCAGGAAATGGCACCGAGCCTGCTGGTGTTGGGGGTGTGTGGAGTGGTCCTTTATAGAAGATTAGCTGATTCTTGCTCTAGATGCTTATATCGGCCTCCTCCTTGATCCCTTGCCTGGTGTTGCTCTTTCTCAGGCAACCTCTATTCTGCTTACACAAACCCACCAAATCACTGAGCTGTCCAGAATCTTCAATGGCCTGGCCATCGCTTGGAGGAGGAAGTCAAAACTTCTTAGCGAGGTCTTGCAGGTCCTCCCACGCAGACCTGCCTTCTCCCCTCCCTCGCTCCTGGCCTGCTCCTGCCCGGGAGCCCCACCCGTTCTGGTCTTCGTGCCTTTCTTCGTCTCCGTCTGCCTGCAAACCTCGCCTTGATCTCTGCAAGTCAAATATCCACCCTTCCAGGCTCAGCTCCAATATTTCTTCCTGGAGACACCATGTGGCGTTTTGCCAGTTTGAATTTCTTTTAAATAATTGTTACTGTAAGATAAATGATAGGAGGCAGTCAGTTCCCACAGCACGTTGTACCTTTTTTTTCTTCTTCACTGCAGCCCTAATAATTGAAAGCAGGAAATTTCACTTTTTATCTAGTACTTACTGTGTTCACCACACTAAGCTCTCCCCACATACAGTCTTTGAAAATTCTCTCAACTTTATGAAAGAGGCTCCATTTAACCTCCATTTTACAGATGAGGAAACAGACTCGGAGATGTGATGTAAAAATAGTGAATGGTGACCCTGAACTTGAAATCCAGGTTGGTTGGACTCTGGAATGCGAAGTCTTAACCTGAGTTTTGTGCTCTTTCCTGAGGTTACTTCCTACTCATCCATGCCTGGGCTCCTCTTTCCTCCTACAAAGACCCCCCATCCTAGGTCCTAAAAGTGGTTGTGACGGGACAGCCTAATCCCTGCTCTGAAGGCTGTGAGTCAGCCAAGAGGTAATTCAAACCCAGTGGGTTTTTGTGGAGACCACTCCAGATCTCACTCCAGACCTCACTATATGCTCCACCTTCAAGTTAAATATAAATGAACTCTGCTCCTTTTTGGGTCCTGACAGAAAGGTCACCTCCACAGGAAAGTCCTCCATGATTGCCCAGACTGGGTTAGATCTTGGATATATGTTCTCATAGTGCTCAGGTCTTCTCTTTCCATAACTCTCATCACATCTGAAATTTTTTGGTCATGACTCCTTTATCATCCATTTCCCCTGTTAGACTAAACATCATGGGCTTTGTTCATTGTTGGATTGGATCCAGCGCTGCCCCAATGCCCGGCACATGCCAGGCACGCTGTGAATGCTCGAATGGATGAATGGAAGTCAGCTTGTTCTCCTTGCCTAGATATCATATCAGCCTCGCTGGTCTCCAGATCCACAGGGAACCAGAGAAGCATGTGAGTTTCTGTCCTCTCCCTGCCCCTTCCTGAATGACTTCGTGTGGAAGATACTGGTATGTGTTGAAAACAGACTATGAGAGATCGATGATCATGAGGCCAGTAATGTCTGATCTTGAGCAGAACTCGAGACGGAAAGCCCCTTCGTTGGCCTCAGCCGAGGTAACCCTCCCACCATGTGCCCTGCGGAGGCACAGCCTGTGGCTGACGACCCAGCTGAGGGAGCGGCGGGGGCAGATCCCCTGCCTCCCAGATGGGCCTGTGGTGCAGGCAGGGAGGGAGGCCGATCCCCACCCCCAGCCCTCTCTCCCTGCCCGAGGGAGTGCTGAGAAGCCTGCTGATCAATCACAGGGGACAGCTCCCCTGCTGGGAGGAGGACTTGGAGGAGGAGTCTAATCCCAAATCGTAGCCAATGGCTATCCCCGTTTCTCCTCCACAGTGGGCGTAGCTTGAGAACTTGGGTTTTCACCTAGTTCAAAAGAGTCCGGGGTGGGGGAAACCTGGCCTGCCCGGCTCATCCTTTTTTACCCCCTTTTAAAAAATTTTTTTATTTCTTTGAGAGACAGCAAACATACATGTGCGAGCACGAGCAGGGGCAGAGGGAGATAAAAAAGGACAAGCAGACTCCCTACTGAGCACGGAACCCAATGTGGGACTCGATCCCAGGACCCTGAGATCACGATCTGAGCAGAAGTCGCAGGCTTAACCAACTGAGTCACCGACGGCCTCCAGTCAATCTTACACATCTCAGAGCTTGGCTGTTGGGTGGGAAGGTCAGCCTGCGCTGGGGTGCTGGAGAATCCAGTCTCACAGGCTGGGTCCAGGTGACCAAATCACTATGGTTTGCCTGGGACTGTCCTGTTTTTAGAACTACAAGTCCCCCTGCCAGGACATCCCTCATTCCTGGGCAAACCCAGAAACTGATCACAGTTCCAAGTCCCCCTGCCAGAACATCTCTCATTCCTGGGCAAACCCAGAAATTGATCACGGTTCCTGAGTGACCATTGCTCTAAGGGATCAGCTGCAATGTCCGACGCCCACTGCTGGGCGCAGGCTATCTCTTCATCAGTTGGGCACAAGACTGCAAGATTTCTGGGGGTTCATGGTTGGGCTGGGGCTGGGGACAGGCAGCAGCCCGCTCAGGCTTGTGAATCTGACCAGCCCACAGGGACTGGTATGAACCGTTTTAGATCCAGTGTTAAAACCCAGTGTTTTTAAGCCAGGTGGTCTGGTCTGCTGGACTCTGATGTGGCCACATAGAGCTGGCCTGGGTCTTGGGAGATACGTTCGTACAGAGCAGAATAAGCCAGACCTGAGTATACAATGGAAATCTGACGTGAGCTACTTGTGTGATTAAAGATTTTCTAGTAGCTATATTAAAAAAAGAAATGGATGAAATGAATTTTAGTAATACACCCTGTTTAGCCCGATTAGCCAAAAATGTTATCATTCTAACTTGTGATCAACATAAAATTATTAATGACATTATGTACTTAAAAAAAAAAAATTCAGCACACTTGATTTTTGACCAGCCACATTTTCAAGGACATAGCAGCTAGTTCTGGGCAGTGCAGGCGAGGCACTCTGATGGAAGGCAGAGGATCTCTGTTCAGATAGGGTTTCTGAGGTCTCAGCAGGCCCATTTTGAGGGGATACGTGGAGTCCTTGAAGACGAAAACCTATCTGTAGATTTCAAAGTCATTGGTTGTCCTGGTGTGATACTGAAGATATCTAGGGATCTTATCTGGGGACAGTAGGTCCTCTGGGGCGTGAGTGGTATTGTCATAGTTCTCCTTGGTAGGGTAGCCAGACTGCAAGGAAGAATGCCTGTGGGCATGGCTGGAGAGGGGCTCTTTCTTATTCTTGGAGAAGACTGGAGTCAGCCTGCAGTCTTGGCAAGCCTGAATCATAATGGAGCAAACGGGAGCAATAAGCCCTTGCTGGGAGACTGTGCCAGGGACAGGGCACCCTTCAGGGGCAGGTTGTGAACTCCATTCTGGGTCTGGTTCCCGTCTCAGCATCTGGCATCCCATCTCAGTGCCCAGGGAGCCAGCCTGCGAACCCCAGTGCTTCTTATGAATTGTTCTGCAGGGGCACCTGGGTGGCTCAGTGGGTTAAAGCCTCTGCTTTTGGCTCAGGTCGTGATCTCAGGGTCCTGAGATCGAGCCCCGCATCAGGCTCTCTGCTCAGCGGGGAACCTCCTTCCTCCTCTCTCTCTGCCTGCCTCTCTGACTACTTGTAATCTCTGTCTCTCAAATAAGTAAATAAAAATCTAAAAAAAAAAAAAAGAAGAATTGTTCTGTAAATGTCGATCACCTTCTTAAGAACAGTGTTTCTGGGTGCCTGGGTGGCTCAGTTGTTAAGCATTTGCCTTCAGCTCAGGTGGTGATCCCAAGGTCCTGGGCTCAAGCCCAGTGTCAGCCTCCCTGCTCTGCAGGAAGCCTGCTTCTCTTTCTCCCCCTGCTTTTGTTCCCTCTATTGTGCTTTCTGTCAAACAAATAAAATCTTTAAAAAAAAAAGGCACACATAAAAAAAAAAAGAGCAGTGTTGTTTTGGTTTTTGGAAAGTTGTGGTTCCTTCCCTCGGGAAAATGGATACCCCAAATAGGCACACATTTTTAAATACAGTTGTAGGGGTATCGAGGCTCCCAGAAGCATTCTTTGCCCTCAAGAGTAAGCGTTTCCACTTATGGTGGAAAAAACAAAACAAAACAACAAAAAAAGAAAAATCAGGGAGTCCTTACGAGGCACAGAAGTGAGAGCTGAGCCCCGTTCTTGTCTCTCTGCTCCACATGGAGTCATTCACATCGACTGGAAAAGCTCTTTTTAACTTTATTGTTCCCACTCTAGGAATGATGAGGGTGAAGTCTACCTTTGAAGAGCCCACATGGAAAGTCCAAGAGACGCCAGAACAGGACAGCTCTTTAGAACAACTGCTTTTGTCCTCGGGGAAGTGTCTTCTCATAAATCGTCCACAAGACAACATGCTTTGGAACTCAGAGAAGCATCTCTTTTCACATAACCAATTACAGAACTAATTACAAACTGTTTTTATCTGTTCATTAAGGTAGATATAATTAAGGCAACATTTTGTTGAACTCGTTTGCGTGTGTGCTCTAGAGTAATAATTATGACTTTTATTTCTTTGCGATCCTTTCTAATTTGTCTTGGCTTCATCTAAAGCCGCCTCCTGTTCTTCCTTGCTCTCTGTTCTTCATCAGAAAGACTTGGGTCCCTTGTCCTGCATCCCTGCCACTTTCCTGGTCACTTTCCGCTTCTCCTTGCGCTGTCCGCTCTAATCGTGCTTCCTCTGGAGGCCGCCCTGATGCCGCGGACTGGAGGTGTCCTCTAGTGTACATTCCCACTGCTCACCATCCCACGGTTGCACCCACATGCACCCATTAGCGGGGCTGCCTGCTGCACTGTGAGCTTCGCAGAGCCTGAGCCTTGTGTGTGTGTGTGCCATTTCCTGCCATGTCCCGAGTGCCTCGGACAATGCTTGGCCTAGGGTCATGTTCAGTAAATATGGGGGGATTGGTTCATGGTAGGTTTGGACTGGCTTTGCTCCTTGTGGGCCACCATCGGAGTCTGCTCAGATCTTAACTGGGTGCAATTGTCATCCCATCCTCCACTCTCTACTTCTTCCTCCTCCTGACTTGTGAATGTACACTTGGGTGTACGTGCACACATACATGTGTACACACACACACACACACACACACACAGAAGGGATGTGTAGCATCTTTTTACATCTCTTCTTTGCCTTTAGCCCAGAACTCCCTGGCCCTTGTTAGCAGGCCTGACTTCCAAATTGGTCTAGAGAAGGAGAAAGAGATCTCTGTGTTGCTTATGAGAGGTGCATGGCCTTCGGGGGGCATCTACCTTCTCAAGGGGCCCTGGGAATGACCTGTGCATCTGTCTATCACCTCTGACTCCGACCAGCCACCCCCAGTTGGGGGGGCTCTTTTTCTCTGAAGTTCATAGTCTGTGCTCCGTGTCTGGCTTTCCTGCCCAGAGGTGTGCTGCTGCTTAGACAGGGGAGATGGAGGCTGGAAACACACCTCCTCCTCTCCCCAACCCTGCACAACAGAAGTCCCAGGTGGGTGGGTGCCTCCTTCCAGACTCTCCAGGAGATGAACCCCAGGGCCAGCACAGAGCTCCGGGGGGGAGGCCAGGCTGTAGTCCCCAGGGGAGCCTGGCCCCAGGAGCACCACCCTCTGGAGCAAGTCCAGGGCAGTCCTCACACAGCGGGCTGTGAGATCCATGCCCCAGAGTTGAAGACCTTTGCCTGTGGAACCCTTTGCTTTTGGAAACAGTTTAGACCGTGGTGATGTTCTCCACGTCCCTGTTCCCAGCTCAACTCTGCTCTGCTCCTCCCCACCTCCTGCCCTGCAGGGGCCTTTGCCCTGAACCTTGCTCCTTCCCAGTGTCCACGGTCTGCTCCACCTACTGCCCAGGCCAATGAGAGGCCAGGGGAGGAGTCTGATGGGGGTGGGGGTGGAAATGCCTTCAGCCTAAAGTTAGCACTTTAACTCCCGCCCCCCACAAGTGCTCCAGTTTCTTGAACTTCACTGGGAGCCTCTGCCAGCTGACCCTCCTGCCTCCTGCCTGTCTCCTCAACCTACCTCCTGCTGCTGCCTGCCCATTCCTGCTCTCCAGCACCTCACACTGAGACCAGTTCCCCCACCCGACTCTCCCAGTCCTGCTCCTTATTTTTCCCACCAGGATATGCAGAGTGTCCGCTAAGATTTTTGGAGGCCACAGACTTGGGTTCGATATTTGGCCATTTGACCTTGGATGTGTGACTACACCTCTTTGCACCTCTGTGTTTCCTCATCTGTAAAATGGGCTTAATACTCCCTTTCTAAGAGGGTGGTCAGGAGAATGACATAAGGCCGTGCACCTCTTTAACGCACACTTCTGAGCACCTGCTATGTGACACATACTGAGCTGTGTGCTGCTGGGTCACGGTAGTGATTCGGACAGGATCTGGCTGGAAGGAGCCCACCGCTCAAAGGCGGAGATAGAAAACTCTGGCACGTGGGCACAGAGAGAGCCCAACAAATCAGCAGAACCCTGCATTTCCCCTACATGTTGAATGGTGTTGAGAGGCAGATGGATGGGAAGCCGTGACAGGAAGGGCCAGGGTGAGTGTATCCTGAGGCAGGATACACTGAGCAGGAGGCCGTTCCCACCGGAACCCTGGAGGGTGAGGAGAGGTCCAGGACTGGGGAGAGTGGACCAGGTAGAGTAACACTGAGCAGGTAGGCTCTTAAGATGAGAAATCCTCTGGAGGGCTTATTGATCCCCACGGGGGTCTCTGTGGCTTGGGCACGGTGAGCAAGTTCCATCAGGAAGAGGGGAGCCCAAGACAAAATATACTGGATCCTGTAGGCCAGAGGTTCTCAACGTGTGGCCCCCGGATGGGCAGAACCGGTGCCACTTGGGAACTTGAAAGGAATGTGTGTTCTTGAGGCCCATTGTTGACCCACAGAATTGGAAACTCTAGGGGTGGTGTCCCGCATGTGGCTCAGACCACGCTCAAGCTCGAGTCTCTGCTGGACGAAGGGAAGGAGTTTGGATATCCTTCCTCAGCATGAGAGAATACTATCAGAGGGTCTGAATCAGGGGACAGGGTGTGGAGGCAGGATGTGCTCTGGCTCGTTGATTTTTGACGGGTCCTCTGGCCAGAGGGTGGTGGGTGGATGGTGCGATCCGGGGCGGCCGTCTACACTGGGCAGAGGGATTCACCTGATGGCTGGAGTTAGCACCATCTTCATCTCAGCTTCCCACACTCATGCCTGGCCGTGCACATTCCGCTTCGAATGGACATTGAGCAGTCAAGCTGTCCCCTACACAGAGCCCCTGCCTAGGGCCTCCGCTTCAGGGATGGTACTCCCTAGGACCAAGAGGCTGGACCTTGGTTTTGCAAAGACTTGTGTTTGAGCAACTTCCTTGTGGAAAGACTAGGAAAAGAAACCTACCAGCCTGGGTCTGCCAGCCCACATTTCAGGAAGGGAGAAGCAGGTGCTATGATTGCCAGGGCTCTAGGGTCCAGGGGTGGGGTCCTGTCTACCCTGGGGTTTCCCCCCTACCCCCTACTTTTTCCTCCTCCCCTTGCAAATCTCCTGTGGACAGGACTGGCAGAGGGAGCCTTTCCATCTCTGCCCTTCCCACCGTCAGCCTGGCCCTGAGGCCTTAAGTTTGGGAGCTGTAGTGGAGGTTCTGCCCTTGTCGAGCTCCTGAACTTGTGGTCAAGAAGTTATTGCCCTCATGATCCCACCAAACCCATCACCAGTGAGCCAATGTTAACAGATTATTTAGGTAAAAATTGCTCAAGTGCTGGGAATGTCAGCTGAATGAGCCAATGTGCTCAGGGAACCCAGGAGACGCTGGTGAGCAGTCAGCTCGGGCAGGGGGCCAGGACGGGAGCTGGTATGGATTTCCCTGGGGGGTCCTGGCTTTGCTGCATGGCCTTGCCCTTCAAGAGCCATCATTTCCTCTTCTGCAAAGTGGAGACCATAGCAGCCACTGGTTCGGCTTTTGGTAAAGACCGATGCAAACAGTCAAATCTGCAAAGTGACCGGCAGAGCGTGGGCACATCGTGAGCATGTCCCTTCTGTTAGCTATGGCGATGCCTCCGGGGACAGTTCCTACGGCTGCATCACACTCCACCCTGAACTCAGTGCTCTACAGAATAGCTGTGTCGTTGTGCCCAGGGACTCCATGGGCTGGGGACTTCCGAGAGGGCACAGTGAGAATGGTTTGATGCTGTGTCCCCATGTCTGAGACCTCAGCTGGGAAGGCTCAAAAGGCCGGAGGTGAATAGAATAGTAAGGGCAGGGGTGGCCGATTGCACGATTGGCTTGGTTCACGCATCTGGGGCTTTGGTGGGGAAGCCTGGACGCCAGATTCAGCGGGGACTGCATGTTCTCCTTGGGGCACATTCCCTGACACGGCAGCACAGTGTTCTGGAGAATAAAATGGAAACCGCATGGTCTTTTGTGACAAGCCTTGGAAGTCACTTGGCGTTATGTCTACCATACCCTGTTGACTGAGTCACAAGCCCACCCAGACGCAAGCAGCAGGAACAAGCTTCTGCCTCTTGGTGGGGGGAACATTGAAGCGTTTGTGGCTGTTCTTTAAATCTGCCCTAGTGACAAGCCTTCCAGACCAAAGTTGGTGGTGACCAGGCCCACCACCCACCCCGTCGGGTCTGTGCTCCTAGCCCTCTCTGGGGCGTGACAGGGAGGCTCCTTCCAGATGCTAAGGATGCAGCCTCACCAGCACCTTGGAAGCCTCAGGATTCAGCTAACCTTGGCCTGTGCCCCGAGGCGGGGTACAGAGTCTGTCTTCCTGTAGCACTCCGAGGTTGGCTGAGCTGGGGAAGGCATGAATAACACCCTCCAGGTTCTCTCTCTGAGCATTTAAAAAGCAGTAATAAATAGATGAGAGCCGGGGAGGTGTGATTGATTTGTTTTATGAATCACAGAAGAGGCTGTAACTCATGGGAGATTACGGCTGAAGTAAGTTGTACAGATCTTGCATTACATGTGGAGATTAATGGCGGATCACACGAGGCCCCACCGTTAACCCGGCTCCCCCACGGGGGGTTTAAGAGCTGGGCCATACGGGCCGACTTTTAATTCTTGAACAAATGCCCCTGGCGGTGTGCTGCCCTGATTTCTCGCCACTGAGCCGCTGCCTGCTTGAAGCTACGGAGGGCTCAGAAGCAGGGGGAGAGGGAGCTGGGGATTCCAAGTTTCCCCGGGTCCTTCCTGCAATTTCTCAAAGCAAGGAGCAAAAGTTTCAGGAGGGCAACAAAGGAGGCCCCTTCTGTTCCTCCCCCCAGCTAGCTTCTACTTGGTGTTCCTGGGGCCTGTGCTGAGGGCTCCGGCGAGTCTCAGCAGGAGCCTGCCGGCACAACTCGGCGGGGCGGGGGTGGTGGTGGGATGCAACCGAGGTGACAGATAAAGAGCGTGGGCTGGAGACTCACAGTGGAGGAGCATGGTCGGGATTGCGTGCACCTGGCGGGAACCCGGGGGTGAGTGTCCTTGACTGCTTTGCCTGCTGTCTTGGAGTGCTGGTTGCATCTGTAAAATGGATGGGGTAGGACTTTTGTTGAGATACTCTGAGGTCTGTGGGGTCACAGTGCCTTGCCCTTTCTGAAGCGTTCATTTAGAAGTCAGCCCAAGATGCTGCTGGGGACGAGAAAGGGACAGCGGAGGGAAAAGCGACCGCATACTTCTGAGACCAACCTGACCTCATGTGGGCGCCTCTGGGAGCTCAAGGTGGAGGTCAGCAGGCTGAACCCATTGATGGTTGAAGAGATTCAGGCTAGGCTTGCAACCCGGCCACCAGATGAAGTCAGGATGACAGCTCTGGAGGGTCCTTGTCATAGAACGCGGTTGGAATTCAGGAGCAAGAGGGCAATGCATGGGCAGACTCAACCCTAGACTTGTGTATCCATCCTGATCAGAGCAGCAGCTGCCTGAGGTTCCCGCTGAACCTCCATGGGAGGCCGGAGGCATTGTGTCAGTGGTGGGCAACCAGCAGGGCCATGCGGAGCCCTGGACACTCCTTCCTCAGTCTGTCTGTTTTCATATCTTTGCTTCTGCTTCTGCTCCTCTGACCAGTACACCTACTGCCTGATGGGATTGGAGCTGGCGTGTGGACCCGTCATCCCACAAAGATCCAGCTGTTGGCTTGTGTCCAGCTGATTGAGTGAGGTGGAACTCTCAGCTTTCTGCCCACCTTGTCTTTGTACCTGTAGAGAAGACCTCTTTGGATTTTTATGGTCGTGTGCCCATATCCCACCAGAGTTCACCGCATGGCTTGGAAATCTGTTTCCTGTTGGAACAGCCCAGATGAGTACTCGTGAACTTGATCCACTAAATCCTGATACTAAAGATATGATCTCCGGCCCCCACCCCAAGACATGATGAGCTTACGTCAGAACAAATTAAGACACCCCCCTTCTTACAGAGGGAATCCCAACACTAACCTTCATGGTCCAGGGTCTTTACATTTTCCACATGAGACAATCCTTCTACTGAATGTATCTGCATCTCCCTTCTTACTCCACCTCCCACTTTTCTCGCCTTACTTTTGCATAGTCCTTCAAACCTTCTACTTTATAACATACATATTTGTTTTAATTGTTTGCCTGTCTCTGCATACCCACTAGAGCGTACACTCCACAAGGACAAGGATTTTTGTCTGATGCATTTATTGCTGTAACCACCCCCCCCCCCCCCGCAACTAGACAGTACCTGACACATAGTAGATACTTAATAAATACCAGTGAAATTGATTGAGTGGGTAAGTGTTCACGAACTTTCAGAGGTCCGGGTCTCCCGGATGGCTCTCCCCCACCCCCAGCCTCTGCTAAGTCCTCGCTTGGCTCATGGACACTGACCCTTGGGCAGTTCACCATGGGCGTGTTGACCTAACAACCACTCAACTTTGCTCCCTGGATTCGGTCTTGGCCTCTGGCCCAGGCTTTCCAGGAAATCCAAACCCAGCTGTTCTCAGTCTTGACTTTGCTATTCCTTACTGATCTCTGTAACTTTGTGGGGGCTCTCACTCCTCTGTGTGGCAGATATATGAATGGTCAGCCCTATTGGATCTGTTGTCAATCCTACGGTCACATAGCAGGTCTTTAGCTGGGCAGTCAGTCAACAGGCAGCTACTCCAGAGAGCCAGAACTCTAGAACCACATGGCCTGGGTTCAGTTTCTAGCTCTGCCACACATTAGCTCTTTGGGCAACCTCTCTGAACTTCATCTTTTTTTTATCAGTAAAATGGACTTAGTGATGCTTAGTTGGACACTTCGATGAGATTAAGTTTGAAAAGCAAAATGATTTTGGCATATAGTAAGTGCTCAATAAATGTTAGATAATATCATTAGTAGTGAGTCAAGCATCGGACTGTCACCATTTAGGGGTGACAGAGATGAATGAGAAGCTGTTCGTGGCTCCAATGGACTTGTCTTCCAGAGGGAAGGGCTGACAAATTGCCAGAAAACTATAGTGTAATGTATTTGAGGCTCTGATGGTAGAAACTATGGTGCCACTCAGGAGGGCTGCTTGGCCCACCCAAGGTCAAAGATAGGAAACCACAGAAGACCTCCCCAGACATGTAACACCTGAGTGAATATGACTGCAGCAAGTTGAAAGTGTATGTGTTAGTTATCTATTGCTACATAACAAGTTGGCCGAAACTTTGTGTATTAAAACTACACATTCATTATCTCACAGTTTTGGTGGGTCAGAAGTCAGGGCGTGGATTACCCAAGTCCTCTGGTTCAGGGTTTCAGGTCTCTCACCTTCGAGGTGCAACCAGGGTGTTGATTAGTTGGTTCTTAGGTTTCATCTGAAGGCTCAGCCGGCAGGAAGGCGCCCCTCCAAGTTCACTCATGTGAATGTTGGCGGGATTCACTCCTCATGGGCTGTTAGACTGGAGGTCTCAGTCCTTCACTGGCTGTTGGCCAGAGGCTTCCCTCAGTTCCTTTTGCACAGCATGGAAGCTGGCTTCCCCCAGAACAAGAAAGCAAGAAAGAGGGAACAAGACAGAGAGGGCTTTTGGTAACCTGATCTCAGAAGTGACATCCCCTCACATTTCCCAGGAGCAGCAAATTACTAGGTCCAGTCCATACTCAAAGGGAAGAGTTACAAAGGGCAAAGATCAGAAGGCAGGGTCACAGGGAGCCATCTTAGAATCTGCTGGGGGAAGTTTCTGATGGGAAGGGGAAAGTTCCCCAGCAGGGAGGTTTCTGAAAGGAAGGGGAAACTTTGTGCAAACATACCGAGGGGGGTGGAAACTGCCTGGCCTGCTTGGGAAAAGGCAGGTGGTGTGCGGGGAACAGTCCATAGGAGAATGATGGTGGTGACCCCAGGTGGAGGTGATTGCAGATGGCTTCGAAAAGCAAGGTGAGGGCCAGCATGTGAATATCCTTGAAGCCCTATATGGAATTTCTCCTTCAGTCCTAAGACAATGACGAGCCACTGAGAGCAGAGAGGAAAGGAGGGACACCAGAAAGAAAGATGGGCACAGGTCAGTGCTTCTTCACATGACCTCGCATGTCTCATCAAGAAAGTGACGAGGGAGCAATAGGCAGCATCTAGGGCATGACTGGCACGCATCTCCATGACTTAGAGCTCCTTCTTGGGGTTCTACCCCCTGGACCCCAATTTTGTCTCCCTTGATTCATGGTAGGATATTCTCTCTGTTCTTGCCAACCCCCTCTGGAGCCCTTGTGGGCAGCCAGTGTGTGTCAGGCAGGTCCCTCCTGGACAGCGGTTGAGAGGGGGCAGAGTGGGAGGGAGCAAAGGAGAATCCAAGGAGAGTAGGGCAGACCTGCCACATGCTGGGCTCAAAGATGTTCACAGAAACTGTTAACATCTGTGGAGGACACAACATAAGTCGGGCACTATGTAAAGAGCTGTAGAAACCACATCTCGTCAAATTCTCAACTAACCTCCTGGCCTGGTACTGTTACTCATCCTACAGGGGCTGAGCAGATATTTCAAGAGGGGACTGAGTTAGTGACTCTGGCAGAGCCAGGCCTTGAGCCCAGTAGTCCAGTGCCAGAGCCCAAGCTCTCAGATGCAGGGTTCCCCAGAACGCCACCCCCCTGGGCCGCCCTGTCTACCCCTTGGATACAAGAGCGTTCTGCACCTCTTATGTCTCCGGCTAAGTAGTGATGCCTGACACATTGTCTTCTGGTTGGTCGTGGTTCTCCAGAGAGATGATGGAGCCTGGGTCAATGGCATAGAGCTTGCAGAAATTCCAGCTCTGTTCTTTATCAGCTCCACGATTCTGGATAAGTCAAACTCTTTCCAGCAACACTGTCAGTGTGCCAGCTGTATTCCCCCAGATCCCTTTCCTGTTTTTGCACACACCAGCCAGTGGCCAGTGGTATGCCCTCTGGCTGCAGAGACTGCCTTAGCCTGCGTGCACAGAGAGCTTGAGCTTAGTGTGACTACGGGCTACGGGGTGGGGTAGGGCGATCTGTGTTCTGCAGCTTGTCCCCCAATTAGGACAACTCTGAGGTGTGACCCTGTATGCAGAGATTCCCTGGGGACTGAGCCAGACTCAGTCTGTAGGGGCCTTGGCTTCAACGAGCACCTGTGCTGACCTCGGTGCTTCTCGGTGCTATTTCTCACTACCTGCGAGTGCTTTCTTCCTGGGAATGCTTTTGACCATTTTTGTCTCAGACAAACCAAAATGGATAGACATTCTACAAAACGCCCGGCCCATACTCTTCAAAAATGTCAAGGTCAAAAAAAGACAAAGATTAAGAAGATGTTTCCACTTAAAAGAGACTAAAGAGTCAGGGTGATTAAATGTTCTGCATATGGGGTGCCTGGGAGGCTCAGTCATTAAATGTTTGCCTTTGGCTCAGGTCATGATCTCAGGGTCCTGGGATTGAACCCCACATTGGGCTCCCTGCTAGGTGGGAAGCCTGTTTCTCCCTCTTCCACTCCCTCTGCTTGTGTTCTCTCGCTGTGTCTCTCTCTGCCAAATAAATAAATAAAATCTTAAAAAAAGATGCCGTGCATAATCCTGGATGGGATCTTGAGCTGGGGAGAAGAATTGGCTCATAAAAGATAGTATTGAAGGCGAACCATAAGAGACTATGGACTCTGAAAAACAACCTGAGGGTTTTGAAGGGACGGGGGTGGGAGGTTGGGGGAACAGGTGGTGGGTAATAGGGAGGGCACGTTTTGCATGGAGCACTGGGTGTTGTGCAAAAACAATGAATACTGTTACGCTGAAAAAGTAAATTAAAAAAAATTTAAAAAAAAGAGATAGTATTGGGACGATCGACAAAGTCTGAATATGGACTGCAGAAGTAATAGCATTGGAACGACGTTAAGTTTTGTGTTTTTAATTGTCATACTATGATTATATATGCAAGAACGTTCCAGTGCTTAGGACATGAACCCTGAAATGTGTAGTGATAAAGGTGCGTGAATCCTGTCTCCAGCTTTGGTGAGTCCGGGGAGAAAGGACTGACAGGAGCTTCTTAGACCACTATTGAAACTTTACATTTGAAATTGTATCAGAATGAAAGGATCCTTTTTTTCTCTCTGATTTTTCTTTTATTCCTTTATAGCTTCCCAATCAGATCCAGTCACAACAGCTGGTGGGTACTTTTAAAACAATATCCAGAATTTGATTTAAAATTTATTTATTACCCTATATAGTTAGTTATATCCTTTTTTTAAATTAATTAATTTATTTTCAGCGTAACAGGATCCTTTGTCTTAGCATCTGCTTCTGGGAAAGTCAACCTGAGACCCTCTCTGAGCCTCGTGGAACAGGGTGTATATACCGACCAGACCATAGCTATGGGGTTACCATGGTGGGTATCGGAGCCAAGCCTGGCACAGAGAGCAGACTCTATGCACCCCCTTCCCCGTGTCAGCCACACATTCTTGAACACAGGGGTTAGGAGGACTGCAGAGAGCTAAGAAAACCTATTGCCAGGCCCCAGAGAAGCACACTGTTGTTCCCGGTTATCTGGGTATGCCCTTGCTCACCCGGCTGAGCCCATGTCTCTGCAGAACATTTCCCTGTCCACAGCTGTGGTCAGTGATTTTTATAGATTAAAAGGAACTCCAGGGGGGAGAAGTTTTTCCTGGGGAGATCAAAGAGTCAGCCTAACATAAAAGAAACTGTATAAAACTATATATATGAAGAACAAAACAAAACCAAAAAAAAAAAAAAAAACAAAACCCAACCCAGGAGCGTGATCCATATGTCAGAGTTGATAAGGCCGAGCTTCTGTGATCTGCTCTATAGACTTGCCAACCGAGGCAGGAATGTTGCCTTGTCCAGAAAAGGCAGCTGCATAAAAGGGAGATTTTTATGGACTTTGGCACAGGATGAGGCAGGAACCGTATGTCCGAGGCTTTGAGAGGAATCTTTAGGACTGATGTGGTTTCTTTTACCCTTACTTTTAATCAGTTAGTGTATTAGCCAGGGTTCAACCAGAGGAACAGAACTGATAGGAAATAGGTATTAAGATTTATTGTAGGGAACTGGCTGATGTGATGGTGCGGCTGGCTTGGCAAGCGTGAAAACTATAGGGCAGGCTGGAGCTCGGGCATGGGCTGGCGCTGCTGTCCACAGGCAGAATTTCTTCTTCAGGGTTATTTTAGCTCTGCTCTCCAGGCCTTTCACCTGATTTAATGAGGCCCACCCAAATTATACAGGATAATCTCCCATATTTAAAGTCAACTGATTATGTACTTCAATCACACCAGCAACATACCTTCACAGAAACTTCTAGATCAGGGTACAATTAAACAACTGGGGTTGTAGCCTGGCTGAGTTGACACACAGAACTGATCACCAGTCACCAAACCAGTTGGTGCCTCCTCCTAATATCTTCAGAATCCCTCCCTTTCTCTCCATTTTTGTTTACAAACCCCAAGGCCAGTGGCTCATCTCTGGTGTCCCTGTGTCCAGGCCTGTGGTCTCTGATCTGATCTAGCAAGCCATAGACCAGGTCAGAAATAATCTGGTTTTCAACCATTGACTTTGGGGTAAATATCAACATCTTAAACTGGGTGGTTCTTACCCTTCATTTTGTATCAAACCCCTAAGCCTCACTGACTTGCTCACCTCCTTCACACTTTTCTTTCCACCCATGATAATGGCTGATATTTTTTTCCCTTCAAATTTTTATTTACATTTTCATTAACATATAGTGTAATGTTGGTTTCAGGATTAGAATTTGGTGATTCATCACTTCCGTACAACACCCAGTGCTCATCACCTCAAGTGCCCTCCTTAATACCCATCACCCTTCTAGCCCATCCCCCCGGCCATCTCCCTCCACTGTCCCTCAGTTCATTCTCTGTAGTTAAGAGTCTCTTATGGTTTGCTTCCTTCTCTTTTTTCCCCTCATTCCCATATTTTGGTTCTTAAATTCCACACATGAGTAGAATCATGTGGAATTTGTCTTTCTCTGACTTATTTCCCTTAACATAATACACTGTAGCTCCATCCATGTCATTGTAAATGGCAAGATTCATGCTTTTTGGTGGCTGCGTAATATTCCACTGTGTGTGCGTGCATGTCTGCGTATACACATAGGGGCATTTGGGCTCTTTCCATCTTTCTGTTGTTTGGCTATTATTGACAATGCTGCTATAAACATTGAGATGCACGTGCCCCTTCAAACCTGTAAGTTT
Organism: Meles meles; assembly: GCF_922984935.1. Taxonomy (NCBI): domain Eukaryota; kingdom Metazoa; phylum Chordata; class Mammalia; order Carnivora; family Mustelidae; genus Meles; species Meles meles. The sequence continues at coordinate 63,866,414 of NC_060081.1, read as the reverse complement.
GTCTCCTTTGGGTAAATAACTAGTCCTGTCATTGCTGGGTCATAGGGTAGTTCCATTTTTAACATTTTAGGAAACCTCCACACCATTTTCCAGAGTGGCTGCACCAATTTGCCTTTCCACCAACAGTGCACAGAGGGTTCCCCTTTCTCCACAGCCTTGCCAAAATCTGTTGTTTCCTGTGTTGTTGATTTTAGGCATTCTGACAGGTGTGAGGTGGTACCTCATCATGGTTTTGATTGGCATTTCCCTGATGATGAGTGATGTTGAGCATCTTTTCGTGTGTTGTTGGCCGTCTGGATATCTTCTTTGAAAAAAACATCTATTCAGGCCTTCTGGCCATTTCTTAACTGGATTATTTGTTTTGTGGATGCTGAATTTGTTAAGTTCTTTATAGATTTTAGATACTAACCCTTTATCCGCTATGTCATTGGCAAATATCTTCTCCCATTTTGTAGGCTGCCTTTTAGTTTTGTTGACTGTTTCCTTTACTCTGCAAAAGCTTTTCATCTTGATGAAGTCCCAGCAGTTCATTTTTGCTTTTGTTTCCTTTGTCTTTGGAGACGTGTCAGGTGAGAAGTTTCTATGGCTGAGGTCAAAGAGGTTTCTGCCTGTGTTCTCCTTTAGGATTTTGATGATTTCCTGTATCACATTTAAGTCTTTTATCCATTTTGAATTTATTTAATTTATTAACTTCTTAAGGATTTATTTATTTGAGAGGAAGAGAGAATGCGAGTGAGTGGTGGGGAGGGGCAGAGGGAGAGAATCTGAAGCAGACTTCCCGCCAAGTGCAGACTCCAATGTGAGGCTCAGTTCTACGACCCATGAGATCATGACCTGAGCTGAAATCACAAGTTGGATGCTTAACCCACTGAGCTACCCAGGCGCCCCCTTTATGAATTTATTTTTGTGTACGGTATTAGAAAGTGGTCCAGATTCATTCTTCTGCATGTCACTGTCCAGTTTTCCCAGCACCGTTTGTTGAAGAGACTCTTTTTTCACTGGACATTCTTTCCTGCTTTGTGGAAGATTAGTTGACCATAGAGTTGAGGGACCATTTCTGGGTTTTCTATTCTTTCCATTGATCTATGTGTCTGTTTTTGTGCCAGGACCATACCAGGTAATGGCTGACATGCCTTGGACACCTGTTCCCAGGCACCGTGTCCAGTGCTTTGCCTTAGATAGTCTAATCTAATAATCAGAATAATGGTGTTTTGCTGATGGGGAAACTGAGGAATGGAGAGATTAGGGCCATCTGTCTCTACCACCAAGGTAGAGCTGGCCTAGTCTATAGTCCCACAGACTCTGACCACACAGCCCGCGAGTGACAACATTACCTGATGCTGTGTCTCTCAAGGTTCTCTTCTCATTTATTTGATGATTTTCAGCTTGTCCTTCAAAGCCCATCTTAAGGATCACCTCCTCTCTGAAGCCTTTAGATTTCATGAATGGAACATACAGTCCGCTGTTGGGCCCCCATAGTTCCTGGCTCACTCTATTTTTTGTGACCGTTGCTATGACGATCTGCTAACTTGGCTGCATTCTCACTTGATGTAAGGTCCTCACGGAGAGGGAGTGTGCTGGCATCATCCGCTTCTGGAGTCCCAGCACAGGATCCGACCCACTATCGACACCCTTAATTATGGCCAAACGATTTACTTATCCGGGGACTTACTGTCTCTCTCAAGTCCCAGCTAACAGCCAGCAGGGATGACAGTCCTCAGCGTCTCTGCTCTTTTGTCTTACACCAGTGCATTCCTGTAATAAAACTACCTGTTAGATTCAAATCCTTGCAATTAACCCATCTGAACGATGATGGCCAACAGTCTGCTGCAAACTGGTGTCTAACGATTAACAAAGGCACAGCCACGGGGGCTTTTCCTCCTTGAAGGAACCAGGTGACTGTCTCCACTGCTCTGCTGACTAACAGGAAATCTAGTCTCAGAATGACAGGCACCCAAGTCCCCAAGACTCCAGACAGGATGCTCTTGGATTTTGCCTTAAGTGAGGAATGCCCCCTGGTTTGATGGGGCACCCAGTAATGTGTCCCCATAGTGGGAATAGGGTTCTGTCCAACCCAGAGAGACCATCATCATGGAGATTCCTAGAAGATCCTAATATGCCCATTCTGGCAGAGAGCAGAGGCGTGAAGCCAGAATGGTAAGCACGTGAAATCTGGTGGCCCAGTTTGCCTCCCATGCCTGAGGACTGCTGTCATTATAAGAAGATTTTAATGACAATCTCTCCAGGCCCTGTGGAGGGAAAGACACATCGAAACCCTTGCTGTCCCCTTTACTCTGCCTCAGAGCTGGTGGTCAGCTGTCCTTATAAGAAGATTTTAATGATGGTCTCTCCAGGCCCTGTGGAGGGAAAGACACAACGAAACCCTTGCTGTCCCCTTTATTCTGCCTCAGAGCTGGTGGTCAGCTTCATCCTCTTTGCAGTCATGACCGGTCTGCCCCCAACTTGCATGATTTCCCTGCCTTCCTCCACCTGTCCCAGCACCCTCCTCCTGGTTGCTGCACACCGTGGCTTCTCCAGACTGGGAAATTCCCACGGGTGGGGACTGTCTCAGTCATGCGTGCCATCCTGCCATCCAGCACAGGGCTTGGCACAGCCTGAGGACCCAATAAACATGGGGTGAATGAAAATGGGGCACAGATCACAGACAAGACACAGTTGCTTCATCTTTACAGACAAGATGATTGGCTAAGAGGTGCTCTAATTTCACTTATGTGCGGATACAGCTGAGGAAATCTGGCATGATCTAGTTAATTTTATTTGTCTTGACAATTATGATAATGAGGATTCTTCTTTTCCTTCCCTTCCATAGATCCCAGTTGGGATGTCTGGGATGGGTATCTGCCCATTATGCTTTTCGCTGTGTACCTCAGATGTGGCCTGGATCTCCCACAGGTACTGGGGCAGAAGTGAGTTTGGGAGTTTGGGTTCATCAGATGGTGACTCTGACCATTGGTCAGATGGACTGGATGGTGGATTATCTGAGGGATGGCGACAAGAACATGAAACTCAGGGCTGAAGAACCTGCGTCTCATCATGATTAAGGCATTGGCTCTACGTGATTTTGGGTAAATCAGGATCCTGTTTCCATATCTCTGCAATGAGGATAATCATATTTACCAGGGAGCATTCATTGTGCCGAGTACTAAGACACAGTAGGAAAGAGCCTGAGATGCGGAGCTCCACCTGATGTAGGAGACGGGTGAGCGACGAGCATGATGCTGATCCGTGATTCCTGAGTCCAGGCAGAGGTCGGTATGAGGTCCGCCACAGGAACCCTGATGACTCTGAACTGGAGTCTGAACTGGGACCTGGCAGGGCAGGGAGGCTTCCTGCTTAAGGCTCATGCTCTCAGCTCCGCACAGTCCATGGTCCGAGCGGGTCCCGTGTTGAGCTCTCCGGCCCCATCCGCATATAATAATGAAGGATTTCTTTAGATGAGGGGTCCTGGACCGCTGTGATTTTAGCTCCTAGTGCATGTCAGTCCCAGGAAATAGCCGATGAGAGCTTTCTGGAGGCAGCATCTCCATACACACTGGATGAACACGTAGTTGGCTCTTAAGGATTGAAAACTGTCCCTCTAGTAAACCACATGAGAAAGGAGGCAGACTTTGTGCAACATAGAGGGTTCGAATGGTAAGGTGGGGTCAAGGCAGAGGCCAGGATGGGAGGTGGCTACTTTGTTCTGTGGGACCCCTCCATCTGCCCCAGCAGGGATGAAGATGACTCCAGCAGGAAACACATCAGCGCGCCTGGCTGGGGGGATCCGGCTGGAGGGTGGTCCATAGGCACTGAGAGCCATGGCAAGGGGCTGCGTAGCCTCAGCCAGCTCACCTGGCTTCTCTCTGTGCCTCAGTTTCCTTCTTTGAGGTCATGGTGCTGAGCCGTGTGCAGGGAAAGAAAAAAAAAGGATGGCTGTAAAGTTTGTTGATGACACAAATCGCTAAATAATAGCATTTAATTATTTATAACGCGTTTTGAGATCTTGGGATGAAAGCTGTGGGGGCTGTGGCATGTTATTAAATGGTTGTCAGCAACCTTTGTGCAGGTAATAGACTTAATTGCGGCGTTAATTGGACACAGTGGTGGCGAGGAGTGGAGGAGTGAAGGCCCTCCCATCCTGCTTCCTCCTCACCCTCTTCCCAGCCCTCGGGGGCCACTCTGGGGGGCCAGAGTGTGCCCACTTGTTCTGACCCCTTTTCCTTAATGGTGGGCCCTTGCAGCAGTGCCCCGGGTGGGCCCAGGATCCACCAGGCTTATTACCTGCCAGTGCGTCGTGGTTAGGGGCTTTGGGGCTTTTTGGGGTTGACAAGGCTGTTCTCTGCCAGCCCTGTGTATCAATCACCAGCTCTAATTAGACTGTAAAAGTCCCTTCCTCCCCCCCCCCCCGCCCCGTGTGCTCATTGCAGGTCACGTGGTTGATATGTAAATCTCAGCCCCCAGAGCAGTTTAATGGCCACAGTGACCACAGGTAGTAACTCAGCCTTCCCTATAAATGGAAAATAAAAACAACAACCCATTACGGATGATGGTAGGTCTGCAACCTGCATGCAGCACGTCGTAAACTTGAGGGATTGCTGCTGCGCTTGGCTGCGGGTGGGATGGGGAGGGGGGCTCCAGGTGGCAGGAGGACAGATTTGTGACCTGCCATTTCCAGGTTGTCTCCCCATCTCTGTCCTGGCCTGGCTGAACCACGGGTACAGAATGACTCCCCACCTGCCCTTCCCGAGGAGGCGGGATGTGGTGCTCCGCAAGCTCCCGTGCCGCCTCTGGGTTGGCCTTGGTGGGTGAGACTTACTGTCCTTGTTCGGAAGCTGGCATGTGTCCTGGGGCGGGCTGGGCTCCCTGCAGGCCTGCCGCTCCTCTCATGGGCGCCACTGGTTTTAGAGGAGAAATGTCAATGTCGTAAATGTGGAGGTACTGGCTCCTTTCGGTCACTGCTATAGCCCCAGCATTTAGAGGTAGGCCTGGTATACAGTAGGTGCTCATTAAAGACTTCTTCTTCTTCTTTTTCTTTTTTGAATGAAGCAATGAATGAATAAGTCAAGTGTCTGGGTTTGGGAACCCGGGCCTGAATCCTGGCCCTGTTGCTTACTAGCCACGGCAAAGCGGGGTAAGTAGCCTAACCTCTCTGGATCTGTTTCCTCCTCTGTAAAATAGAGATAAGTGCCTGTGTACCTCGGTCATTGGGAGGGTCAAAACAGACGACCCTTCTAAACATGCCTAGCAGCACGTGTCCCCTTGATGCATGAGGTTATGGAGGCTTTGGCAGATTAAGAGGCTCAGAGCGTGCAGGAGGGAGAACCCAGGTTCCCCAAGTCATGCAGATCTGGCTCTCTTCCCTGTTCTAAGTGATGTCACAGACATTGGAGGGCATTTTTGTGGTTCCTTTGTCCACCCCCGGGGGATCTGAGAGTCTCCAGAAACCATTCAGAATCTGATGTCCATTTCAGTAAAGGTGGTTAGGGTCCTTGGTCTGTTGGGCCCGGATTGGGGATAGGCGTGACTAAAGATCAGTCTCCAGCCTCAAGGGGTCTGGCAGAGAACACAGAGGCTGTGGGGAGGACAACGGAATATGAGCAGACCAGGGCAGTGTGTTACACAAAGCTTTGTAAGAACCTTTGGTGGGAGGGCTCCAACTCTGTCCGGGGATCTCTGGGACAGACTCACAGGGCACAGGATGCAGGATGAGTCCTGAGCAATGAGAACAAAGGCTTCTCTGGTGAACAAGGGGGTTGGGTGGAGATTAGGGACAGAAAAAAAAATAGGGTATGATTTAAAAGTGTGAATGTGCGTGGCGTTTTCACAGACTGTTGGCTGGTTTGGTAGGGAAGGAGCAGAGGTAAGTGGAAGAGTGGGAGAAGATCAGGTTGGGTCAGGTAATGAGGGTTTTCAGTCTTTTCTAAAGATGGACATTTTCTTAAGGGCACTGGGGAGCCACGGAGGACTATAAGCAGGAGAGTGATAGGAACATATTTATAATTTGTTAAACTAACTGTTGTCTGGCTGCTGAATGAGACAAAGGACTCCAACACCAGGCACGGGCAACTCAGATCCAGATGTAAATAAACTTAACTGACTCTGTGCTACCTGCCTTGCCCTCTGCATATGTCATCTTGTTTATCCTCTGAAGTGGCTCTGAGCTAGAGATCACCAAGCAATGACAGCAACCAGCAGACGCTGGAAATTAGGAAGGACCCTTCCCTTGATCTGTCAAAGGGGGCATGGCCCTCCCAACACCTTGATTTTGGACTCCTGACCTCTAGAACTGTGAGAGAAGAAATTCCTGTTGTTCTAAGTCACCCAGGTTGTGGTTATTTGTTATGACAATCGTAGGAAGTGAATATGCCATCCACAGTCTATGAGGAAGACACTGTTTCTAAGAAAATTGATTCTGGTAGAGACTGAGACTATGGTTATCACCTAACAAGTGCTGGATCTGGGGTTCCAAATCAGGTTGACCTCATTCAAGCCAATTTTGTTTTTCTTGTACTGGTGAGGACTGTGAGCAGCTCTCCTGGGAAACAGGTTAGCTATGTGTGGACGCTCCACCTCTGCAAGGTAAAGAAGGATGCAAGCTGTCTTTGGGATGCTCCAGAGAACATTCTGGAAACTCACTCGAAGCTGGTAGGGCCCACATGAACAGCTTGAAGAACAAGAGAGTCACTGCTCCCTTATTTTTTCCCCCATTAATCACTTGAGTCTTCCTAACATTTTTGGTGTGAACCCCCCCCCCAATTTCCAAGGACCACCTGGTGTCATGTTCTGTCAGAAGGGGGTCCGCTCTGTTTCCAGATGTCAGGTGCGAGAACCACAAAGTCCGACCGGCTCTGTGGAATTTCATTTGGGTCCTGTCCACAGGGTGGCGCTGTTGAACACCTGTCCTGTATAGCCCTGGAACCTTGAAGGAGGGCCGTCCTCCCGGGTCTAAACCGCGCTGCGGAGCTCTCTGGTGTAAGGGGCCCCAGAATGTACCCACGCTAGCAGGCTGTCAGCACAGCATGACTCCAGCACTTGGATTCCCAAGCCGGGTGGAGGATGGTCTCTAAGATCGCTACTGAAATCATCTTCCTGGTTTGTGTTCATAGGTGCTCTGTCCCAGAAAGGCGAGGAGGAGGAGTTTAATCAGCTCAGGGGAGACCAGGCTTGGGTCTAGTTACTCCTACAGGGAGGCTCTTTTTCACCCCTAAGTTGTTTTTTTTTTTTTAATATTTTATTTATTTATTTATTTGATAGAGAGAGAGATCACAAGTAGGCAGAAAGGCAGGCAGAGAGAGAGAGAAGAAGCAGGCTCCCCGCTGAGCAGAGAGCCTGATGCAGGCCATGATCCCAGGACCCTGAGACCATGACCTGAGCTGAAGGCAGAGGCTTTAACCCACTGAGCCACCCAGGCGCCCCTGCCCCTAAGTTTAAGTGAGGGCCCCTCCAGTATAACCACGCACGGTGCTTGGTGCTCTCATTTTATTGCATGTATCAGTTTTGTCATCTTGTGGATATTTACATTTGTGTGATATTTGCACCATTATTTGTCCCCGTCTCCAAGCAGGGACCCCATGGGGTGGGTGCCATGCATGCTCCCCACTTCCGTATTCCTAAGACCTAGCATGAGGTCGGCACCTCCTGGAGACTTCGCTGCTCTGAATGAATACACGACCAGAGACCACTGCTCCGACCTCTGCTCCAGTGCAAAGCGTCTTGGCTGGGAGGGCTGGGGCTCCTTGTCTAATCTGCCCAAGCTTCTGCTTCCCCCTCTGAAAAGAGGAAATAAAAATATACCCACTTCAAATGGCTGTTGAGAGGACCAAGTAACATGGTGCCTGGCCCAGAGCAAATACTCAGTATAGAGTAATTTAAAAAGTTCCAGCTCCTTCCGTCCCTCATTTCCTTCCTTCCTTCCCTCCATCCTCTTACTGCTCACCTCCCTTCCTTCTAGAGTTTCGTGTGTGTATGTGTCTATCTGTGCGTGCATGCATGCATGCGTGTTGTGAATATATGTGTGTATGTGTGCATGTGCTTATGTGTTTGTGTGTATATATACGTCTATGGCTGTGCGTACGTGTCCGCATCTCTGGCATAGCAGACTTGCCCTTGATGAGTGGGACCAGGAGTAAATCTTGGGTAGAAGAATGTATGCTACTCATTCAGGCCTGGGAGGCCTGGCCCAGAGAGGGCAGGTAAGGACAGGAGAGCGCTAAGAGCTGTCCTCACCTGCCCTGATGGTGTGTCCACCCCCGCAAGCCATGGGCAGGGGAGGAGGCCTTGTTTGTAGTGAGGGCCAAGTGCCCACCCACCTGAGTCCGTCTTCCACCTGCGTCATCCTGGGTCCTTCTAGGGCTCCTCCTGGCCCCTAGGCTTGGCACTAGAGGGTGTGGAAGGTAGAGGACAAGGGGACTTATGGGGGCTTTCTTTTCTTCCTTGGTAACTGAGCAAGGGCAGTTCCCAGGGAGCTCTGGGGCTGCTACCCACTGGTGACTTTGGCCACTTGTAAAGCTCTTGGTGCCTCAGTTTTTCTTTTCCTTTCTGTATAATGGGAAATTTTGAGGTAAGAGTAGAACAGAGTCTTAAACACAAACATATACAGAGGTCAGGTAGCCAAATGAGTGAAGCAAGCCAATCGGGAAAAAATGCCGTGGGGAAAATATCCCAACTCAAAGGGACAGATGTATTTCAGCTTCATCCAGCTGTTGCTATAGGAGAAGTTTACTCATTTAGAACTTCTAGCTTTCTATTATTCACAAGAAGGCAGAAACCTGGATTTTTATGGGGGAGCCTGGGTGGCTCAGTTCATTAAATGTCTGCCTTCGACTCAGGTCCTGATCCCAGGGTCCTGGGAACTAGCCCCATTTCTGGCTCTCTGCTCAGTGGGGTGCCTGGCTTCCCCTCTCCCTCTGCCTGCTGCTCCCCCTGCTTGTGCCCCCTTCCCCATAAAATAAATAAATAAAATCTTTTTAAAAATCTGGATTTTTTTACATTCAGGTTTTCTGGAAAATTCTATGTGGCAACAAGACATCTCCATGGTCCAGGTATGGCAGTCAGGTCAATGTTTTGTGATGGGTGTGTACTAAATGCTGTATAATATATATATTCTCAAACTGAGTGCTGCTTCCCCTGGGATGAAAGAGGGAGAGAACTAGGTGTAGGGAAAGACGCAGAGGGAGATGTGGAGGGGAAAGGCAGCCGGGAACACTCAAGAGAGCTTGAGGGGCAGCGAAGGCAGGGATCTAATTGTGAGCCTGCGTCTGGCCTCCTTCTGGTGCCCAGACATACTCAGGATGCCCCTGTCACTGTCTCCATGAATGGAGGTAAAACCAGTCCATTGCCTCAATGCTGGGATGTTCAAGTTGGGGGCTACCAGGATGTCTGAATCCTCACTTGACCTGCTGGGTTCAGAGGGTAGGATGGGCTCTTGTTTTCCCTCATCCGCCATCACTGAGCTGCAGGAATGGGGTCTCCAAAATGAATGGAGTTTTGTTCAAAGGTGGAGGTATTCCTGAGCTGCTCTATCTGACTTCTGATGTAACCGGGCTAAGTCAGCTGACACTGCACCCTCTGGGTTTACAGATGCCTTCTAGTACCTTCTGGACCAGGGGCTGGGGTGGTGGTGTGTGTCAGTGAGCTCAGCTCTCCACCTACCCAGATGCTTTCTTTCTACTGCACCCCAGTCAGTGTCCAGGGAGCTATAACTGCCCTGGGAAAGTGACTTCAACTTCCTGAACCTCAGTTTATACATCTGTAAAATGGGGATAATAACACTTGGCTCTCATGGCTGTCAGAGTGTCTGGTGTGCTTCTCTCTGTCTTGCATTTGCCATCTTGCATTTGCCAATATTACACAGAACTGACCACCATATTCTCTTCTCTTTCAAGCAAGGGGACTTTCACAGAGTCCGGCCCTGTCTCTTTTTCTAGCATCCACCTGCGGGCTTGAAGAGAAAAGGCCTGAGAGGTATCTGTTTATTCATTCAAGTCATCTGTTGACACACTTAAGTGGAGACCTCAACACGTTTGCTCTGGAAGAGTTTAGGCTTCTTCAGACTTAGAACTGGCAGAAAGAGGGGCGGAGGGTGGTTGAAGTTAATGTGAAATTGGGTAAAAACTTCAGAGGAGAGAAGCTGCAGTGGGAATGGGTGGAATGTGCATGAATTAAGTGGAAGATATTTTTTGAATATGATCCTAGGCACCTGGGGCAGAGGCAAATGAGATCCATGTGGTCTGGGATCCACTCCTAGAATTCCCAGCCGTGAGGAAAGACAAACACTGAGCAGAAACGGCAGCTGTAGAGAAATCTACAAAGGGACATGCAGGGCGACTGCGTGAAGAATACAAGGAAACCAGCAAGCTTTGGTGCAGAGTCCCTCAGGTGAAGCATATAGACATTTTAAACAGTAGTAATAATGACTAACCATTACTGAGGACTTCCTGTCTGCTGGGTACTCTGCATGCATGATCTCATGAAATCCCCGGCACCAGCCACTGAAATACTGGGCTTCCAGAAGCCGTGGTTCTGGGAGGGGAAGGGATGCTCCCAGACACGTGGCCATCTAGGGGCAAAGACAGCTTTGGGTTTAAGACCTCATGTTTGTACAGCATATGGACACAGAGAACTCTGGGCCCCATCTAGTCCTGCCTGAAAGTTGGCAACCTGAGTGACACCAAGGGGCCTACCTCAAGCTTCCCATCTGTTCTCTTTCTCAAGGGCATGAGCAGATTCTCTCTGGAGAGAGATCCTGGAAAAGCAGACACACTTGTGGAAAGGCAGGACACAGGCAGGAAATGATGGAGGGCTCATTCTGTCTCTTCTTCCTGGGTGATGACCTTGTTGTCGTTTTCCTTCAGGGATGCACAACCTCGGGATTCATTCAAACTTCCTGGGAGGGTATTTCTCTAGAAGGTTCCTACTACCTAGGAAGTTGGGTCTTCCAGGGATGTTTCCAACTTTCCTTTTTTATTTGGCATCCATTAAGGTTGTGGAGATGCCTGAAGTCTTCTTCTGAAGTGTGAGAGACGAAAGGAGGTGCCCGATCTCCAGCTCTCTGCACTGCCTCCTTGGGCTTTCTTGAACCCTGCAAATGAGGAGGGACCATACTTTTGAAGTCACTCCAACACTGTGACGATGCCAGAGGCCCATGGAGAAGGACTGGATCCATGGCATACAGTCATCCCAGACTCAGGCAATAGCATGAAGCTTGACCACTAGAAGTGTGCTTGGTGTTGGAAGTTTTCTTTCCAGACTCTTCAGAGCTGCTTGCCTGCATGACTGTGGCCAATGTGCCCTGCTGGGATTTTATCTACCAAGCAGAGGAGAGTTGAGCCAAGTTTTACTGGGCCTGGTTGAACCCAATGAGAAGAGGCACAAGGCATATTTTTAGAACCAATTGGACAACTCCTCTTTGTGGTTCTTAATGTTCAGACACTTTCTTCTTCTCCTTCTCCTTCTTCATCTTCATCTTCTTCTTTTCTTAACTTCTGCTTTCCCTCTTCAGTTGGAAGTGGTCAGAACCAAAACTGAAAGTGATGGCACCTAGGAGTGAGGCTGACCTCTCTTTAGTGGAGCCTTCCATCTCAGACTGGCCAAGGTGAGGCCTGGGTGGTGGGTCAGTTTGGTGAAAACTTCATAGGATGGCCTTGTATTTAGTGGTAAATTCAACAAGAATGATGACTATGTTCTTGATGTCAGGACTTGTTCTGGGAACTAGAGATTCAGAGATGGGGAAGATATGGCCATCTCTTAGGACCTCAAGGACTGAAGCCAGACAGGATACATAGTCAAATAATTTATCTCATTGTGAAGACTTAGAACAGGGCTTATATAATAAAGTGTGTGGTTTTACATAGAGAGGAATGATTAATTCTGTTGGATCAGGGAAGGTGGTTGGGGCAAGCTTCAAGAGCTTTGGTTTAAACTCTAAAGAACTTATAACCTGAATAAATCTTGACAGTCCACATGGCTCAGTCCTGTTTTGGTGTTGTGACATAAGGGGTAGTGAAAAAAGTAAAAGTAATTTTTTAAAAAAGATTTATTTATTTATTTATTTATTTATTTATTTATTTATTTGACAGACAGAGATCACAAGTAGGCAGAGAGGCAGGCAGAGAGAGAGGAAGGGAAGCAGGCTCCCTGCTGAACAGGGAGCCCAATGTGGGCCTCGATCCCAGGACCCTGGAATCACCACCTGAGCTGAAGGCAGAAGCTTTAACCCACTGAGCCACCCTGGCGCCCCAATAAATGTAATTTTTAAGAGTAGTTGAAGTCTTTATTTAGTTTCTGGAGGAAGTGTTAAATGGGAGAAGAATTACTCTAATAAATATCCTTCCAATTCTCCAACTCAATATCCTCCACATGGAGGCTCCCCCAAATTTCCTCTGTCTCCCAATCTCAACCATCCATACTGTAAACTTCCCCAACTCTCTGCTCTCTTGTATTTTTTTTTAAGATTTTTTTTTTATTATTTGACAGACAGAGATCACAAGTAGGCAGAGAGGCAGGCAGAGAGAGAGAGAGAGGAGAAAGCAGGCTCCCTGCAGAGCAGAGAGCCCAATGGGGGGCTCGATCCCAGGACCCTGGGATCATGACCTGAGCCGAGGTCAGAGGCTTTAACCCACTGAGCCACCCAGGAGCCCCCAGCTCTCTTGTATTTTTAAAAAATGCATCTCTTCCATGTTTAATCATCCCTCAGCTCTTCATTAAATGGATAACTCTGTCTTTGCATTCTGTAGGCATTTTAATGAAGGATATTGCCCTGATTCCCCCTGAGGGAGTAGGGAGGGGAGATGATCCTGAATACTCATCTCTTCCTGATTTCTATTCTTGTTGCTGTTCAATGGGGTTTTAACTAAGGTGGGAATTGGAAAAAAAGCGCACCCTGACAAAAGCATAGGACCATAAGAGAACACGGTGCATTCAGATGTGAACAGAGCTGGGGACGATCTGAGGAAGTAGGAGGGAGCTAAGGTGGGAGAGGTTAAAAAGGGCTGGATTGTGAATGACCTTGAGACTAAGGACTAGTAATTTAGATCTGATCCTAAGAGTAATGGAATATATTGACAGTCGGAAGATAACTCTGGTGGCTTGTAGGAAGTTTGGATGGATGGGAGGAGAGGCCGGTAGCCAGAGAGCCCATCAGGAAACTGTTGCAAACACTGGGGAATGAGACCTGAATTGGGGTGACCACAGAGATGAAAAGGAGGGAATGGATGTCAAACCTATTTCAAGATGGAACAGGCAGGGAACATGGCTTCACATGCTCACCAGTTTTCACTCATCTGTCAAAGTGATTGTGAAAGAAGGTCTCAGACTTAACACACATGGATCTCCTGTGCATCAGCACCCAGTCTGGGTGCACAGTAGGGAGAATATACCTGTAATTAATTACAAGTCCAGGCTTGGAAGCCTCTTGCTGAAGAAATGGACCAATGGATTCAGATCAAGCATCTGGGTGGGGCTTGCACACATTTCCAGCTTTCCTGGCAACTTCCCACACAAAATTCTGGTCTCCAAGGACCAACCTGGCAGTACCACACTATTTCTCAACCCCCTGCTCCTCCCTGCCTGGCTTGAAATCTAGGTGGAGGCCTTAAGGACTTCTTTCCCAGGATGCATCCAAGAGAGTGGAGGAGAAGGGACATAACCTTCAGAGACAGACAGATCAGAACTCAAGTCTAAACCCCACAGGCTTGATGAGTCTCCTCACCTCTAAGAGCTTCAGTTCATCATCCAGAAAATGGGAAAGAGGACCTCCTTGAAAAGGTGGTAACATTATGAGATACCCCGTACGTAAAGAACCCTGGCCATCCGCTCACCACATAGTAGGTTGTTGATAAATGTTAATTTGATTCTATTGAATTTGGCTCCATTTTAGCCCCAAGTCATTTCTTAGGTGGAGAGGAAACTGTGTCTGGGTAAGTGTTCTAGTGCTCATCACTGGGTAAATGCTCTAGAGCTCATCTGGTGCTCATCTAGTGCTCTAGTCCTATAGATAAAGATACACACACACACACACACACGCGCGCGCGCGCAAAATGAAGATTGTGGAATATGGTTTGTACCATTTTAGAGCTGGAAGCTTGCCCCACTTCAAGCTAGATCCTGATCCTGACTTCTGGCTCCAAAGGACTTTCAGAGACAAGGTACCCGTAGGATGGTGACACACAGTACTTAGCTGGCCAAGGGCCTGAGAAGTTGGAGTCTAAGGGTTGCCATAGAAAACTTGAGTCTCTGAGATTTCAAGATTATCTTCAGTCTTCTTAGCTAGAGTCGCTGGCCAAGTGCTTTCCTCAACAAGAGGTTGGACAGAGCTCCATAGGAGGTCAGACCAGCTCTTTATGTCTCAGGATGGGATCACACCCCTCTGTTGTAACTATAGAAGGAGAAGAGCAAGGGAAAAGGAACGAGCCATATCTCAGACTCAGAAGGTGAGACACTAGAGCCCTTGGGCCACAGTTCTCAGGCTGGAAACTTAATGAAGAAAACCTCGGGGAATCTCTTCTTCCTGCCATGAGGGCCAACGGAACCCATGAAAGGTGTATCAGGAAAGGGCTTTATATTTTACAGGCACTTAACTTAATTCAGTGTTGAAACAAAAAGGAAAAGAGGAATTAAAACCTGGGAGCACACAGACGACTTTGGCCATTGATCTGCTCAGTGAGCATCGGCCTGGAGTGAGCTGGGTGGGAAGAAGTGAATCTGTCAGCTGGGTGTCAGCTTCAAGTTCATGTGCCTTTCCATTAGCAAGTGTCTTGTAGTACTAGCTGCGGTTCTGAGAGTTCAATGTTTGAATATTTTCATGCAACATTGCCCTGAGTGCCCATCTCTTTTATCCTTTAGTGCTCAAGTGAAGAAATGGTGATTTGTTCCAATTCTGGAGGCAAATCTGGCCTTGTGGACAGATTGAGAAAAGGTATGTGAGTCCCCCCAGTATGGATCCCGGTAGTGATTAATGATGCTTGCTAGCTCCCAATTCTTTTTTTTTTCTTTCTGAGTGTGCAGAAGACTGGACAACTCTGTGTTTGGGTGGAGCGTGTGACAGGTTCTAACTCATGCATGATGTGCATTACTATTGGGTCAAACTATTTAATTGAAAGGGCAAGAATCTCCAAAGCTGTCTCTTTCCCTTTGGCATGGCCGCAACTGGTGGCTGCTTTGTGGGCCTGGGGCCCTGAGTGACTGTGACAAATGGGAACATCTTGTCTGTCTGTGGGAAACGTGGCACTGAAGAGACATCAATCTTTGTGGTTTTACCTGAGATTTTTGGGCTTGCTTGTTATAGCAGCATAACTCAACACATCCCGACTGATACAGAGAGTGTTTACAGGGGGATATTGGGTACTCGTGATTGTCACCTCACACTGTGACTTGACAATCTGGATTGTGGTGGCTTCATTTGAATAGCAATAGGCACCATCAGGAATCTTATTCTCTTCTAAGCACTGTGCTTGGCACTTCACAGACATGATCTCATTAAATCCTTACTACCATGAGATCACTAAAATCATCTAAAATCACAGAAATGAGTTTTGAGGGGTTAGATATTATACCCAATTTAAAATGGCAGGGGTGGATTTTTACGGTCTGGTTTTTCTGACACGAGAGCTAGGGTTCTCTCTATTCTATCCCTTTGTGCTGGCGGCCTCGGAGCTGGTATCCCCACCCAAGAGAGCACCAGGGGGCTGGGGGTTTGGCAATGGAACTGCACTGCCGCCTTTGGGCACCCCGGGGCCGGCGCAGTCACGGCTGTGCGCCAAGACTCCGAGTATGTCCACGTACTCCTCACCTCCTCCTACACTAATGATATTTACTCTTGCCACCCTGGCAGGGCGTTCCACGGCCTAATTACCATTTAGAAACCTCTGAGGATGGAAAACACAATGTTCAGTGCTTAATGGTTAAAGGATTCATGTCAAGTCTAGAGAAGACTGGGAAACGTGAGCGTTGTTGGCACAGGGCAGGCCCGGGACAGTAGGGGTTCAGAACAACAAAGGCATAGGGTGTCGCACAAGGGCAGGGACAAAGGCTCTGCTGTGTCTGCTTAGGCTAAAGGCAGGACTCCTCTACTATCTGAGTCATGTGGCTGTGGGGACCATGAGCCACCTTGGGCTCTCCTCCATCCCCCTCTGGGGCCAAACCTTTGTTTCTGTCATGCTACCAAACATACAGCAACCCATTTTCTGAGCATTTACTTGGTGTCTGGAACCTGGCTTGTGAGTCTGAGTGACACAGTCTCATTTGTTCTTTGTCACCAAGGAGGTAGGCACTTGTTCCTGTTTGGAATCTGAGGCTCAGAGGGTAGAGGGACTTATTCAAGGAGGCGGGCTGGTGGGCAGCAGAGCTGAACCCAGGTCTGTCTGACTCCTAAGCCTGGGTTCTTAAATCATGCAGCCACCTGTCTCCTTCGGACAACATTTGGAAGCACAAAGCCAGTATTTTTGGAGTCACAGTGATCTGATTCTGAGACCTTAGACTGTGTAGCTGAGGCTTTTAATCTCTCTGAATCATGGTGACCACTTCTCTAAAGTGGGAATAGTGACTATAGATAGATAGGTAGATACAAAATTATGAGATTTGAGGCTTCCCTAAGGGTTTTTTGGTTCTTGGTTTTGAAAGACAATTCAGTGATGACCCTCTGTACCCTAACTGAGGAAGTCATCACTCTCTTGAATATCTCTCAAGATGGTCAGCTCACCACCTTGCAAGGCATCCCTTTCCGAAGTTGTATGGCGCGCTGTCTTAGAGAGCTCTGCCTGAGTAAAGTTGCAGCCAAGGAACAGCCCTCACCCCCAGGGGATGGGGGAAGAGTAGGAGGAAGAGAGGGGGTGGGCATTTAATGGCTGCGTCCTGGTGGGTGTCCAGGGGGACACACCTGTGATGGCATGACTAGATGGTGATGCCGGGCCATTTTCCTAATTGGCATTAATGACACCATCTGGTCTGAACCTCCCCCTCCTGCTTTCTCTCCTGCCACACCTTGCTGAATCTCTGCTCTGACTGGTGACACCTCACCTGTCGATATCCCAACTTGTCTGCCAACACCAGTTTCTAGAAGCTGGGGCAAAGGATGTACCTTTCCAAACGCAGACTACGTTCTGGCATCTCTTGCCCTGGAAGCAAGTGAAAGCCTGGTTTTCTGCCCAAGTGGGTGTGATAGGTCTTCCTTGGCCCAGGTAATGGTGTGGATCAGAATTCGCTCCTTGCTGAACGGACATGGCATCTGGTGGCTGGAGGTGGACTGCCCACAGACTGCATGGGGACAGAGCGAAGCAGAGACCTAGAGATCCACAGGCAGAAGGAAGCACAGGGAATCAGAATGAGCAATAGGAGGGAGAGAAAGAAGGAAAGGAGGAAGGTAGGCAGGAAGAAAACCATAGGACATACGTTCACGGATGTTATTTTTGGGAGGCAGGGCTCTTTAGGCGCCCCCCTCTTCCCCTCCCTCCCTCCCTCCCTCCTTCCCTCCATCCCTCTCTTCATTTTGCCTTAGTTGTACCAAGACTCTTCAGTCCTAAGGGGTGGCTGGGAAGAAGAGAAAACCCAGGTGTTCTAGCCCTGCCACTTAGCTGAGTCACTTCAGGCAAGTGTCTTGCCATCTCTGAAACGTAATCTTCATCAGGAAATGGAGTTCCTCCCTCCTAGGTGGACACAGAGCTGTCCTGAGCTGTATTGCTTACGTTCCTTGGACTCTGGGGGATCTCCAGCAGAAAGTTAGGGCCCTGCCTCACAGAACAAGGCCTGCAGGGCCAAGACTGGGCCGCTTCATGGGGGCAGCGGCGTCCCTTGAGAACATTTCTTGCTATCTGTGGGCAGAGGCCTGAGTATTCCTGGGGCCTGAGTCCCTCTGTAAGTCCCAGAAGTGCCTACTGTGAGGACAGCCAGGGACATGGGAGTGGCACGCTGGGGTGGGGCTTGGTGGGAAAAGGTCGCTGGGCTCAGCTACGGTCTACTGAGTGCTCTGCCCTGTGTTTTTGGCTGGTACACTTTTCATTAACTTCGCGAGGTGGGTTTTATCATCCCCATTTGAGGAACATGAGGAAACTGAGGCACAGAAAGGCTGTGTGTGTGCGTGCATGTGTTTGAGCGAGGGCAACTGGTGGAATCTGAACGTGCTTGAGATGCAAAAGCAGAGAAAGGCTCCAGTCCTTGAGGGGGTCAAATGCTTTGAGTGCCCCCGAACACAGCCTGTTGCGCAGCTGCTGTAGCCTGGTAGGGGAGGGACGGCAGAAAGTCTCTTCCCTGCTCCGTGCTCTGGCCGGGACCAGCTGGCCAGAGGCCCCAGCCCTCCTGGACCCCCCCGCCACCGCACACACCTCTCACTGTCTTCTGAGCCTGGCTGACCATGACTTGGGCCATGCAAGGAGGATTGGCCGTTAATGTGTGCCTTCCCACTTCTGGGCCCCAGTGTTTCCAGCTGCAGAGGAAAGAAGTGACTCTTAGACATCTGTCACCCAGTTCTGAGACTGCTTCCATCCCGAGAGACCGACCTGTGGGTGGGGAGGAGGTGGTGGCCAGGTGTCTCTGACCTTGGAAACTCACAGTCGAGGGAAACAGATTTAACGCATCATCATCACACAGACATTTCAGAAGTTCAAATTGTGCTGGGTACCAGGAAGGGAAAGCACAAGGCCCTACAAAGGAAAATAACAAGGTGACTTAATTGAGATTGTGACTTAATTTAGAAAGAGTCCCTAAGGGAATGTCAGCTCACCCAAGGTGCGAAAGGTGAGTAGACGTAGTCAGTGCTGAAGAGGGTCGGGCACGACCCGCATAAAAACCCGGAGGTGGGAATGAGGCAGGCATATTAGAGACCTCTGCTGGGAGCTCATGTGTTATTTCATCTCATCCAAATAAGATTCCACGAGGCCTTGGGGCGCCTGGGTGGCTCAGTGGGTTAAAGCCTCTGCCTTCGGCTCGGGTCATGATCTCAGGGTCCTGGGATCAAGCCCCACATTGGGCTCTTTGCTCAGCAGGGAGTCTGCTTCCTCCCCACCCCCACCCCCTGCCTGCCTCTCTGCCTGCTTGTCATCTCTGTCAAATAAATAAAATCTTAAAAAAAAAAAAAGACTCCACGAGACCAGCGCTGGTCAGATCCCCCATCAAAGAGATGAGAAAAGCCAAGGTCAGGGAAGGACGGTGGCCAACATTTATTTTCATTTCCCATGCTTTCCTCTGGATCTCAGGGACTGGGAGTCCAGCAACCACATTCCACAGATTCCCTCACCCCAGAATTCTTCCTGTGAGCAGGCTTTTGCCCATGAGGTGGGTTCATGGGAGATCCAGAAGGCAGAAGGCCCCAGAAGCCATTCTTTCTTCTCAAGCAGTGATGGACGACATGTGAGCCACTGTCCTCTGCCTGCCTGTCTCCTGCGCCTGACCTGACCAGAGGGCACCTGCAGCGGTCCCTGGTGGCTTCCAGGAAACTCCTAACTTCTGCAGCAGGGCCACATGGCTGGCTTTGGACTGCGGATAGGACATGAACCAGAACACTAGGGCAGACTCTGACTTTCTCTCCTCCAATTCTGCTGCATGCTTTGCAAACACCCAGTTCCCCAAATTAAGCTCCTTTCTGCTCTGTGTATTTGTCTATTCTAAGTACCTCATGTTAATGGAATCATATAGTACTTATCTTTGGTGTCTAGTTACTCTGCTGAGCAGAATGCCTTCAAGTTTCATCCAGATCATAGCATATGTCGGAATCCCCTTCCTTTTCAGGGCTGGCTAATATTCCATTGAATGGAGAGGCCACATTCTGTTGATCTGTTCACCTGTTGATGGACAGCTGGGT
Organism: Meles meles; assembly: GCF_922984935.1. NCBI lineage: Eukaryota > Metazoa > Chordata > Mammalia > Carnivora > Mustelidae > Meles > Meles meles. Next base: position 63,846,625 of record NC_060081.1, on the reverse strand, counting down.
TGCTTCCCTGTTTGAGCTCTTGTGAGCAACGTTGCTGTGGACACAGGTGTGCAAGAGGGCCTGAAAACCTCACTTGTCCACCACCTGGTTTCCAGCTGCCCAGAAGTTTTACATTTTTACATTTTACATCCCCCTGCAGGCAGGTCACCACTATTGCATCTTGGAGGCTGCAGGATGGAACACGGTTTTCCCAAAGTTGATATGCAGGATTGTCAATCATTCTTTGCAAAACCAACTGTCTTCTTACCCCTCTCAGATGCCGATGGGGCAGGCTGGCTCATCAGGCTGAAGAAGGGCCTGAGTGGAGAAGGTGAGGGATGGGTGAAGCCTTGGGGTGGTTTGAGAAACAGCAAATTAACAGCCAGTCTCCAAGCCCAAAAAGCAGAAGCTAGAGATACCTCCCTGCTCTGTCTGACTTCTGGCTCGGGACACTTCCTATCTGACAAGTGGGCTGTGGAGCAGGAGATCACAGGTAGGTTTGGAGTGAGTCGTGCTCCCAAAGTAAGATATCCAGGTTGCCTTGGGTCCTTGTGTTATTGCTTAATTTATGCTTTTACCCTACTTACCCCTGTCCACAAAGCTGGTTCTCCACGACTGGTACTATTCTCCATGTCTCTGTGGGACATAAAATTTACACTAAATGCTGCCTGCCTTGGACACCTGCTGAAAATGGAGCCAACTCCCCACAACTCTGTCCTAGTTTCCCCACCTCCTCTTCCCCCCATGTCTCCTCGTGTCTTGCTTCGTCCTTCCTGGTGTTCCAGCTTGCTCCACATCTGAGTCCATGATGCCAAACACCTCCTTTTGGACACAGGTTCTTATTTAACCTTGAGATCAGGGAATCATTCCCCAGAGACAGAATTCTGTCTGTCTCTGATGTGGTGGGCCCTGGGGCACATGGCACTTGGCACCTCTTTTACCCAGACTGGGCAAGGCAAAATTGGTGTCTACAAACACATCATTCATTCATTCATTTATATCAATAGTTAATTGAGCACCATCATCAATAGAAGTAAGAGTAAGAACACAATGGCAGTTAATGAGGGGGAAGTTAACCAGGAGGATATATTTTATTTTTTATTTATTTCAGGAGGATATATTTTAAATGCACTTAACTGGGACCTGGGGCTCAGGCAAGATTTTTAAAAGGAGGACCTGATGTGTAAGTTGAAATCTGAAATATGACTAGGAATTTGCTGGAGAAAGAAAAGTATTTCAGGTTCTGGAAACTGCATGTGCAAAGGCCCTGTGTATGTGGAAGACTCTGGCTGGGAGGTCCTCTAGTCTATAGGACACTGATTCCTCTGGGTTTTGTCTAATTCTTTTTCCATCAAATAATCCTTTCCTAGAGAATAAGATTAGTCTCAGGGGTAATTATTGCAGAGGAGGAGCAAAGATCAAAATTGTGGTTAACTTCAGTTTTTTCTTATGCTTTGCCTTGTCAGACAAAGGGGTCTCTGTGGGTGTCCCCCCCGACTTCTGAGTCTGGTTCTCCTCCTTCAGGCTCCTCTCCCTGCCTACATGTCCCCCACTTTTCCAGTTCCTTATCTAGCCACCTTTATGTCATTCTTTGGAAAACTCTACCCTTCTGCCTGTGAGTTCTGAGCTGCAGTACTCAGTCTTGGATAGGCAGACCCTAGCCTTGTCACATTATGGAGGGAGAGAGACCAGTCAGGAGGTGTTGGGGTCTCCCAGGACAGAGGTGGTGGCAGAGTGGGTCCAGAAGAGTGGTCAGGTATCAGAAGTCTTCAGGAAGTCTTTTAGAAGGCTCGAGCATGGCTTGGATGAACTTATGGATGGACATAGACGCTGAAAGAAGAAACACAGGGAGGTGAAGAGGGGTAGAGGAGAGGGGCTGGAGTCTTTGAGACCAAGGTGTGGAACTCTGGAAGCACGCAGCACAAACTTGGGCAAGTCATTGGACCCCCTGATCTTCCGTTTTTTCCATCTGCGAAGTGGGGATAAGAACAGCGTCTATCTCAGAGGGTGGCCAAGAGAATGAAATGAACAACATTCAGTGCTGTGATTGGCACATCCCAGCTCTATCTCACTCTTGGTTAAATATATGCTGATAAGTTCCAATAAACACACGGTTACCATAGATCTCAAGTACTGAAGGAAGACCTGGGCTGGAAGGCAGAGACGAGAGATTTCCTTTCCTGGGTCATCGCTCCTGTCCGTGGGGTAAATATTTGCAGGGTTAATGTAGAAGCATTTAAGAGAATCAACTCTTCCCAGATAGCTGTGGATTCTTTGGAGGGCCTTATTTGCATGCGAGCAATTAATATGCCAATTGCAAACCCAGCTCCTCCACTCATCGGAGTTCCCCGGGGGACTAGTTGGTGGGAGCACTTGAGTCTTTAGTTTGAGTTATGGTATGAGTTCTAGAGCAATAAAAATACAGACTTTTAAAAAAAAATGCAATTTACTTCTCCTTCTTCTGACTGGTCTTCCTCCCCATTAGCCTGGATTCATGGAATGTCTGGAATCACTTTGAACTTCCTTGTATTTTGGTTCTGAATGGCAGGCTGCTGTGTTCTGAGATGAGGACTGTGGGACTGCTGTGAGGGTCCCCCACCCCCCTCTGCCCCCCAGGAAGTCTGTCTGAGCGGCCTCTGAGGGCAGATGATGGAATGAGGAGGTAAGCACTGAACACCACGCCTCTCCAGGCTCGGGGCTCTCCAGTTTTCCCATCCAGAAGGCTAGTTGAATGAGAGAAAGTGAGAAAGGGTGCTAGTGAAAGAGGGGACAAATGGACAGGAAGTTGGGTCCCTTCTATCCGTTCTCTCCCTCTGTGTCAAACGCAGCCCCAGACTCAATGGCTCAGAACAGTGGCTCGTCTGCCTGGAGGGGCTTCTGCTGGGCTCACTGGGGCTCATCCTGGGGCTCCATCCAGTCTGGTCTTGGACCCGGCCTGGAAGTCACAGATTTGGATGCCCAAGCCCCTCTCTGAGGCCTGGGTCATCCTGACCCTCCTCGCATTGCCAAACCAAACTACATGTCCAATCCGAGAGTCAGTGTCGGGGAGGGGACTGCAGCAGTGCGGGTTCCGAGAAGAGGGATTTGCTGGGGTCACTACTGTGGCGATCTGCCCTGGGAATCTATGCACTATTTTCCAAGATTCCCGGGGTCCACTGAATCACAGAATGGTGATGATGCAGATGCTGTTAATAACCCCAATACTATTATTAATAACCTATACCTTTTTATTTAGTACTTATTAAGTTCTGGGGTAGAAATGATGTGTTCAGTGTTTAATCTTCTCAACAATTCTGTCAGATCAGTACCTCTCCCAGTTCGTGGATGAGAATACTGAGGTTCCTTCTTCCTTTCTTTCCTTCTTTCTTTTTCTTTTTCTTCTTTTTCTTCCCTCTTTTTCTTTCTTTCCCTCCCTCCCTCCTCCCTCCCTCCTTTTCTCCTTCTCTTTCTTTCCTTCCTTTCTCCTTCCTCTCTCTCTCTCTCTCTCTTTCTTTCTTTCTTTCTTTCTGAAAGAGAGAGTGAACAGGTGCGTGAGAGGGGCAGAGGGAGAGGGAGAATCTCAAGCAGACTCCACGCCCAGCACAGAACCCCGTTCAGGGCTCGATCCCATGACCCAGAGATCTTGACCTGAGCTAAAACCGAGAGTTGGATGCTTGACTGACTGAGCCACCCAGGCACCCCAGACCAAGGTTTGGAAGGTGAAGTTTGTTTCTCTAAGTGCATCTAGTGTCTGTAATCCTTTCTGAAGTGTGAGAGGTCTGTGGTGGGAAAACAGGCCCTGGATCCTTCCACCCTGGCCAAGAGATCTCCGGACACAGCTAAATCACATTTCCAAAGGAGGTCCTCTGATGTGTTGAAATGTAAGCAGCTTTCACCAAAGAGCAGTTTGATGAGCTGAGCATCTGTGAATCAGAAACACGAGGTTGATGTTTTCTTCATCTGTACAGGGGTTTGGCCGTCTCCAAGCTCCCTTGGCAAGCAGGACTTGGGCCCTGCCCAAACCTGGAGCTCTGGCAGAAGAGTGTGGACCTTCCGGTCAGGCCAGGCCTCCCTTCCTGCCGTTCAAATCAGAGTCCCAGCCTCCTGTGGCTTCTGGCTTCTCCCGCCACTTCTCCTGGCCCTGGAGCCCCAGGGACAGAACAGCAGGAGGCGTTTGCCCAGCCCCAGACCCAGTGGAAAAAGATGGCACAGAGCATGGTTTCCTGGAGCGCTGTCAAGCAGCAGTCCCTGAGGTGCCAGGAAACCCAGCGACGGAAATTGTGGCTGCAGGACCCATCCACGGGGCGTGCTGTCGGGAATCAGCTCAGAGTGAGGAGGAGTGTGGCCCCACAAAAGGGCGAGACTTGCCCGGGGCCGACCAGGAGGTGACCTTGCCGGATTCCTTTAAGATCATGGGATGTAATTCTGAGAAAAAGCAGCTTTCAGGGGAAAAGAGTTTAGAACAGACCTGGTTCATCAGGCTTTTCTGTAATTGTGCACCTTCTCAGACCCTTTACTCTCTGAGGTGTGGGGCCAAGGTGGGGAGCAGGGTTGTGGCAAGACTAAGGCTGTCATTCCACAGGATGCCCTAGAAGGGTGCTGGTTTAAGTGTTGTTCTCCCTGCAAGGGCCAGAATCCAAGCCTCACGGCATAGGGATCTTGTCTGCTTTACTCATATCCCCAGAGTCCATAATGTCTGGCACGTGCTAGGTGGCAGATAAATAGTGGACACATAAGGAAATGAATGCACAAGTGCGTGACTCACTGCTTTCTTCCTTCTTCTGTCTTGCCCCTCCTCCCTCCCGTGCCTTTCTTCACTCTTTTCTTTTCCTCCTTCCAAGTATTTACCTGGCCAGCTCTGTGCTGATCCTAGGGACACAGTAGTGAAAAAAAACAAGCCTGCTATGTGGTAAGTGATGGCTTCATTATAATTTTTGACTGCAGGTGAGTGACTGCTTTGGTCCAGTAACTGGGGAAGGTGAGAGATAGGGAGCTGCCCAGACCCCTTGTGGCAGGCTGGTTCCTTGTCAGTCAGGCTCAGACCTCGGGCTCCTCCTTGCTTCCTTGGATACCCTTAACATCTCATTGCCCTAAGGTCCTGGCAAGACAGGTCACCAGCCCCCAGTTTTTCTTGCCTGCTGCCGCCAAAGCAAGCCATTGGCAGGTGACCTCTGGGAGAAGAGGGCCACATCTGTGTGCTCCCCAGGGCACCTCTAAGAGCTGGCGGGAGCTGGCACGAAGGAGCCCTGGATGGGCCATGAAGCCCAGAGATGAGGCTACTTTAAGGCAAAGGTCCAGAGCCAGAGGTGAGAAAGAAACAAGAAGGGCAATGGATGTTGGGACGTTCTGGAGTTCCCGCCCATGGCCCAACTCTGAGGGTTCAGATGCCCCTCCTGTGAGGACTGAAGGATGACCCTCTTAGCCTCCCTTATTGAACTCTCCTTCTCCTTTCATGGCCAATTCTTCTTCTGGAGATCCAGAAATTTCTCTTGGCCCTATAAGGAACCTTGCAGGTGCTGTCAAAAAAAGCAGAGTTGTTACTCTGAAGGGAGAAAGGTTGTGTGTGTATAAGATAACCAGCTTGCTTCCCATTAGCTGAATGCTCCAGGTCTCAGAGCATCATGGTCGGGGGAGACCCTGGGGCCTTTTCTAATCTCATGTCTGCCTTTGGTGCCTGCAGCCAATAGTGATGATATTTGGTCCAGCAGATGAGGGAGCTCCCCTTGTTGGATTCAGGGCAAGGATCTGAAAATGTGGGGAACATCACCAGTGTATTAACATTTATATGTGAAACCCACTGCAGACCATGGTGAGGTGATTGTGAGAAAGGGGGACTCAGGGGTCTTCCACCAGAACTGAGCCACCACAATGTTCAGAGCACTGGCCTAGGGCCTGTCCTCAGGCCCCATATAGTCCTGCAGGGCAGGGTTGCTGCCCCATTTTACAGGTGAGAAAACTGAGTCCAATGAACAAAAGTGACACATCCAAGTTGGTGACATGGGGTTTGAAATCATGTGTGGCAAATTTTAAGCCCGGGCGATTTTCAGATCACCCTCTGCCTCCTGTGATCAGAAAGGTGTGCCCTGTGAGGCGGCCTCCTGTTGGGAACCTTGGTGATGGAGGGAGAAGACCCAGGGGAGAGACAAGGAGAGTATGCCCAAAAGGCCACATGGAAAGGGGAGAGGATCAAAGTTACTCCTTCATTCGTTCAGATAATACTGAACATTGACTGTGACCAAAATGCCAGAAATCCAGCAAAAAAGAAAGCCAGCCCTTGACCTTGGAGGTCAGTAGATGAGTCAGGTATTTTTCAAGTATCTATTACACACACAAAAGTGTAAAGTGCAAGAGATTCCCCTTGACAGTCTCCTCAATCCTGACCTGTGAGCAGTGCTTAGAAGGAGAAGTACAAACCACTAAGAGATATTCTGAGAGGGCTCTGGCATGGTCAAGGGGGTAAAGGTGGCTTCCCCGAGGAAGGAATACTTTAGCTGAGATCGCAGACAAAAGTAGGAGTTAGCAAAGTGAGTGTGATTGTGGAGGGGGAGGAACAAGAAATGCGCCAGAGTCAAAAGCACATGCAAAGGCCCTATGGCAGAAGGGATCCTAGTGCCCTCTGAAGAATAATGAGCAAAGGACTGGGTGGTTTCTTGAAGTTGGAGCAAAGGAAGCCAATGAAATAGCTCAAGCAAAGGAGGGAGTGTGGTTATATTTGAATTTGAAAAAGACTCCTCTGACTACTGTGTAGGAGGATAGGTTTCCTCTTAACTCCTGAGAGCAAGCTTGGCAAGAAGGGACTGGATACTAATTGGCAAGTCAATTTCTCTTGCCAGGGTTTAGTTTTCCTCTTTCCATAGCAAACTTGGCTGCAGTGATTGGTCATTTCCATCTAGCAGATGATCTGTCTTCCTCATGCCCTGTGTTGCCTCTCAATAGGACAATGAGTCCTGGGGGCGAAGAGAGTCTTTGTCTCTCTCAATCTTTTCTTGTACCATTTAACCCCAAACCCTTCCAAAGTGAGTTCCCATGTGCACATGGACACATACATGTAAATATCTGGAGAACATATAGGATAGGATATATATCACCATGCAGTGATATCCACTAAGACGAAACATGCTGGGGTGCCTGAATTCTACCAGCTGGCATCAGTTTTTGAGAACTGCCTGTGTTTGGGCAAAAAAAGAGTGTGGGAGGACGGTCATGTTAGCATTGTTTATAAACAGTGGAAAAACTTGGAGCCAACCTGAAAGTCCACTACTTGGCAACTATTAAAAAATTACGGCATACACACGGTATGGAATACTAAGTAGCCATTAAATGAGATCAGTGCAACCTTTGTGTGCTCAGATGGCAAAGCTCTGAAGCATTGTGAAGGATGAAAAAAAGCAAGCTGTAGAAAGATACATACCGTGCAAAAATCAGCATAGAAATGCACCCGCCTTGCCCTCCAGCCCTAGCCTTTCCTCTGAGCTTCTGTGCCACATACAAATACCGTACAAAGACCAGAGACTTGTAAGAGAATACTTAGCGGATGGTACTGGTTGTCTCTGGACGGGGTCAGGATTGGAGGTGCCGTCAAGGGATCTCTTGCCTTCTCAATAATATTCTACTTTTTTAAAACGAAGGAAGTATTTGGCAGATTTCAGTATAACTTAAAATTAATTAAAAAAAATAGGGTACTTGAACATACTCAGGAAGATATTGACCAGATTTGCTGGTTGTGGAGGGGCGGTTTCCGGTTCCTGGGGTTCTCTGCTGGATTGTCTTTACACTTTGCAGAATGAGAATATATTCATGCCTTTTTGGTGCAATAACAAAAGGAAAAAATGAAGAGGTTCTTCTAATTTGGTCTTCTCGTAGTGAGCTCAGCAGCTAGGAGCACAGGGGGGAACTGAGGCCCAGAAACCCATGTGACAGCGAGCCAGCCTGCGGTGAGTCAGTGAACGAGGGAAGAAAAGGCCATTCCCAGAGCCCGCCGAGTCACGTGATACCCGAACACAGCAAACTGGCTTGTTTTGCAACCCAGGCAGGCCCTTTAACCACAAGCCTGCTGGCTGGCCCCATGCGGTGGGTGGGTGGGGGGGGCGGGGATGATGCCAGCACTCTTCCCTCGATGAGTCATGCTCCTTCCCGCAAGAGCTAGGGCAGGATGTGGAGAAGATGGGCTTGGGGGGCAGAAGTTTCTGCCTGTAGGCCCTGCCAGGCAGGGTGCCCTGGAGGGCGACAGGCTCCGGGGCCCTTGGGGAAGTCCCCGATGGGACTGCTGCTCTCCTGTGTAGACTGATACAAGCATGGACGAGGGCTGCAGACCACTGTCGTGAGTTCCTGCCTGGTGACCAAAAGGAGGTGGGGTTTACAGGCTTCCACTCCTGAGAACACACTCACGGGCAGGGCACTGTGCCCAAGTGATGTGAACTCTTCCAGGGCAGGGCTTGCTGGCCCCTTACTACAGATGAGGAAACTGAGCCTCAGTGGAGGTAAGGGACTGGTCTAAGGTCTAAGGTCCAAGCTGGTAAGTGGCTGAAACACGATTTGAAACCAGGTGTGGCTGAATTCAAAGCCCAGAGGCTTTTACCACATTCTGGTTACTTCTGGAAAGGTGTGTGCTCCCAGGTCTGTGTCCTTGGAAGCTACTTCTCGTGGGTCACACTCTCAGGGTTGCTGGTGGATGGGAAAGTCGGACAGGAGAAGTGGGAAATCCCCTGAGATGGTAACAAGAACCTGATGCACTATCTCCGGGCACTTCTCTGCCAGATGCAGGACTGAGCACGTTACTTGTGCTCCTTAGGCCCTTCGACAACTGGTGAAACAACTATCTATGTTCTAGGGACAGGTACACTGAGGCTCAGATAGGGAAATGACTATCTAACTGCACAGCTAGCAAGAGGAGGCAGAATTCAAAACTGGGTCTGATTCCAAAACCCGTCATCTGTAGTTACCCTTTCTGTCTGCAGACACACATTCCCTGTGAGGCCCAGCTTTTGGCTCTCCTTTTCCTCTGCTGTTTGACCTTTGCCCGACAGGCAAGTTCTCGTGCATGCTCAATACTGCATAGGGAAGCACCTCCTCCAGGAAGCCTTCCTCAGCTCCATGGCAAGGGGTTCTGTCTGTGTCCCCACAGCTCCCTGAACACATGTGTCTGTTACATGTGCTTTTGTGACTCTTCCTCCTTATCTTCCCAGAGGACCATGAGTTCTTTTAGGGCAGAGATAACTTGATGGTGAATTTTATGCTTCAACTTGACAGGGCTAAGGGATGCCAGTGAAACATTTTTGGGTGTGTCTGTGAGGCTGTCTCTGGAAAAGATGAGCATTTGAACCCATAGAGTAAAGAGGATGGGGGAGGGGGCAGGCATCATCTAATTTGTTGAGAGCCTGACCAGACAAAGAGGCAGAGTGAGGGTGAATTCACCTTCATAGGAGCTGGGACATCCAACCTCTGCCCTCAGACCTCGGAACTCCTGGTTCTCAGGCTTTCCACCTGGGAATGGGACATCTCAAGTCTTTGGACTCCAACTGAATTACACCATCCACTTTGCTGGTTCTCCAACTTGTAGATGGCAGGTTCTGGGATTTTCAGCCTCTATAATCACACGAGCCAATACCTATAATAAGTCTCCTCTGATACATATAGCTCTGTATAGCCTCTTGGCTCTATTTCTCTGGACAGACCCAACTAATGCAGAAGGTATCATATTCACCAACTATTTTTTAAAATCCTTTGGTCATATTTTCTATGCAGAGGCTAGAGCAGTGGTTATGTCATGAGCTTAATCAACCCCATAGATCTGGGGGTTTGAATCCTGACTGGTCTGGGGCATGTTGGGTCAATAACTTGACTTCTCTCTGTTCTATCTGTCAAATGGAGAGTCTAAGGTTTACTTCTCAGTGTCATTGTAAGAATTAAGTGAGATGTTTATGGAAAGTTCTGAGCACAGTGCCTGAGGCACAGAATGCATTCATATCCGTAGCCTCCCAGTCTAGCTCCCTCAGGGGTCAGCAGATGACTGGCTGGGAGAAAATACGGCTGTCCTTCCGTGTGGCTGCCCCTCGGCCATTGTGAGGACCCAGTCCAAGCTCTGAGTGCTGCCTATGATTTATAATACCATTCCCTGAATATATCACTCCTTATTTTTCAGAGGGTGGTGGTTCACACCCACATTTACAGATGCAGAAAAGGGGTGAGAAGAGGGACTGAATAAACCCATTAACTAAAGTTCACATATAAGATAATATAAAGAATCAACAAGCATTTTAAAAAATCTCCTTTCTTAATTCTGTCTGAGGGAATTACAATAACTTACATCAATCATCTGAGGGGAAAAATTATTTAATGCCCAAATCTGATGAGGGTGGGTTCTCAGATCATACAGACAAGCACTACTTGTGACCATCCAAATTCTTACAAACTTGGGGGATGATGGGATAATATATTGTCACCCTGATATTTATCCTGAGAAAACAGTCTTGAAGAATAGATATAAGCAGAGAAGTTTATGACGTCAGTGTCTGTAGCAGCAAAAACCTGGATAAACCTCGAAGGACCATTTATGGGGGACTGGAAAGTCAAGTCGTGGTTGTCATTGTAATTGTCAACTATGTCCTTGATGCAGGTTTCATGGAAACACACAAGCTGTTTATTACACAATTACCAGGAAAGCAGAATGTGACCTGGAATTTACTCTGTGAATGCAACTATGTGAAGTTTGTTTAAATGTGAGCAAGATCAGGAAGGTCAAAAGGAAAAAGAAAGAGTTTCTGGAGGGGGGAGCTGTGGGTTGCTCCGATGTTTGTTGTTCAATGGAGTCGCTATTTCTGGGTCACACTCTAAGTGGCCTGGAGAAGAAATCCCTTCACCCTGGGATTTCATACCCAGATTCCTTCCCACCAAGCTGTCTAGCCTCTCTTTGCCTGTCCTGCAGCCATGTCACCCCAGCCATCCCTAAAACAGCTCCCATGCCGCCCTTGAGATGCAAATCCACAGAATGGCTTCTTGTCTGGCTCCCAAAAGCTAAGCAGCCTTCACCAGGGACCTATAGGAAAGGCAAAGCACTCTGATTTGGACTGGAAGGATCCCTCTCAGAGGACTCTCTGGCACTGGCCAGCAGGAGCTGGTCTTGCAAAATGGTTCCTGAGAGCACTTTCCATAGAGGCAAAGAGCTTTGCAGGGAGGGAGGCTGTGTTAGTCCTAATGGGGTTGATGGGAGTCCCATTAAGTCAGGGACTTTTGCTGCCTAAGAAGCACGCAGGGGAGTCCTGCACTTTTGCCCATAGCACCATTTGCAACTTTAGACAAAAGGATGAAACCATTTCTGTCAGGAGGGAGGGAAGTCCAGAGGGACACTCAGAGCAGCAGGGATAGTGCCAGCCACCTTCTACCTGGGATTCTCTTTGGTCTTGATGACGCCCAGCAGCCTCCGACGATGCAGGTCCCTGCACCCTGCTTCCACCGGTCTCCATCTCAGTCCAGCTGCCGGGCAAAGGCACGCTTCCCCTGTTGACACCCCACCCTGCCACAGAATTGTGATTTTCCAACCTGGTTGGCGGAAGGAGCCAGAGAGGAGGTTTTGAGGATGATTCCCCTTCATTGCCATTCATGCATGTTTTCATTCATTCATTTATTCATGATCTGTTCTTCATTATTAAGCACCACCTATTCTGTGCCAGACATTATGCCAGGCCCAAGGAGATGGCAAGACCATGGAGGGCCTGGGAATAAATAATACACAAGTGAATAGCAAAAAGCTAGGAAGTTCTATAAAAGAAATCAACAACGCAGTGTTCTTTTCCAATGGAGAACAAGGGGGTAAGAGTGAGGAGGACAGACCTCCCTTGACTGGCATGGCCACTGGAGACCTTTCTGGAAAGACAAGAGTATGAGACTCAGCCAGCAATGCAAGAAGGCAGGCCAAGGGTCTCCCAGGTGGCAGGAACTCCTGAGCAGGGGCGTAAAGTGGGTGCTCTAGACATTCCCCCTGCCCTCCTTACTACTCTTTCCTTTCCTCCTTACTACCCTTCCCTTTCTTTCTCTTCCCTTCCCTTCCCCTCCCCCATCCCTTCCCTTCCCCCTTTCCCCTCCTCCCCATTCCTTCTTTCCCTCCCTCCCTTCCTTTTTTCTTTTTTTCTTTCAGATTGTATTTATTTATTTCAGAGACAGAGTGCATGAGCCATGGTGGGGTGGCGGGTAGGGAGAAGCAGGCTCCCTGCAGAGCAGGGACCCTGATGCAGGGCTTGATCCCAGGACTCTGGGATCATGACCTGAGCCAAAGGCAGATGCTTAACAACTGAGCCACCCAGGCGCCCCTACTATCCTTTCTTTTTTGTCTCTCTTTCCCTTCGTCCCATCAATTATTTGATCTCAGGCCTCTTTGGGCTCCTGATTTACTTAGTGTGCGTCTGGCAGGTGTCTCCTTGGCTCTGTTTTCTACACTCCCGGCAGACTTCTAGGGCCCCCAATTCTGAACTGTCCTTTCTCTACCTTTGTCTCCCATTTCCCTTCTGTGCCTTCACTCTCCTCTCTCCCTCTGTGGCTCCGTCTCCCCTAGACTTTCGCTCCCTCTCTCCCCACTTGGGTCTGCTCTGTCTCTTCTGTGTCTGAGCAGAGGCCACTGTGAAACCCTCTGTGATTGATATTGCCACTGACAGCTGAAGTCTTGAAATCTTCCCACAGAGCAATGCTGGGAGGGGTTAAGCGGACGGTGTTTTGTCTGCACCCGAGAAAGACAGGGGTTTTAAAACAAATATATACATTCTCAGAAATCCAAGCGATTGTGTTTCTCCATTGATCCATTATGACGTGGAGTAAGTATCCAGCTTTCCTGGTGCCTGCAGGGGAATTACAGAGTGAGCAGGCTGTGCTGGGGACCAACAGGGATGGGGACCGGGATGGGGATGGCAGCGGAAATTGTCCCAATGGGGGCCGAGGTGCAGTCTATGCTCCAGACACCTGACAAAGGGGCTACTGTGTGGAAGGGAGAAAGATGATTTTCTCTTTGGGGGAGTCAGAGGAAGCTTCGTGAAGCTGGAACATCACCCCTCCCTGGCGGCCTCCCTGCCCCCACAGGGGAGGGAAGGTTCACCCTTTTGTCTCCACTCTGCTGTGTTTGAATGTCTAGCTCGGCACCAGCAATACTGAAAGGCCGTTATTTGCTGCAGATTCCTCTTCCCCACTGGACCATGAACTTTGTGGCAACAGCGATCCTGGGGTACTTCACATCCCCAGTGGCTATCCCGCAGCCCGTCTCCTGTCTGGCTGGGTCAGCATCCAGTTTCCTGCTCATTAAGGGGTCCAGGCGAGGAGCACATGGCAGAGGACACTTGGGATTTGGGAAAATGCCTCAGTTTCCTCACCTCTAACATAAAGGGGTCAGAGAACCCATGCAGGAGAAACGTTTGGAACATTGTGAAATGGTTCAGCACCATGAGCTCCCATTCTTGTGACCATCACTATCGCCGTCATTGGCACCGGCTTTACTGTCTCACTCTCCAGGCTTGGGCACCAGGTAGATAATTAGCCACAGAATTCTCCCTCTCTTCAGTATGAATGGATAGAAGATTGATTTTTGGTGCAAAAGGCTAGCTATGACCTGTGTGAACATTTTTTATTCTTCCAAACATGTATTTTTTTTTTTTTTTTTTTTTTTTTTTACAGCCTGGGTCCCTGCCGTGAGATACTTGAACAACTCGGGGACGAGCTCGGACATACCAAAGGGTTAATTCTTCTCCTTTCTTTCTGCACATCTCTGCTTGGCCTGGAAAGCTTTTTCTGTGGTGTGGTTTCTTCCCTCCCTCCGGGCTGGCTCAGTGCCTGATTCCAGGCCCTCACAGGCCTTCGACAGAGCTGGGCCACCCCCTTTCAAGTTTCCATACCTGCTCAGTCCTTGCTCTGTCCGCTCATTTTGACACTGTGTTGGGACGCTCGGTTTAGCTGGTTCCAGAACTTTTTGCCCCTCTCTCTGGGTCTTAGATGGGAGTATCTTAGAACTTAAATGTGACAATGAAGGGAGATAATGCATGAGGCATGGACTGTGTCTCTCAGTCAACAAGTCTTCGTGCTCTGTCCTCACCCAAGTGTGAACTCTCCAAGGGCGAAAACCCTCTGTGATGCATCTTCCAAGACCCAGAACTGGGAGGTCCAATATGGTCACCACGGACCTCATGTCGGAGTACTAGAAATGTGGCTAGGCCCACTGAGCTGAGCTGCACGTGCGAAGGACAACACTGGGTTCTGAAAGTTTAGGATGAAAAGAAGGTTGAATAACTGGTCAATATTTTTATATTGATTATATGTTGAAAATGATCATATGTTGGCTATATTGAGTTAGATAAAGTAAGTAAAAACATTATTAAATAATGCTTATATTTGATATTAAGATAGAGATACGGAGGGTATTGAAAGACATACTGTGTTATAATAAAAATGATTATTACATAACGTAATTATTATTTCAATTGTCTTCATTTGCGTCTTTTTCCTTTTTCAATGTGGCTCTCAGAAAATGTGAAATCACTTCTGTGGCTCACATTATAGTTCTGTTGGGCAGTGCTCCCTTAGAACGTGGCGAAGAGCTTTTGTAACAAAGAGAGCAGTGTTTGTGGATGGGATGGACAGACGCGTGGGTAGGTGGAAGGAAAGTGAAAATGAATGAGTGAGTCAATAAATGAGTTAATAAACAGCTAATAAGTGGGTAAATGAAAAGACAGACAGAGACAAATGGGCAGAGGAATGAATGCATGAATAGAAGAGTGGGAAGATAGTGGGATGGAAGGATGATAGAACAGAAATGATGATAGCATAAAACAATAACTAGAAATTTAAAAAATGACAAATCAGTAGATGCGTGAATGACTGAAAATATTAAATAATTAAGTCTCTAAGTACAATAATAAATACATATGCCCAGAGAGGATAGAAGCCCCGGGAGCCCAGGGTTTGACTTTGATAAGAAGCCGAGCTCGTCTTGCTGGGCTCATGAAGTGTAAGCCTTTGACCAAGAAGAAAGGTTTACCCTTGCTCTTGGGGAATTTATTATTTTAATTGTTAGTCTTCATCAGGGGTTATTGGAATTTTTTTTCCCCCTTGGACAGTTTATCACTTGTAAATTATTTGTCACATCGTTGTAATTCCATCCAGATCCTTAACTTTCTAATCATGCATCTTTTATGGGGTCTCCTTTAAAGAAGCACTATAATTACGTGCCAAGGGTCCCAGTAAATTTTATCAGGCCATAAAATATTATACTTTAATTATTTGGAAGGGGAAGGAAGGCAAATGCTCCCTCTGCAAGACTGCTGATCGATAGCATAAGGTTCGTGGGGGCTCCGGCTGTTTCTGAAGTCCTCGTCTTCCCGGTGTCCCTCTCAGGGCTCTTGCTTCCTGCCCCAGCCAAGTTTGCACCCGAGCAGTGGGTCCTGGCATGCTCTGGCCTCTTCCTTAATTCTGTGGTGGGTGTGTTGGGCCCCAATGACTCACGATGTGCATCCTTGAAGGGTTCTCACTGTGTGCCGCAGGTCCAGGGGGAGATTGAGGGGAAGCTGTCTTTTCACCCTTTTCACAGAGGGGGAAACTTAGACCCAAATAGCAGGTAGAGATGGGACTCTAACATCGCTGTCCTGACTTCATGGTAGATTTTTCTTTCCTCACCACGTCACACCTGCTGTTAGGAGCTCAAACCAGAACACATACAGGCGCTCAGTGGACTGGGCTTTTTTTTTTTTCTTTTCCCTCCTGAGGGTTTGGATGTAGACAAGGGCTTTACCTCCAACATATTCATCATTGAAATCAGTATTTTAGTCAGGCTTCCACCTAGATACCAGGTCCTGGTGCAGGAGCAAAGCTATAAATAATACACATAAGTCTCGGTGGCTCACGAGGTCTTTGAGGAGACGGGCAGGCATTGGTTAAATCTTCTCATTGATCACAGAAATTGCATCTGTGGGAAGTGCTACCAGATGGGCTTTGGAAGCTTAAGAAGGGAGGTTTCCAATGAGTTGGGGGAAGTCAGCGAAGGCCTTTCTGAGGAGATATGTGATCTGAGAGCTGAAGGATAAGTAGGGGTTAATTAGGTAAGCAGACAAGGGAAAAATATTTTGAGTAGAGGAAAGAGCCTGTGCAAAGGACTTGGGGTAGGAAGGCCTGGAGAATAATCCAGAGTGGCCAGAACAGAGTTACCAATGGGAGACTGTGAGGTGAGCCTGGAGAGGTTTAAGGAACCATATCATGTAAGGTCTAGTGGATCATGTTATTAAGGCTTTTGGTCTTTATCCTAAAAGCACTGAAGTTTCAGTAAAAGTTTAGGTGAGGGAAAAGAAATGTTTTAAAAGGCAGCGTAAGCAAGGGAAGGACTTGGCCCAGCAGAAGGGAGGAGGGTAATCTTGTGCATGGACGGATGTCAGGAGGTGGATTGTCTAAGCGCGGGGGGGGGACTCAGGAAGAGGTGGAAAGCAGAGGATGATGACTCATCCCCACTCTTTCCCCCAGTCTTGGCTTTAGTGTCATTTCCTTGGGGAGACCTCCCCTGACCCCCAAGTGGGCCAGGGCCTCCGCCCCCAAAGGGTGGTCCCCACCCTCCACTTCCCCTTTCACAACACATAAGACTATTCCTGCCATGACTTACATAATGGCCTCTTCCCCTCGCTGGAGGTGGGCCCCCTCCACGAGACAAGGGTTGGAGTGTCTTGATCACTTGCAATGACCCCACTCCCAGCCCAGGTCCTGGCTCCTAGTTGGCGAGTAATACACAGACTGGAGTGAGGGAGGGAGTGGGTACCCGAGAGAGAGGGAATTTATGGGGGCACGTTTCCTCCAGCCTCTTCCCCATTATTGCCCCTCCTGGGCCCTCCCTCTCCTCCTCCCTTACTCACTTCCTTTTATTGCCTTAACGCTGGACTCCTCCAAAATTCCTGCCCAGGGGCTCTCAGCTGAAAGATGTGATGTCCACATGAGGAAACACCTTAGCTCCTGATCTGAAACATCTGTTTCCCTGGGAAGGTCTGTGAGGTGTGTGCTCGTCATACAGCTGAACTACCTTGATTCAAAAGGTGAGGAGACTTGGTCAAGACTGCTCAGAAGGACGATGGCAGAATAACTTCTGAAACTCCTCCTGTCACCAGCTTAGGGTGACTCATCTTGTAGCTAGGTTTGCTCATTATCTCAGCGTGAACACTTCTCAGTGACCCTGTGGTTACAGGGCTGGTAAAATCCCTAACCAAGTCTTCTGCCTAAAGAAAGTTGCATTTAGATCAACAATAATAATACTTATGCTAATGGAAGTTAGCATGCATGCCAGGAACTTTCCCAATCCTTCATTGCAGGGGTCTGAAGTCTATGACCCACAGGCCAGATCTTGTTTCTGCAAGAGACATTTCACTGGAACACAGCCATGCCAATTTGTTTATGGATGCCTGTGTCTGCTTTCTTGCTGTCATGGCAGAATCTAGTGGTGATTACACGTATGGTCCTTGAAGCCTAAAATATTCACCATCTGGCCCCTCACCAATGGGGTTTGCCAGTCTCTTTTATATTCATTATTGCAACCCGATGGCCTAGGTCTTATTAGATCACTGTTTTATATATGGAGAAACTGAGGCTGTGACAGGAGAGTTAATTTCCTTGAGGTTTCACAGAGACTGGAAGAGACCTGGAGATTCTCTGTTCCCAACCTGTGATCATCCTCACACGCTCTCTTGGAAGTGACAGCATCGCTCTGACCTTGAAGGAGAAGGCAGGGGTTGGGCTGATCCCTGCTAGATTCCAGGACTCCAAACACTGAATGCCCTAGTGGCATTTGTTTTTTGGACAAATGCTATGATTATCTACTGTTGCATAAAGATAACTCCCAACAGGTGCCTGAAAACAGCAACAATTATTTCCTTTGCTCTCAAATCTGCAACTGAGCAGGGCTTGGAAGGGATGGCTGTTGTCTATGGAGTGTCAGCTGGGGCGAATCAAACGGGGCTGAGGATTTGCCTCCAGGATGATTCACTATGGCTGGCAGGTTGGTTCTGATCCTTGGTCTCTCTGTGCAGGAGCTTTTCTTTTTTATTTATTTATTTATTTATTTTTTTAAAAAGATTTTATTTATTTATTTGACAGAGAGAGAGGTCACAAGTAAGCAGAGAGGCAGGCAGAGAGAGAGGAGGAAGCAGGCTCCCTGCAGAGCAGAGGGCCCGATGCAGGGCTCGATCCCAGGACCCTGAGATCATGACCTGAGCCGAAGGCAGCGGCTTAATCCACTGAGCCACCCAGGTGCCCCTGTGCAGGAGCTTTTCTAAGGCATGTCTTAGGCTTCCTCAGCATATGGTGGCTGGATCCCAAGGGGGAGCATCCCTAAGACACAGGAGGTGGAATTTGCCAATTTTTTACAGTCTAGCCCTGGACACTGCATGGGACCACTTCTGCTATGTGCTATTTGTCAGGTGTCATAGACCTGCCTCGATTCAAGGAAGGGGTCAGAGACCCCATCTCTCAATGAGACAAGTGTCAAAGTATTTGGGGGCCATACTTAAGAAGACCCACCACAAATATTCATATTCATCTCTGGGGTCCCCGGGACCATCATTTTGATCCAACATCACCTATCTCTGGTTAGGGTGCTGTGCTCATTTCTTTTCCAAACTGGTACTCTCCAGCAGAATGACAGGACGCTCTGAATAATACCATCAGGCAGTGAGTGCAACCTCAACAACCTGGCTATGCAGTCACCCTCTCCCTGGTTAATGTCTCCTTGATGTCCTCACATCATCTTGGGAAGGTAATATTAGGACCCCTGTGTTGTTTTGGTACAGAACACATTTAGGAAAATGTTGGTTAGTGGTTTGAAAACAAAAAGTAATTTTTTCCTGGATGCAGGTCTTCAGTTATCTGGAAAACCCATTTAAACAGAGCTTCTGCTCCCCTGAATCTTCCAGTTAACCCTATAGCTCTTGTGGGGTAGGACAGCCTCAGATGCAGAGCCCCCAGAATGCTGTGGCCAGGCTGGCCTCTCTTGCTGAGTTGGGTACTAGATCCTGGGAAAGCAGAGATAGGTCAAATGCAGTCCCAACCTCCAGCTGCTCATGACTCCTGAGGCAAACTAGTCCAGGCAATAAGCCACTGCAAGGCCAGGTGAAAGGGTCCTCAGAGAAATGGAAACAAAATATGGTGGGAATCCTAGAAAATTGCTCCGTGGAAACATCCAGGAATATTTTGCAGAGGAGGTAACATTCAAGTTGGGCGATTGATTTATTTTTTGATTGCCTAGTATGCCTCAGGCCCCTTGCAAGGCATTTTCCCTTTATCATCTCATTCAGTACACAGAAAGCCGCCCGTGAGGTGGACATTCGTACTCTCCCAGGTTAAGGAACCTGCCTTGAGTCTAAACAGGTGGTGAGTAGCCAAAACCAGGACGAGGGCCAGGGATGAAGGAAAGATGAGTAGGATTTTTTAAAGCCTCAGAGAAAGAGAGGACATTTTAGGGCTTCAGGGGTAAAGACAGGCAGGTGGCAGAGGGTTGGCAGCCTGGGATCTATCTGGCTGTTTGGCGTGTCCGGAACGCAGTGGAGGGTGGAGGGCGTACAGTGGGGTCCTGGCTGGGCAGGAATCTTGTAACACAGTGGGCTTGGGTCTTCCCTCGTAGGCATTAGGGCTCCTTGTTTGACACCAGGGAGGAGAGGAAAAGTAGACTTAGCCAGCATCAGCCAACCTGCTCTTAGGCCCCTTACTGTTCTAGGTGTGATCTATGGACCAGGCTGGAACATTATGCAGCATCTCAGGGGCGCCTGGGTGGCTCAGTCAGTTAGTCAAGTGTCCAACTCTTGATTTCAGCTCAGGCCATGATCTCAGGGTCATGAGATCGAGCTCCACATCAGGCTTCATGCTCAGTGGGGAATCTGCTTGATATTCTTTCTCTCTCCCTCTCCCTCTGCCCCTTGCCCTGCTCGCACTCTCTCTTTCTCTCTTGAATAAATAAATAAATCTTAGGGCGGGGTGGGGGGAAAGAAACGCGGCATCTCGGGCCTCGCCCTGGATCTACCGAATCAGAACCTGCATGGTGACAAGGTCCCTGGTGGTTCAGCTGCCCGCGACGCTCGGAAGCACGGGGCCTAGCACAGCACAGTTCACACATTTTAACTCTGTATCACATTTGCTCATCATCAGGATCTGCAAAGGATGGCTTCCAGTTTTGAAAACCTGAGCAATGACCAACAAAGATTTTGGGGAAGATCAGAGGTTGGTAGCAATCCACCTGTTAGATTTTCTAACCGATCATTGTAACAATGGCAGCTTGGAACCTTCTGGAGGGAAGCCAGAACCTTCTGGAGGGAAGCCAGATCCAGCCCTGGCTCCTTCTCACACTGTGCACAGACTCCAAGCGGGTCAGCTTCATGGCACTCTCTGGGGTCCTGAAGCTCTCCTACCCAGAGATTCTGCCGTGTTAATGCACGAGCTGCCAGTCTCTGGGGACAGGCCCAGAGAGGAACAGACCTCTGCCCTGTCCAGCTCCCAGAACCACTAGCCAAGGCTGCAAGGGAGGGTGACACGGACCTCTTACCAGGGCAGAAGCTTGCTCTGGCTGAGGTTGGGGGTCCTGAGGTCAATCCCTTTGGCCATCGCATTACCTGCCCACGAGGAGACACTCTGGGGCAGAAGAGAGAGAGAGAGAACCCAAGAGGCTCCGGTTGCAGAAATATTGGCCCCTACATTTTCCTCCTGGCCGTCAGAGAGTCTTGACTACCTTCTGAAGCCTGAAGTGGTGATGCTGGTTCGACAGAATATTTCCATCTTTCCTCTATTCCATTCCATGAACACCTCCTGAGCTTCTGGGCTGCCCCCTGGGGATGAGGCACGCAGAACTGCTCCCCACGCTGAAGCAGCATGCCCTCGGTGGAAAGAAGGAGGGGAGACAAGCAAAAGCATGAAGCAGGTGTGATGTTTTAAAGGCCCGGAGAGAGGGAAGCTGTTGCTGCTGAGGGAAGGAGAAGGAGTCTCTGGTTCTAAATGGAAATTGGTCCTGCCATTCGCCGTCTTTATGTCTCCGAGCAAGTATCACGCTCTTCGATCCTCAGAGTAGCAGCTCAGGTCAAGGTTATGCTAATTCCCCCTTTCAGAGTTTGGGTGGGTATGGGGGGGTGCTGTGCAGAAGTGCCCAGCTGGGCAGATGTGGCACAAGACTGCTGTTCATAGACTCCTGGCCCCTGACCTCAGGCCAACCCTCCTGGCTCACCATGGGCAAGAAACCAAAGCGCCTGGTTTTCTTTCACAAACCACACTTGCCTGGAGCTCCTCCCTGTCTTGCAGGGAAGTGACCTTCCTCACGTGCCCACGGGACACATGTGATGATGGCGTGCCACAGGCAACCCAACGGATCTTGCAACACTTGCAATTCCCTCACGGCTGTAGAGGAATGAGAAGGAGAGAGGAAGTGGGAGTCCCTTGTTCTCGCATGCTCCACAAGGCTAGGCTTGCGGTGGGATCTTAAGGCCATTTTTATGAAGATGGATTTTGGATGGTTGGGGAACTTGTCCTGAAAGTCTTTCTTCCTCTCCTTTTCCTCTTCCTCCTCCTTCTCCCTCCCTCCTCTTCTTCTCCTCTTTAACAACACTTTCTAGATAGTTCCTTGAACACTCTTCTGCAGCAGGGAACCCTCAGAAAGTGGTGAATCCATCGAGGCTCTGCTGGGCTTGCCCGGAGGGCTAGGCAGATCATGGAGAAGAAGGGCAGTGCTCGCGGGGGAGCGGCAAAGCACGAGGCTGGCTCGCAGAACTCACAGAAGCTTCAGAGACCTGGAGCAGGCAGGCTGTAGCATCTCTGTGGATTGGGTCCCCCAGAGGAGGGGAGCCATCACTCTTCCTCCCAGAGGCCAGACTCTACTACTTCTTGAATGTTCAACCCAGAGATGTTTTCCCCCGAGAGTCTGCTTTTCTAGACATCCCCCAAGCCTTCCGTCTCAGCAGTAGGTGATGACTAATCCCCTCGTGGGAGCAGCCAGAACTCCGCTGTCCTTTGAAGAGAGCATGAGTAATGGAGGCACTTCTGCTCCATGGCTCAGCGTCCTGTCCCAGGGGTCGGTCCCCTGGGGTGACCCATGCTGCACAGTCTTACAGGGATCACACCCGTGCATTCTCTTCTGCACAGCCACCGGTATGTTCACACTGGCTTTCCTTCATCCACACCCTTACGTACCCTGCACAGGTGCAGGCACCTGGCCCTACGGCTCATGCTTCCCTCCACCAGCCTGTCCTATCCGCCCGCTCCATTAGGGAGCTTTATTGCCTGAGCTTGCAGGTGTTTGGAGACCTGACATTGGCAGTGACTGAGTGGGCCGTTTGGTGACACTTCCATAAAACCTCATAAATCGCCCCTGCGCAGTGTCACGTGCACCCTTTTATTTTCCTCAATAAATACACACATTCTTATTTCCTAACAGCTCCAGCCTTGGCTGAGTGCCCAGCCAAGGGTCCACTTCCTGTACACTTGGCCGGGATGCATCGTGGACAGGAATGGGGGGACTGCTCCGTCAGCTGTCGGCGGTCCTAGACATCCTCGGGACCTGGGGTAACAGAGGCCTGATTTGAATGGGACATTCTGGGTTATCTCATCCAGCTGCGAATTCTACCCCTCCCCTTGCCGGCCATCCCTCTTTGCGTTTGTTCATTGCTCTGTCTAGACTCTTGTAACCGAGGTTTTAGGTGAGGGCTGCTGTGAAGCCCGCTTTTCAGACCTGGAAGCTGAGGCTCAGAGAAATTAATGGTCAATACCAGTGCCTGGAATCTGCATTTAAACAATATTCCAGCTCATTCTAATGCAGGTGGTTTGGGTCACACATTGAGAATGAAGGACTTTTTTGTGAATGACTGGGGCTCAGGGTCAAAACCATATTTCCCCCTTTCCTAAAATGAAAACATTGTGGAAATAATCATGTTGAAGAGGGAAGGTGTGATTCCCAGGATATTTTTTACTCAGAGGGTTGGTGGAACTTAAAGAGGTAAGAATTTGGGGTCGACTGTCTGGAGAGGCCAACTGAGGACAGCTGCCTGCCCCTTGCCTTGGCCAGTGCAGCCCATCACCTCTCCTGGGTCTGCTATCACTTTGGTCATCGGCCCCTCCTTAAAAAGTGATTTCACTGCTTCTACAAATTGATAAACATTTCCCCTTATGAAGGTCTTTGAGTGGCTGTTCTCATCTTCCTTTTTACAGACGGGGAAGCAGGGTTGGCTGGGGAAAGGCTCACGGCCAGTAAGTGGCAGAGCCTGGACAATGAGTCCAGGTTTCTGACCTATAGTAGGGCTCATTTTCCATTCACAATGCTTCCTGAGCTCTACCTGCCACCCATATGATGCCAGGGGCTTGGAGGCTGGTGAGCTTCTGGGGACCAGGGCCATGTGTGTTTGGAGTTCCAAGACCGCAGTACCGATGGCTTAGCTAGGAGATCTCAGGGAAGGGGCAGAAGGCAGGGAAAAGGGAGGGGAGGACTGGGGGCAGTGATGCGAGGGAGAAGGGGGAGGGTCTCGCCCTCTGCCTCGCCCTATTTTTTGCCATCAAGTCATAGTCATTGGGTACTGTGTCAAAGCAAAAGGGTGAAGTGTAAAGCAGAGGAGAAAGGCCTTTTTTCTGAGGCTTTTAAAGTTAAAAGCTTCACGAAGGTGGAAGGGAGGGGGGTGTAGAGCTTCCATCTTCACTTTCATTTGGTCCATTGGGAGGTCCATTACGAAGGAGCCATCAATACTCCATGAGGCCGCAGAGCAGAGAAGGGCGTGTGCCCCAGGAGAGCTCATCGGCTTGGATGCATTCACTTCTCTCTGTGGGTCCCCCAAATCACGCCGCTAGGAAGTGGGACAGGACATGGCCTTTTCTCCGGGAATGCCCAAGAAGGTGCATTGTGGTCAATCACTTACAAGTTCTGTGCCCTTCGAGATACTTCCAGAATACAATGTGAGAAAGATGTTAATGTTACCCCAACTCTTCTGACCCACCCAATGCCCAACCATTGGCTCTGGGCGCTCCAGCCTCTTCTTGGAAGTCCTGGGTCTCCCTGATTTCTAGTAGCCCTGATCCCTACTTCCTGCTTTGCTCTTGTGCTGGCTCAACACAGTGAGATGTGACCCACAAGTCTCTTGGAACCTCCTCTGTTACCCAAGACCTGCATCTCACCCACCCAGTGGCTACAATGGCAGGGATGGAACTTTCGCATGGGCTCAGCAACAGGAGCTCTCATTCACCAAGGCTAATCTGGCTCAAGTGATAGCCCAGGGCTGTACCTGCCATGAGGACCAACCACTCTGAGCTCCTAATATGGCGCCATTCCCCTTAGCGGGACCAGCCTGGTTCCAGAGTCAATGCACTGAATTGTTTCCGTCGCAGAAGGAGCAGTGCTTTCTTCTCATTGGAATGGAGACATGGATATCACCGGAACTCTGGAGATGGCTTTGCCTTCCCTGCCTGTAATCCTTCTGCCAAAACTGCCATGGATTCATAGAAGGCCTTACTCACCATGAAGTATACCCCCACAGCCTCCCTTCTTACCAAGACACTCATTGGACAGCAAATGAAGATCAGGGACAGGGTCATGTCCATGACATTCGCCGGCCTTGCAAGGTTCCCCATCACTCTCAAGCAGTCAGTCTGATAAAATTCTGGAATAAGCCATTTAAAGACTTTTTATGGTGCTAACTGGATGGCAGTGGTTTGTGGGGTTGGACTAATGTCGTCTAGGATGCAAAATTCCACTAACTCAGTGAGCAGTCCCTGGTGCTGGTCTTCTCCATAGCCAGGGTTCACAGGTTGGGGAGTAAGCTCCTCTTACGACTGCCCCAGTGATCTGACAGCAAAAGTTTTGCAGTCTGCTCCCGTGTTGTAAGTGCTCCGGTCTGGAGGATTTAGGGCCCAAGGCCCAAGTGCTTCCAGCAGGGGGCACAGCAATGGGTCAGTTAGATCGGAATTTTCAACTGCCTCCTGGGCTGTTTGGACTCCTCAGTCTGGGGAACCAACAAGGAAGGAATTACGGGGCTGGCGGGGTGATTGTTCCTGAATATGAAAGAGAAATTGGATTGCTACCCCACAATGGGGAGAAGTGGGGTCTGTCTGTGCATAGCCCATTTGGGCTGTTCTAAAAAAAACACCATAGACTCGGTGGTTTATAAGCCATAGACACTTAATAGTTCTGGAGACTGGGAAGTGTCTGGCTAGGGCCCATCTCCTGGATCGTGGGTGGTGGTCCTCTCACGGGGCAGAAGGGATGAGGGAGCTCTTGGGGGTCTCTATCATAATAAGGGTAAACCAGAAACAATTCATCCTGAGATCATGTTCTCTGTAACTGTGAACGTGTGAAACCAGACAAGTTCTGGGCTTCCAAAATACAAGAGTGTCACAGACATGGAATTGGTATTCCCATTCCCAAAGGGAGAAATAGGAAAGAAGAAAGGGTTAACAGGTCCCACATCAGCCTAAAACCTAATGGGACAAACAACATGAAAGCTTGAATCTTGAGAATAATCTTTGGCATGATTCTCCGCCCTTAGACCCAATGGGATCCTGGTGCCACAGCTGTCTTGGGTTGGAGTTGCCATCCTATGTATGATGGAAATAAAGGAGAGTGATTAATATGACTAAAATAATGGAAAGACAATTCACATTACCATGTAGTAAAATTGTGTGTTTTTCTGTCATATTATTTTCTTTCTTCCTTTCCTTTTTTTTTTTTTTTAAGATTTTATTTATTTGAGAGAGAGAGAGAGCACTAGAGGGAGCACACATGAGTGAGGGTCAGAGGGAGAGAGAGAAGCAGACTCCCAACTGAGCAAGGAGCCCAATGTGGGGCTTGATCCGAAGACCCTGGAATCATGACCTGAGCCAAAGGCAGACAACCAACCGACTGAGCCACCCAAGCACCTGTATTATTTTCTTTCATGTCTGGTGGAAAATGTTATAGTTCTTTGATTTATCTTTCACATTTATTGATAGGTTATTACCAGATGTTTTACACTTTAAGATAGATAAAGGAGATCTATATTTTTATAGATGTAGAACTGATAGATTTCTATTCCATTTTTCTAATATGTTATTATTGCAGTATTGAGATACGAAGTTCCTTTAAATTAAAAAAATTCGGTTTTTATTTTATTATTATTATTTTTAAGGATTTTATTTATTTGACAATGAGAGAGGGAACATGAGCAGGGGGAGTGCGAGAGGGAGAAGCAGGCTTCCTGCTCAGCAGGGAGCCTGATGTGGGTCTGATCCCAGGACCCTAGGGACCATGACCTGAGCCAAAGGCAGACGCTTAACAACTGAGCCACCCAGGTGCCCCCATTTTTCCGTTTTTAAATTAATGTGTTTTTAGTTGATCATCTTTGGGTTTGAGGTAGGCAATCATATCATGAGTAGATACTCACAATTTTGTTTCCTCCTTTTAAAAAGTTTCATGTCAGTTTTTTTTCTTTCCTTATTCCCCGGACTAGAATATCCGGAGTGATTATCAGCGGTGATGTTGTAGGGAATATTTTTGTCTTCCTCTTATTTTTAATAGTGATGTTGCTTATATATTGCCATTAACTATAAAATTGAGATAGATCTTTCCATCATGCCATATTAGACTTGGCTACTCCTATTCATTATATTCTCTCTCTCTCTATATATATACATATATATATAAAATATATATGTGTGTGTGTATATATATATTTGAGATTTTATTTATTTATTTGACAGACAGAGATCACAAGTAGGTAGAACGAGGAGGAAACAGGCTCTCCGCTGAGCAGAAAGCCCGATTCAGGGCTCGATCCCAGGACCCTGGGATCATGACCTGAGCCGAAGGCAGAGGCTTTAACCCACTAAGCCACCCAGGTGCCCCTATTCTATATATATTTTTTTGAGGGAATGAGCATCAAATTTACCGATTACTTCTTCATATTTATGGAGATGAATGCATTTTAGTTGACCTGATATGCATATTGGTAACATATTTCCTGGCATTAAATAATCTCTTCATCACTGGTTATAAGTGACTATGCTTTTTATATTCCAACTCCTTAGCTTTGCTGGTGTGCTTTGAGAGTTTTTGCAACAATCTTTAAAACAAGATTTGTTTCTAATTCTGATGTTAATATAGTACATGCAAACTGAAATAAAAGAAGTAGAAACAAAATAAACTGTTAGCAGAGGTCTCCTGCCTGTTAGATGGCAGAATAGGGACTATTTTGTTACTCTTCTCTTAAAATGTAATACACATTTTAAAAGGATAAAATCGAGCATTTTATCAATTATATATTGTTGTGTAACAAACCACCTCGAAACTTAGTGGCTAAAATAGCAACTAGTTCATTTGCTCACAATTCCAAAGGTCAACAATTTGGGCTGGGCTCAGGTGGGCATGTCTTCTGCTGGTCTTGCCCATGGTCGGACTTTCTGGGGTCTTTAGCTGGTGGGTCTGCTGGGGGCCGTTTACTCTAGAAGGCCTCAGATGGCACAGCTTATCTCTGTTCCTTGTCATATCCTTCTTTTTTTTTTTTTAAGATTTTTTTATTTATTTGACAGACAGAGATCACAAGTAGGCAGAGATGCAGGCAGAGAGAAAGGGAGAAGCAGGATCCCCGCTGAGCAGAGAGCCCAATGCAGGGCTCGATCCCAGGACCCCAGGAACATGACCTGAGCCGAAGGCAGAGGCCCCAACCCACTGAGCCACCCAGGTGCCCCCCATATCCTTCTTTTTGTTGGAGGAAGTTGTAAAGGCACATTGAAAAGCGGGTGCATTCAGAGATGGGAGGAATTGATGTAGACAACTTTGCAGACAGTCTGCTATAAACACGTTACAGTTAAAAATAAAACAACCCCACAGATTATAAAAAGGAAAAGAAAGGGTAATACCCTATGTTAATAAGGTTATGGCAAGATGGACTTTCTTACATATTGCTAATGCGCCTATTGAAAGTATAATAAAAAAAAGATTTGACAATGTGTTTCATGATTGGTAACATATATTTTAACTATTATTTTACTTAAATTTACCAGTTTATTTAAGGATATAATAAAGGATATGAATCAACACCCAGATGAATAAATACATAGGGTGAGGTTGGGGGGAGGGAAAGCATGGAGCCTCCATGCCCTCCCCAGGCAAGTTATGAGTGGTAAAATGTTAATAGAATTTGACCTAGTTTTCCTATACCTTGGAATTTATCCTAAGGAAAAAAAAAATCAGAATTCCACATACAGAAGAAATTATGTGCAAAGATTTTTTTAGGTACAGCATTATTTGTGAGTGAAAATCTAGATCTAATCTAAAGGTCATCTCTGAAAGGAATTACTGACATCATCTCTATATGATGGAACGTTATGTCATGATTAAAGGCATGTTTGAGGATATGAAGAGAAGTTTAAAAAGAGGATTTATGTGTGTTCATTATAATTCCAATTTTGAAAGTTGATTGTATTCATATACATATATATGTCGTATTGCATTGTGTGGCATATATTGTATTCAAAACTATATTTGAATATAGTCAACTCTCCATATGTGTGTGTACATAAAATACTATACATGAGCATACTAATGGTGATTATTTCTTGACAGTTATTGGGTTTTTGGTGTTCTTTATATCATTAATTATTGGGGTCACAGATACCAGATGGGGTCACCCCGCCATTTTGAACTAGAGAGAGTCTACTGTAACTGTCTCATGTCCTATGGAAAGTCTCTGTCTTTCCCATTAATTCTCGGACCTCTTGAAGGTTTTCATTCTCATGAGAACCCCTGCTAGTGATTCCCTATCTTTGGAATTCTGTTGTTCTATCCTGTCTTTTGTGGTTCTTCTTATATCTCTGCCCTGGCATCATGACTGATACCTGGACCATCCTCTCTTCTTCTTATTTCGACTTCTGATCTTCTCCCAAACATTCTGGGATATGAATGTGCTGCACGTACCAGACTTTTACTAAAGATCCCTGTTCCCTGTCAGCTCATGGAAATGGATTATCCCTGTACAATACAGAAGTCAAATGAGTCCCATATTAGACTAGAGGTCCTTAAGGGTTGTTTTTATTTGTTTCATAGACCCTATGGGCTGTTTTATGAGAGCTGTAGACCTCTTCCAAGTATACTGTTTTTCAGTGCATATAATAAATTGGAGAGGATTACAAAGAAATGACATTGAAATAGAATTATCATGTATTTAAGAAAAAATGAATTGGGGATGTGGTGATGCATGTGCTTCTTTATTAGTAATGCACTAAACAATATGCAAGAAGTTCAAGTTAGCCAGAAATTGAGTATAATGCAAAAACAGCAGTAAGTATAAATGATATTTTGAGATTTGTACAACAACTATGGTATGAGAATATCTGTAATTTCTATTGATTATAAAGCTACAAAAACTGTTAATACTGTGATGATGGTTTGTTTCTATCCATAATTGTAACTTTGCTAATTTCCAGTTTGAAACTGGTAAAAATCAAGATGTGATACTTGCCTCATCTCAGTTCAAGGATCCCCTGAATTCTGTCTGTGAACCATTTGGGACCCAGGTGCCCCTGATGCCCCCAGTGGTGTAGGGCATTTCTGTTCTGCCACCATACTGTGTGAGGTCCCATTCTCTTAACCATGTTACTTTACTTTGTCTCCCTTTCTCTCCTTCCAGTTTGTTTTCTGGAAATTTGGAATTCTTTTCACTCTCTGAATTTGAGTGATTCTTCAATCTCTTGTTTCTAATTTTGAAGTTAGCTCTTACCTTATCTTTGTTTTTTTTTAACACCTTTATTGAGATATAATTCACTTATTTGCAATTCATTCATTCAAAGCGACAAATTCCATAGTTTTAAATATATTCACAGATACATAGCAACCATCATCACAATTTTATTTGTTTATTTAACATTTATTTTTATTTATTTTATTATTATATTATATTTATTTATTTATTTTGTTATTCACCAGACAGTACATCATTAGTTTTTAATGTAGTGTTCCATGATTCATTGTTTGCATATAACACCCAGTGCTCCATGAAATCTGTGCCCTCCTTAATATTCATTCCCGGGCTGACCCATCCCCCCACCTCCCTCCCCTCTAAAAACCTCAGTTTAATTCCCTGGAGTCCTCAGTCTCTCATGACTCATCTTCCCCTCTGATTCTCTCCCCTTCATTTTCCCCTTCCTTCTCCTAATGGCCTTCATGCTATTCCTTATGTTCCACAAATAAGCGAAACCATATGATAATTGACTTTCTCTGCTTGACTTATTTCCCTTAGCATAATCTCCTCCAGTCCCATCCATGATGATGCATAAGTTGGGTATTCATCATTTCTGATGGCTGAGTAATATTCCATTGTGTAGATGGACCACATCTTCTTTATCCATTTGTCTATTGAAGAGCGTCTTGGCTTCTTCCACAGTTTGGCTATTGTGGACATTGCTGCTATGGACATTGGGGTGCATGTGGCCCTTCTTTTCACTGTGTCTGTATCTTTGGGGTAAATACCCGGTAGTGTAATTGCTGGGTCATAAGGTAGCCTTCACTTTGTCCACAACCCATCAGGGTGTCTTCAGCCCAAAGAACTGGTTATCTACTCGTTTCGATATCATCATAGTCAACATTTGTGGAATATTGTCCTCATGGCAGCTGTTGCTTTCAAGAGGGCACAATTTATTTTTATCTGCACATGGGAGGTTTACTTAAAGCCATGCAGTTATCAGGCTGCAAACTCCAACTTGTGTCTGATGGATGGTCTGGCTTCTCTTTAGTGGAACCCAGAAGAAAATGAAATTCAGCTACGTGGGTCCCTCTTTTCATAGAACCAGCCATCTTTAGGAGGTGATTGTGATTTTAGAATACTATTTTCTTTCCCCTGGTACATTTCTAAATCTTCCACAATGGTCGTTGATTTTCAATGTCCTGTCTGCCCAGGCTCCTGATCTTCTGGGAACTGCTAGGAGAAAGTGAATACATGGGATGGGTGGACACTGGAGCAAGGACTCTAAGAAAAGCAGAGAGGGGACGTACCTGGGTCTTCCTGATTCCAACTGGTTCTGAGACTTGGCTGTTGCCTGTACTTTGGGTTCTGTATGACCCCATATGGCTTTCTATCCCATGCCCCTTTAGACTAAGCTGGCTCCCCTTGGTTTCTGCTACCTGTCACCAAAATTGTTTAATACATAAATAATAGACATGCTTTACTTTTAAAATCAGAAAGAGAAAATACATTACTAGCAAACCAGTACTAGTTATGGGAAAGGCTTTGCCATCCTTCCTGGCCCTTGCTCCAGAGGTTGCCCCATTCTGGTGATAGTAGAAGTGATGTCCGTGATGGTGGAATGTAACCTCCTTTGTGTCTCCAATCACCCAAGGAGAACACATATCCTTCTTTGTGTTTCTGCTGTAGTCAGACTCACACACGCTTCTCACCTTCCTACCTTAGTCATTCTTTTTAGGGACAATAAACTTCCATTGGTTGTAAATATTTATTTGTTGAATTTGTCTTTCTGTATATCTCTGTCAGAGTATATACTTCTGTAGAGCAATGGCTTCCTTTGTATCTCCTGGAACCAAAAGCCCAAGGAAAGGCCCACATGCTTGATGGCCACTGTGATGTTTTGACACTTGGTGGATTATGGTGTTGGTGAGGGTGGTGCCTCCCATCTTGATTTATATTTGTCAGACTTTTTTTTTTTAAAGATTTTATTTATTTATTTGACAGACAGAGATCTCAAGTAAGCAGAGAGGCAGGCAGAGAGAGAGGAGGAAGCAGGCTCCCTGCTGAGCGGGGAGCCCGATGCGGGACTCGATTCCAGGACCCTGGGATCATGACCTGAGCAGAAGGCAGAGGCTTTAACCCACTGAGCCACCCAGGCGCCCTTATTTGTCAGACTTTTTAAGTCAAGTTCCTATCTCTACCACCAAAAATGTTGGCTCATAACACAACTCACTGCACTCTTCCTCGTGTTGGAAGCAATCGTCTCAGATTGTCTGCCCTCATTGCAAGCCCCATCATACCCTAATTCTTTTAGACTTGAAGCTTGTGTTTCATCTTCTTGGTGTAAAGCATCTGGTCTACCTTATGGAATCTGGCTTCATCTCATCCCACCACCTGTAGGCTAACTTGAATAGGAGAGGACAGTCAGCCCTTAGAATTTCAAGCCCAGACTCTGGCTTAGCAGCCCAAACTCCAAAACAGAACCCCAACCTTAAGTGTATTCTGGGTGGGGATGAATAATATAGACTAAAGGATAGGATGGTTGTTTTGGTCAGAATTCTTTCATTTTCTGCATGAAAGAAACCCCATTGTAACCTGTTTACATGAAACAGGCACCATTTTGACAAACGTAAATGAAAATATAGGCATGGCTAGACCTAAGGGGCCATCAGGGGTCCTCTTTCCTTCCTTCTGGTCTACTGCCTCCAGAACTCATTTCATTTTAAGTGAGCTTTCTTTACCCCATGGTGGTCAATGGTGACTAGCAGTTTTAGGCTTTACCCAGTCCTTCTTCGTGATCTCACCCACAGAATAAAGAACAAATATGCTTGAGTCTTGGGCTCCCATTTGGACCGATGACAGATCCACATGGATGGGAGAGAGAGAGAAAAGAAGTGTGATGGGAAGACCCCAACAGCGGGTGATCGCCTGCAGGGGAGACTGCCAAAGGCCAGTGATTGTGGGCCAGGTGGGTGGGGCAGTGCTGAGGATGAGAGAAATACTACGTGCCGTGCATTTGATCATGGCCACGGTGACGCTGCTGCTGGGGTTGGTGAGGTGTTGGTGGGCATGACCGTGAGGCAGACCAGATATTCCTTCTTGCTCCAGGTCCTACTGATTCCAAGACCACAGTCCCGCGGGATGGTGTCTCCAACCCCATTCGTGGAGACACATGATTTCCTGTGGTTCTTGCCCTGAGGGGCAAAGCAGGCTGCACATTTGTCCTAGAATGAATCCAATGGCTCCTGAGTCAGCAAGCTCCCTGGGCTGTGGAAGCTGATCACGTGGTATCTCAGAAACATACCTATGACTGTTAGCAGAAAAACAGAGCAAAACAAGCCCCCACCACCGGGATGGCAGGAAATGTGGTCAGCTTTCTTTGAGCACCAAGGGAGGTGAAGCCAAGATGAAAGGTCATTGGCTTTTCCTAATGAAGAGGCACAGAAACTGCTGATTTAAAGGATAATAATAAAAAAGCACCCTGGGGGACATTTTATTGCACTTAGAAATGTTCAATTTCATCCTTCATATGAAAAAATGAAAAAAAGAAACAGTTTGATTTTCATAAAAGCCGATAGATTAATATAAAAGGAAAAAAGTTGTCAGCCAAGAACGAAGGCAGAGTTGGGTTCATGTGTGTATGCCTGAGCTGACTCCTCGGGCTCATGTGAGCGTCTGCATTTGGCACACAGATCCCTTGTTCTGTAAAAACTATTTCAGGAACACTTTGAAAAGGCTGCCCAGTGATGGCTGCCTCATTTGGGATTTATTATAATATCATTAGGAGGGGTTATATCACTTGGTATAATGTCAGACACATTGTAGCCTGTGGTTTTATGATGTGGACAAATATCACACTCAGGAATAAGATGGCTCTGAACAAATCAGTTCCATCTGGGTCCTACTGTAAATAGAGCTTTTCCCTTCTGTTGCGGGGAGATGGATTCTGATTCGCATCCACCCCCCTGATCTTCTCTCCTGCAACCTCTTTTCCTTCTGGGTCTTCCTCTTCCTCAGCCCTTGGGGCTTAGGAGCTAGAGGGAGACAGAGACAATTGTGGAGGACCCCAAAACATACTAGAAGGGAGGGAAGGCGTAGGGAGAGGGAGAGGAGGAATTAGCTTTTACCCAGTGTGCGTCACGTGTCTGAACCAGCACGGGATGGTTTCATCCCATCACCTGGCTTCATCCTTACAAAGAACCTGCAGAAAAATTAGATGTCTCATGGCTATTTTACAAAGAGATGTTGAGATGACATGATTAAAAAATGTGTCTCACATAAGGCCTGTAAACTACTAAGTGAGGGTGGAAAGTTTTTAGGTTCATCTGACTCCAAACTCTGTGACCCTTCCTGTATCCTTTGGGGTCTGCATGCCCAAGAGCTAACTATTGACAGGATGGAAGGGACTGGGGATGGGTAGAGTGCCAGTTGTCTTTAAGTTAAAAACTTGGTCATTTTCCAAAGCATATAGGAGCATGGGATAACCACTTTGGGAAACTACTGGGCAGTCTCTCATAAAGTTACATATTGGCCTCCCCTATGGCCCAGCAATAACATTCTCAAGGGGAACAAGTACCTAGGTCCACAGACAGACACGTGTGAGAATGTTCATGACAGCTGTTCCATCATAATCAGGAACTGGAAACAACCCAAATGCACATCAGTAGGAAAATGGATAAAGACATTGTGGTGTGTTCATGTAATAGATGACTGCACTGCAATGCAAAATAACAAACCAATGGTAGATGCAATGACATGGAGGGACCTCCAAGATGTCATATTGAGCTAAAGAAGACAGACACCAAAGAGAACATAAGGCACGATTCCAGTTCACATGAATTTCAAGAATGAGGAAAATGAAACAAAGCTGAGGGGAATCATAGAGTGCTGGCTTCTGGGGTAAGAAGAGAGGGTCTGGGAAGGGCCAAAGAAATCTTGCTGAGTGTGTACTGGCTGGCTCTGTTGGGGGAGACTGCGACTCTTGATCTTGGGGTGGTGAGTTCGAGCCCCACGTTGGGGGTAGAGTTTACTTAAGAAAATAAATAATGAGGGGATTAAAAAAAGAACTTGCTGAGAATTGCTATGGGAAATACTCTACCTGGTTGGTGTGACATAGGTTTAGATTAATTGAGTTGAGTATTTAAGATTTTACTGGTGGGGAATCTGGGTGACTCCGCCGGTTGGGTGCCAACTCTTGATCTCGGGTCAGGCCTTGATCTTGATCTCAGGGTCATGGGTTCAAAAGATTTTACTGGTTGTAGAATACCCCTCCATTAAAAAAGAGAAAATAATAAAGAGTTTACTAGAAAAATTAAGAGAAAGTAGTCAAAGGTGTCATGTTTCAATTTTTTTTAAACTGGCTGTTTGATTACTTTTGACTGTAGTCATAAAAAAGGAGTATGGAAGTGGGGAAAGATACACGCTTATGCTATAATACCGGCTGTTGGATGTTCAGACAGAATAACTAAATGAACGGTTGGTTGATTTATTTCCAATACTTCATACAGAAAGTCAAGTGTCATTTTCTTACCTCGGTAAATTGTAGCCTGCATCTCCAACAGCTGCCTGCCCATTTTTCTTTTCCTTTCCCCACCCCGTGATTGCTATCACAGAGTGCAGCAGAACTCAAGATTTTAGGTGAAAAGAAAGAAGACAAAAAGGACAAGTGCACCACTTTCCTTTTGGTGTTAAAATATGATGAAGTACTTTGCACAGTGTTGAGTTTTTCAGAAGAGATCTTGTAGGTCGACTCACAAATTGTCATAACAACCTGTTTATTTCTGCTAAAAGAGGCAATCAAAAATGAGATTGTTAATTTATTTGAACAGACGTGTGTCAGATTCACTCTGAAGAACAATGCCAGGATGTTATGATGGTACATACTATCGAGGAGGGCAAACATGATTTTATTTCTGTCCCTCTAAGGAGAGCACTTAACCACTGGGATTTGGGTCTATATTTTTCCCACCAACGCTCTTTATCTCCATGGTCTCAATGAAGGCTGGGAGAGAATAGCTGTCAAGTAAGTTAAGCCCGTGTCGACAGAGACTCTGAATAGTTTCGATAACTCTTCTACACTGTCTTTTGTCATGAGATAGTGCTCACCTTCTTGCTTCTCTTTATGAGGCCCCGGATTATTTGAACCAGAGACTCAGCCGCCCTGAATTCTCTTCACTTGGGTTCCCTGAGCATGACTCTGGCCATCTCTGATTTTCAGAGGCTGTCTTTGGCCTCCCTGACCTTCTGGGTGGGTGGGGTGAATGACCCCCATATCTGGGCAATGGCAGCTTATTTTGCAGAGATCTTTGGTCTGAATACACAAGGGAGAATGGCCAAGGGGTCAGGGTGAGTGGGAAAGTAAGTGTTTGACAGCAGAAATTTAGGGAACTCTTGGATTCTCTCTTCCCATGAACCATGACATGCTCTCTCCACTTCTAGAGTTGGAGAACAAGTGAGAGCACAGTTTGTATTATCGCTGGTGGGGAGTAAGTTGTCTGGGCTGGCAGAGAACCGAGGACAGAGGAGCCAAGTGCTGACCTCAGTGATGTATGCCTAATTTCTAGTGCGAGGCTTGGCTTGGTAATGGGATCTTGGTCACAATTACTCATGGATGCTCATGGTTATCTGGACAGAACCCACACCCTCCCTGTTCATGGCAGGAAGTCATATGAGGCCGAGAGATGTAAAATTCATAAAATCCTTCTACATACCTAAGTCTGTGAATACTATTAGTCTGTGAAACATGAGGATAACAGGACCAATTTTTTTCCCCCTTAAGTCAAACCTTCAGACTTTAATTTCACTCTGTTCCTTATAAAATGGATGTTTTCTCAGCTACATTGGGACACTTAAACTTTTAGTCTGCTGAGTTTTCAACAACATCCAAATGTTTTCATGTTTTCTTTTCCCTGTATTGTGGTTATTCTTTGTCTACACAATCCATTCCCCAGAATGTTTATCGAGTATCTGGTAGAGGCTAGGCAGAATGCTAGGCAATGGAAACAAAGAGGCAAAGGAAGTGGACGGCACCCCCCTTCTTACAGGGCTTGTATTCTGGTGGGGAGACGAACAGTAAAGGAATAAACTAATACACTATGTCAACTGATGAGATACAATATTGAGAAGCAAAATGGGGTTTGAGGGTGAAGACGGAGCAGGGGCTGTGCTTGTAGTAGGAGAGATGAGGAAAGGGCTTGCTAGTCAGGAGTCAATAACCCAGTCACTGTCCCAGCATTTGTAAGGGTGGTAGACCTTAGAAATGGTTGGCCATAGGGGTACGGAGAGGAGCTCACATCAGAGTATCTCAAGCTGCTTTCGAGTGAATGTGAGATAATGTGCTTATTCAAAATATCCTTGGGTCCCTGGAGTCCTGGAGAAGGCTCACCGGCCCATTTCCCAGCCAACGCCACCTCAGGCTCCTGGAATCTTGATGGCTTTATCATTCCTTCCCCATCTCCATCTCTCTTGTTCATATCCTCTTTTCATGGGCTGCTCTCGGAACCTCCACGTTCCTCTGGTATTGTGCAAAAATGTTCTGCTTTCCGTGGCTTCAACCATACTTCGGTCAATACTTATATATCCCAGCTTATCGACGTTCTCAGCAGGGCGAGGACCTTTTAGTAAACATGGCACATTTTCTTTAGTAGACAGCCGGGACTGGAGAGAGAAAAATGCCAAGCATGAAGCCCCGTGTGTGTATAAATCTGAAACGGATGCTGGGGCGGTGACTTCCACTGTGTTTGTCTGGAGGGCGAGTCTACGGCTGCATCCTCGTGAAGGGAAAGAAATGAATGTTCTGGGTAAGAATCACCCAAGGAAGGGGCAGATCCTGAAAAGGGATCTGGGTATGTGGAGAGCAGACCTCCGACCAGAGAGCTTCTTTCCTCTTTAGGCTTTGCTCTCTGGGGCTTGGATATTCAAGATGTATTCAAGGCTGCCAGGAAGAGAGGTCGATGTTTCATCTGGGGTTGAGCTCTATGACTATGTGACTTGGTAGCCCCAACAGGCTTCTGCGAGAAGAGGCCACATACAGCCAAAGAAACACAGCTAGCAGCCAGCTTTTGGGGACATCCGGTGATAATTCTGCTCTTTGAGAGTTCTCAGAGAAGGCACAGCTCCTGGGAAAGGTGTGTATCCATCAGAATTCAGTAGGCACATTCTCTTTGGCCACCCACTCTACTTCTAGAAGTGTGACCGACAGCTACACATTTATTGGCAGATGTACAAGAATTATTTATACCAAATTTGTGTTCATGACAACAGATCGCTGGAAAGAACCTCAATGTACATGTCTGGGAGATTTTTACATTTAAGAAATGATACATTTCAAGATAACGGATCATGCTAGTCATGAAACAGAAGGCAGACACTGTTCATGAACTGTGATGGAAGGCTAGGTTGTCAAGTGGAAGAAACAGAGCAATGGGAAGTATACAGCAGGCTCCATAGAGGCAGTCTTGCAAGAATATTTCCAAGTAGAAAGCCTCTGTGGGTATCAGTGTGATGGAGCTGTGTCTCATCTGGGCATGGTCCCTCCTAACCTGGGCGTTCCCGTCCCCCGGGGGACAGATGTCTGGCATGGTTTCTAGCACATAGTAGGTGTCCTTTCTTGCTGAAACTCCTCCGGGGACAGACCTCAACCCTGCACATCTTTCATTCTGGACAATGCCAGTTCTCAGGAGAAACCTGATTTGAGCCTCTCTGCCTCTTTTAACCCCCGGCAGGAGCCTTGGCTTGGCTGGGAGCAGGGATCGCTCATGCAGGGACAGCTAGTACTTGGCACGGATGTGTACCTCCTCGACCTGTTCTTCCTCCAGATTCTCAGCAGCTCCCACATTGACTCCAAAGCCGGGAAGAACTTCCACACTTTTGAAATAGAGTTTGCACGTAGTGTTGCCAGCGGGCACCCCTGCTAACACGCTCTGACGTCTCTGGACACTGAGACCTCTCTCCCCGGATGCGTCAGTTCTTCATAGCTGCGCTGTTGGCCCCCTCCTGCAGGGGGAGAGAGCTTTCAAAAGGTTTATCTGGCTGCCTCCAAGTTCAAGGCTGTTGGCCATCTCAGCTCTGTTTTATGTCTTTTAATTAATTGTTACTCTCTTGTGCCTGTGCCCTGAGGTGATTTTTTTTTTTTTTAACCACAAAGAGCAAGCTTAAGAAAATCAAATAAATAAATACTAATGAACAGAGGAGCGAGGCCCCAGGGAGGTTAATTGACTTTCTGGGACTGCAAGGTGGCCCGGGAGCTGTGGTCAGCTCTGAGGGGGGCGGCGGCTGGGGTAGCTACCTCGTCCACGCTGACCGCTTTGCCATTTCACTGCCTGGACGAGGGCCTACTTAGTAGCAAAGATAGAAATGGAAGTAACTTTTTCAGCAACTCACTCGGTCTTTTCCCACTTAAGAATATTGATTTTTCTCTTCACTCAGCCTGAGATAGAGCTGAATAGGAGAGTGTCTCTGGGTACGAACACCAAGTTGGTAGGTGTGGTGCCAATGTGCGTGAATGCCAGTGAATGAAGCCTGTGGCTATGTGTTCAGGGGCCCACGGTCTCGCCGGGACGGCCAGCTTCTGTGAAAGCTCTGAGACACCGGAAAAACCTGGCCCGGTTTATACATGGGAGGTGGAACTTATACCATATACGTTACACTGTTCTAATCACACCACTTACTTTAATGAGATACAAATTGTGCCAGTTTCACAGTTGCGATAGATATCAGGGCTTAACTGTATGTAAAGGGATGGCGTGTTCAGTGGAGTCCATGGGAACGGAGCAGAGACACTCACTCTACCTGCTTCCCCCACTTTCCCCAACAAAGAAGCATCCAGACCTTATAGGCAGAAGGGCCTGGTGGGGAATCGACTCACACCACACACTCACATCTCCTGACTTTCAAAATAGCAAGGAAACACTGGAACCCCATGTCTGGGGAGTTAAGGAGACTGAATAAATAAAAATGAACATGATAAAAATATCGCGGCTTTTGATAGCCAGGCAAGCGCATCTGGCTTCAATTTGTTGGGGTTTTCTCATTTGTTAAATGACAGAAAAAAAGAAAAGAGAGAGAGAGAGCTAATAAAAATTCTGTGGTTAAAGGTCTTTTAAAAAGTACTTGAAAAGCAAGTTCAGGGTTGTTGCTGAATTTTTTTCCTGATTATGGGCACAAATGGGGACAAACATTGACCCTTGTGACTTGGATCCAGATGTGCCGATGGAACTCTGGGGACCTGGGTGTGTAGGACTGTCTGATGCCTCTGGAAATTGGGTGGGGAGGGAAGAGGGAGAAATCCAGGCCAAGCCCCTGTTTTGTTGCCTGTATTGCTCTGCGAGGGTCATTCTTGCCTTCTGGATCCACTTTAGGACATGTCTCCAGTAAGAGGGACCTTGAATGGGGGAGGATGCAGAGTGAGAAGGGAAACAGAAGGGAAGAAGGAAGGATGGGTGACTGTCTACTGTATGCCTGGTTTTGGACCAGGTGTTGGACAGCAAGGCCAAGAGTGACTCCATAGTTCCAAGAGGCCGTGAGGCAGGCAGCTGGGTTTAGGGACCCTTATTCCCACCCAGCTGGGTTTAGGGAACCTTATTCCCATCCAGCCTCTAATAGGTGTCTGTTCAAATACCAAGACCTACATTTCTCTAAAATGAAGGAAACCTGATCCTGCTCTCGGGAACTGTGTGGCCCAGTGGCTATGAGAAAATATATAATACTTGTGGTAGGTCCTGTCCTACCTGAGTTTTACAGAGGCAGGTGTGTAACTGTTGCCTTCAGTGGGCTTGATTTTGCAAAAGGGATGATGGCTGAAATAGCCGGAGAAATTCAACAGGCTGGAGAGAATTTCTGGTCAAGGGATTTGAGACATAAAAGACAAAAAAGCCCCAAACAGTCAAGGGTTTTGGGAAGTCTGCAGTCTGGCCACAGAGAAACTGGTTTTTAATGAAGTGTTTTGTCACTGGATCCAACCCAGCTCAATTCAGTAAAAGCTTTTTGATTCACATCTAGGGCTCTGTCCAGGCAGCTGGTGTCCCCCCGTGGGGACAGGTGTGAACGGAGACCAGTCTGTTAGGCTCCAGATTTGTCCAAGATGTGTTTCAAGTCTAGGAGGAACAGAAGCATGCAGATCTCCTGCAGAGGGGGTCTTGGGGAGTAGGGCACTAGGGAGGCACAAGGAAATGATTGCAGGAAAGAGGGGAGACCACATGGTGGATAAGCAGTCCAAGAAGGCTTCCTGGAGAAGGATGGATGAGGATCAGGCCTTTAAGGATAGAAGACAGAAGACATCCTCCTAGACAGAGGAAAATGTGTGAACAAAGGCATGGAAAGCAGGCTATGTATGTGAGATCATTTCTACTACCAAAAGCCAGTTAACCTTTCAAAACAGTCTCCAAACCAGATTCCATCAGAATCTTCTGGGGGATTAAATGGAAGTGACTGGGATGCCACTTCAGAAATTCAGATTTTAAGTTAAACACACATTTCAGCACATCCTCCAGGGATTCTGATGCCTAGCACACAGGTGAGCATCTATGTGATGGGGGGGGGGGGGCAAGGACAGACTTTGGGCTTATATAGACATGGAATTGAATCATGGATTTCCTTCCTAATTATTTCATGATTTGGAGCAATACACTTGATTGTTCTTAGCCTCATATCCCTTGTTCTTGGAAAGTAAGAATAAAAAACTAGGGGGGTAGTAGGGAAAATAAACGAGATGATGTGGGTCAAACTGCTAACCCAATTTCTGGCTAAAAGTAGGTGGCGGATAAATCTGTTTCTTCCTCTCCTTGGTTTAGTAAAAATGACATTGTCTTCTGGGGAAGTAAAAATGCCCCAAAGGCATAATTCTTGGCCCTACAAAAGTCACAGTCATAGACAAGGCAAGACATTTGTGTTCTGGAATAAATTGTCAGGTACAAAGGAGACTCTTGAACCTTCAGCATCTTTTTGCTGCCTTAGACAATGCCCAGAATTCTCCAAGGATGGCCTTTAAATGTAGATATTAAAAAAGTTTTGTGTTCAGTGAATGTACAGGGATCCCTAAGGAATATCAGTGGATAAAACCTTGAGAAATTATACCTCAGTGAGAATTGGTAAAGGGGCAGCTTATTGTTATTGGGATAGAGGAGGGTCAGCTTTCCAAGTTTGCAAGCTTGCAAGAAAATGGTCTCCATCCCGTGGTTTTAAAATTCTGCACTGTGATGCCCTACAGATGGGGCCACCATGTTTGTATGCCCTGAACACTTCTAGGAGGAGCCATCCCCATGGACTACAATGTGAATCGCATCTCCTATAGTTGCACAGTGTGTAACCTGCACAACTGTCTGGGGAGGGTCTACGTCGGGGATTCCTGAAAGTTGATTTTGTTAAGAGAGTAAGGATGCAGACTAGGAGATATAGCTACAGGTTCTTATTTGCCTTCAGATAAGCCCTGTGTTACAAAGTGGGGTTCTGTGGAAGATTTTCTTTAAAGATAAAGACAGGAATAAGTTGGTACTCTATTCAACCTCCCCATTGTGCAACCAGGGAGCTAAGGTTGCATTGTGAGAATGGAACAGAGCTGGAGCCAGAACCCAAGATTCTTTGGACTGCAGGATGGGGTGTAGGACAGGCCCATCACCACCCCATCTCTCAGTGCCAGGGCAGAGAGGGAAGGCTCTGGGCAGGGCAGCCTCCCAGGAAGGACAACCCTGCCACAGACAGAGTCTTAGGCTAACCTCTGGAGAAGCTCCATGGTCCCTAGCAACCAACAGTATTTGGATCTGAGTCTGTCCTTCAGCCATGGGAACAGCTCTCTGAGTCCTGCCTGAGTCCTGAGTCCTGTTGGAGCCCATGTCT
Organism: Meles meles; assembly: GCF_922984935.1. NCBI lineage: Eukaryota > Metazoa > Chordata > Mammalia > Carnivora > Mustelidae > Meles > Meles meles. The sequence continues at coordinate 63,804,170 of NC_060081.1, read as the reverse complement.
CAGACAGTGGATTTGCTCATCAAGGCCAGGGAGAGACTTTGAAGAATCCACTTCCCCTTTTCCTGCTGGGTTATAAGAAATGGAGAAGAGTCCTAACAACCAGGAAGACAGGCTGAGGCAGTCCTGGGAGGAAAAGGAAAGTGAGACCAAGGGCAGGAGTGGGTGGTACGGGGCTGCTGCCTCCCGCCACCTCCGCCTCTGACCTCCGTGCTGGGAGCACCTCTGGAAGCAGGGGCCTGTGCTGGGCCTGCGGTTGGCTTGCTAGACAGGGGGAACCTCGGAGCCTGCCTGTGGGTCTGGTTCCCTTGCCCCAGGCTCTCCTGGGAAAGCAAGATGAGGCGGGCCTGCCTGGGGCATTTTCGGGCAGCAATGACTTCAGTGCTCGTCCCCAAAATAAATGCACCACAGACAAGACAATGTGGTCAGGGGCCTGAGGACTTACTGTAAATACCAGCCTGGGGCTTCCTATTTCTGTTCCTGTGACTCCTTGGGGGGCAGGCGCTGCCAATCCCTTCCCGGTGCACTCTCTTCTCACTGCTGTGTCCAAGGAAAAATCTTGGCTTGGGCGTCCCTCATCACGCTGCCCCGGGGAGCTCTTTGGGGATTTGGGCAGGGATCCTGCCTCCCGAGGTGCACTTAGACTCAGGGTCTGACTTTCTCCAAGAAAGGGGTATTAGGTACTGTGGTGTGTATTCACACATTCTCCTGGGCAAGCCTCCCAATGAGTCCAAAGCCTGAGTCCGAAAACAGTTAACATCTATTAGGCACTGAATGTACACTGGGCACTGTCTTAATGGCTTTCCATGTTTTATTGCATATAGTCCATCCCAAAGTCATAGGATGTAGATCTTATTCCTATGCTCATTTTATAGATGAGAAAATCAAGACAAGAGCATAAAGGAGCTTTGCCCAAGGGCATTGCATCAGTAAGCCCAAAGTTCAGCCCAGGCAACCTGGCCCCAGACCCCCATTCTCAACTCCTACACTGTTCAGGGAAGATGGTGATGCCCTTGTTCTGCAAATCGGGAAAAATTGTGTGGAGAGAAGTAAAATCATTTGGTTAAGGGCATGCCGTGCACACGATTGGGTGGGGAGGGTGGATTTTAATCCAAGTTTGGTGGACTCCAAGGGTCCTCCCACTGCACTGGGGCACCTCCTAGAGGTGGTTCAGGGCATTTCAATGAAGCTTCTCTTCCGACCCCGTCCCCAGCTCCTGGGCAGCAGCTGCCTCCCCTTGTTGAGACCTAGCAGCCCATCAGTCGACACTCATGCGCAACCTCCCTGAGCCTTCTAGTTTGAGGGAGTTCGCTGTTTCCAAGGGGAGATGCTCCCTGTCTCTGGGAGGTTGCCCTGGTTGTAGTATTTCCTGTCTCTGCATTCTCTGGTGCTCCCAAGTCTTATTTCCCTGAGAGTTCTCGCTGTCTGGAGTGGGGATCCTGCATTTGTAAACTGACTTCTGCCAGGAAATCTCACCGTGAACCCAGAGGGTGTCCGACCCACTCAGAAAATGGGCATTTATCCCACCCCATTCAGCAGGGCTGCTATAGGATTGAAAACTATGAAGCCAGGTACGTTCCTCCTTCTAAGGAGTGCTTGATAGGTCGTAGAGAGGGAAAGAAGAGATGGGTGGTCTGAGTGGCCACCCAGAGCAGAAGTGAAATGCTGCTGGGTTGGTTCTTCCGAGCAGATCTGCCAAGGCTAAGCTGGAGTCAGCCCTTCCTGCTCACCCCAGACATTCAGCAGGAACCCCAGAGTTAGCTGAGAGAGCCGCTTTCCGCAGATCACAGAATCATGGCATCTCATCGCTTTGCCTTGGCTACTAAGAGCCTCACGAACCAAATCTGTACTTAGTTATTCTAACTTTTACCAAAAAAGAAGTGCTTGTTCCTTTGTTCCTTTCTTTTGTTTTGGGTAGGTCTTCGAACAATTTTTTATCTTATCTGAGCCCTTATTACAAATCACCTGGGATTCCGAGCCAGGTAAGTAAGATATTGCGTAATTCTACTTATGTGAAACCCCCCAAACTGTCAGATTTATAGTCGCCAGGGACAGAGGGACAGTTGCCAGTGGCTGAAACAGAGCGTTGCCCATCAACAGGTGCGGAATTTCGTTTCTCTAAGGTGGGTCCGTTCCGGAGATCTGCTCCACAGCATTGTACCTGCACACAGCAGCCTTGTGTCGCATACTCAGAACTCTGTCAGGAGGGTAGGTCTTAGGGTAAGTGTCCTTACCAGGAGAAGGGGCCCATGTGCACACACCCACACACGTGTGTGTAAGTGCAGTCTCGCTAGAGGGGCTGCCTAGAGCTAAGTGTTGTGGAGACAAAGATCATGCAAGGAGCACATCTGGGTGGTGGGGTGGGGGCAGGGAACTTGGCTATTTTTGTTGGGGTCACCCAGGAGGCCCTCTCAATGGCGAGGTGAGCAGAGGTCTGAACCAACAAGCTATAGTCCTGTGATCATGGAGGGTGACGGGGCCATAACCTTTACAACAGCCTAGAGAGCATGAACTCCATCACTAGCTTTAAAAAATGACTTTCGTTTAATAGAGAAGGAGTCCTAGGCCAGGCCAGGTCTGGGACCCAGGACTGTGCGATGTCGTCCAGAGCAGAGCACTATCATGGTTCCATGGGAGGGATTCAAGGGTTTTGACATCCCCGCTTCTCCGGCTCGATGAACTTGAGCAAGTGGGAACTGCTCTGTGTCTTCGTTTCCTCTTCTGTAAAATGGGGATCACCACAGTCCCTGCCTTGCTGAAATGTGATGACAATGGAATGCTTGGCTTGGTGCCTGGCCCGAGGCTTGGACCCAGTGAGTGTAAGCAGTTACACAATACCCCCTAAGATCCATCAAAGCAGACGGCGACAGACCCCTAAGTCACCCAGCGGACAAAAGTGAAGTCTGACGACTTGCTTGTGGGGAACTCGCTGACCTCCTTCGTCTGCCAAGGGCTCAGGCAGACTTACTTTGCAGCAGCTTTCCTGCGTGCTGGGGCAAGCAGTCTGGGGATACAGCCTGGAATTCTCCTCTAGCTCCCTTGGGTCTCTGTTGATGCGGATTGATGCTCCCGTCTTGTGCCTGCTAACGTGAGGCTGACTTCTAGACACCATCGCTTTATTTACCCTGATAAGACCAAGGCCCTGGGCTGTAAGGAGGAGACGGCACAGGAGGGGTTCCCTGGCCCACTGCAGGGGCAGGAGGGTGACCTGCTCAGCCTAGCTTCCCTGGGACTCCCCCGATTTTAGCACTGGAAGTCCCACGTAAATTGGGGCAGTTGGTCATTCTGGAAGCAGAGCTGATGGTCAGAATGACCTTCATGTCTTTGGAAAACAATGCTGACCGTCAGGCCCCACTCTTGACTCTCGGGAGTGGGGCCCTGGAATCCTTGTTGTTCACAAGCTTCCGCTAGTGGTTCTAAGGGAGGCCAAATGGTGGGTGGGAGCAACCTTAAACCCTCACCAGTTACTGTGAGTGTCCTGCCTGGAGGCGGTGGCCAAAATGTATCCTCAGGATGGACCTTCCCAGGGGAGAAGAGCGGGGGGTGGGGGGGTGGGGTAGGACTGCTGGGGGAGGGGTTGGAGGGGTTAGGGGTGGGGAGACGGCTCATCAAGCCCCTGTCGCCAGATAATCATTTGGGGACAAGTGACGGGATTTTTCTCTTCCTTCTCTATGTACATCTGTAGCTTACAAGGAGCTTGCTCTGGTAGAAGCTTCTAGAAACAGCAGGGTTGATTTGGAGTTTTCTCATTCATTCGTTCATGTGTGCCTGCCTGCCGTCCTTCCCCATCAGGGATGTATTAGATAGCTGTTAGGTGCCAGTGTTGGTCCCGGTGGAGGGATACCCTGGTGACTGAGGCCAGCTAAGTGCCTTCCTTTGTGGCCTTCAGTTCTGGTGGGGTCTGTGTAGCAACAGAAAGATCAGAAACTGAAGAGGGGACACGTTTTCCAAATCCACTCCATCCTGCCTCTCCCTACTTGGGGCTGCAGGAGGCCGGCCGTCATCTCCCAGGGTGACCTCCCCTTCTTCTGTTATTTGCATACTATATGCATATTATCTGCATAATATCTTCTATATTGTGTGTGGCCTGGTCACAGGATCAGAGGGGTCATTGATTCCTTGGCTTGCTCCTTGCAGGGCCTCTGAGGATTGGCCGCCTTCCTCCAGCTTGGCTCCTGCCCAGTGGTCCTCCTCCAGCCACAGCTGTCCTCCCTAGGTCCCCCGTAAGTGCTTCTTCCCCTGTAGGCTGGGGACATAACAGGTCTCAGTGGTGCCAGCTCCAGGTGGCTGCCCCAGCCTTCTGGGGCCGCGGACCCCTGCTCCCACTGCTGGGCGAGCCCCTTTAATACACGGTCTTCAATTACCTGCACTGAACGTGCCATCGGTTTCTTTCTGGGACCTTCACCAACACAGCGCTGAAGTGCATCCCTGTTCTCGAAAAGAACAACTCAGTTCTGCAGATGAGAGTATCGTTGATTTTTTTTAAAAGATTTTATTTATTTATTTGACAGTCAGAAATCACAAGTAGGCAGAGAGGCAGGCAGAGAGAGAGGGGGAAGCAGGCTCCCCACTGAGCAGAGAGCCCGATGCGGGGCTCGATCCCAGGACCCCGGGATCATGACCTGAGCAGAAGGCAGAGGCTTTAACCCACTGAGCCACCCAGGTGCCCCTATCGTTGATTTTTAAAAAGACACTTCCCTCACCTAAAAGGTACATCACGTTTACTATAGTGTCAGGGAGGAGAGTTTTATGCAACTCTATGTTGACTATGAAGAAGTGGAAATGGAGGACAAATTGGAAAAGTCGTCTCACACGTAGTAAAAGAAGTTACGAGTAAATGAGAATGAGATCTCCCGTCTGCTCTCCTAAACCCTGTCACAGAGGTGTAAGTGAATCATTTAGGGAAATGTACCGAGAGCTTTAAAAATTGTATTCTTAAGGATCAAACAGTACTTTTGTTAAGAGTTTCCACTTAAGGAAATAGGCAGGAATGTCAAGATTTATGGGCAGACATAGTCATCAGAGGATTATCTAAGAGTGATAAATCGGGAACAACATTCACAGTCTACAAAAGAAAGTTGAGTACAGACATCATGCTGCGTCTGGGAGGACATCGTCTCTGCGAGAGCAACTTGGGCTCACACTCGGTCATGGAGCTAACTTCTCTGTGTGTTCGGACCCTCTGAGTCCTCCCAGTGGAGGCCAGAAACACCTCACCAGCGCTTGGTCCGGAAACATGAGCTTTCCTGGGTTTTAAAAAACTATTTTGTAGAAGGGCTCTTATAGAACTCCCGAAAGAATGATTCTGAAGACTATTTAAATATGTAAAAGTATTCATGGCCTAAAATGAAAATAAGAAGAGACAAAATCCAGAATTTAGACATAGAGTCGTCCTCATTATTAAAGCACAAAGGACATACGCTAAGAGGACGAACGTTCGTGTCTGGAGGGTGCGATTAATACAGATGGGAATGTTTTTGTTAGTTTTCGAATGGTTCGAAACAGATCATTATTAACTTGCTTCGTTCCCTCCTCTTCCCAACAGAGAGAAGTAGATGACAACAAAAACACAAAAACACAAATCCCAACAAAAACACAATATCCCACATCCCAGAGAGCTTTTGTACACACACACACACACACACAGAGTGACACATAAGCCTAGTTCTCAGTTTGAAACTGTACAAAAGGTACAAAAGCAAAACTGAGAGTCTTCCTTCTCATCCTCAAAGACTCCCCAGTGAAACCACTGATAGTAAATCCTTTTGATTCATTGTGAGACATATGCATAAGCCAGCAGATCCAAGTTCTCTTTAAATAAGCCTGTATTGATTTTACCATCAGAAAATGGTAGCATGCACGTATTTGAAATGTGGGCATTTTTATTATCAGTTCCTAGAGGGGCTGGCTAGGGTCTTGACCTTATTTGGAGGGTGGGGAGTTTAGGCACCCCCTTACAGGAGGACCCAGAATGAGGGTAATGGCCCTTGGCTTTGGATCTAAAGGTCTTGGATGGGCTCTAGAATTCACATATTTCCTTGGTCTTCAGTTTCCTTGGTCTTGTAAGGTCTTAGATGGGCTTTGGAATTCACATATTTCCTTGGTCCTCAATTTCCCCATCAGAGGAATGGTATAGGTATGAGCACTGACACTCTAGAGCAATAATTGGCATTAAGATGCCGTATTAATCCCCAAGTTCAAGTTTGGGGGTTGCCATTGGGTCTTCAGGAGCATTGCTACTAGCCACTTTGTTGTGTCCTTGAAAATTCTGCCTTTGGTTCTTCCTGGGGACCTAGGAACTCTTGATTTCCCCAGTCCCCTAAACCTCCTCCTTCTACTTCCAGCTTCCTCCTCTCTTCTTCAAAGGAAACCGAGTACATGTGTTTTCTATTACTTTTCCCTATCTCCCCCTTGCCCTACCCCAACTTCCTTAGAATTTGGGTCATTGATTGCACAAAGAAACAGGGAACCATAGGGCTGAACACTCATATTGGGCAATACATACAATGTTCATCAAATTAACTGGAAGCTCTTTTTCTTGATGCAGTTCCCTACCCACTAAACTCATGTGACTTTTGAATAAATCACTCATGCCCTTGAAGCTTCCTTTTATTCTATGTGCAAAAAGGGAATGTTATATTGTCTTTGGTACCAAGCGATCAAGAACGTGTCAGTGCTGGAGAAACTTCCATCTTCTCAGTCCGCAGTGGAGACCGAGTGGGGCTTGACATAGCATTTGAAACCAGAAGTCACCGACTTCATGTGGAGGGTTGAGCCATTTTACCAGAGCGTGTGTAATCAGGGAGCTGGGGTGAAATGCCTATAGGAGTCCGCCCTGAGGTCCCTGGGGGGAGGCAGTGCCAAGCTTTGATCCACAAATTCATGAAGTTCATACTTTTATTGGGTGTGTGTGCACAGCACGGGATTCAAGGTCAGAAAGATTGGGCTGGAGTCCTTGCTTGTTACTCACGTGGGAAGCCTTCATGTGGTCAGGCTTTAGTGTCTCCTTCTGTAACGTGGGTGCAATCTTCCCTTCCTTTCAGGACAGCTGTGGTGACAATAAGATGAAGTCACTGAGGCAAAAGCACTTTGCAGACACCACGAGGTTAGGAGAATATGAGGCACATTCTGAGTTCAGATATCAGAACATGAGCCCTACAGTAGTGAGAATAAAAAGTTCCCTTTCTTGGGGCACCTGGCTGGCTCCGTCCATAGAGCGTGGGACTCTTGGTCTTGGGGTCACGAGTTCAAGCCCCACATTGGGGGTAGAGATCACTCAAATAAATAAGCTTAAAAAAGATCCCTCTCTTCATTTATTTTTTAATAAACAGGAAACACGTAAACAGTCTTTGTTATGTGCCATGTAGCCTTCTAAGTACTTGACAAATGTTAACACCTTAAATAGCCCTGATTACCCAATGAAAAAGACACAACTATTGTCCCTGTTTCACAGATGAGAAAACTGTGGCACAGAGAGAGAAAGTAACTTGCCCAAGGTCACACAGCTACTAAGGGGCCATCTAGCTCCACAGCCTGTGCTCTTCAACATTTCTCACACTGAATTCTTTGCTCATGGTGTTTGGCAATAGTAAAGATAATGTGAGACTTGCAACAGACTGCTTGCATAGCTGAGCCCTGCCCCTCGCCTGTGTGGCCCTGAGAAAGTTAACTAACCTCTCTGAACCTTGATGTCCTTATTTACAAAATGGGAATAGATATGCCCACATCACAGTTTTTGCATGGGGTAAATCGAGGCACGCCGCCTGGCCCACATGGGCACAATGAGGTTGGGAATGTGGGTTAGATTCGCACGTAGTGCCTGGACCTAGCCTCAGTCGTGTCCTTGGTTACTGATGGATTTTAGACTTGCCCAAGTTCAACACTCTGCCTTCCAGAGGGACCTTCAGTCCATGCCACATCCTTCAGGGAGTGCGGAACCCTGCTGACACCATCTTCTCCCTGTCCCTACCTTCCCCCCCGACCCCCGCCTCCACCCGCTGGGCCTGCTCTGCAGATCCAGGAGGGAAGCTCTCTTTCCATCCCTGAACACATTCAAAAATTACAGTTTGTCAGGTCCAAGGAGCCATTTCTCAGAATCTCGTTTCCTTTGGGTTCCGTATAGCAGCCATGGCCCCACAGTTTTCTGTCTACTTCCCCTTCCCCCCAAATTGCCAGTTAATGTTAGGGTTGGAGGGGAGGCTCTGATGAGGGCCTGCCCACATGGGGTTAAAGTTACCAGCGGCCTCTGCCTCTGGCCAGACTCACTGGGAATGGCAGCGGCCACTTCCCGAAGCTCAGTGGGGACAGGAGGATGGCCAGGGCGGTGGGCAGTGGCCCGGCACAACATTTCCAAGATGTTGGGAGCCCCGCCTCACAGACCAGACCCACAGCCCAGGGTTTTTGCAAGAGGCAGTGAGTTTCAGCCAGCAATCTGGATAAAGTCTGAGGCAGTTATACTTTTCACAGCATTTTAACTCTAGAAATGGCCTGATACTCGCTGCAAAGACCTGACCAGGGGGGGTCTGACTACCTGACTCAAGGACCCTTTAAGGGATAAATGCTGACAGATTATCTTGATAGTAAGGATAATAAACCTAGCCACAGTTCTTCCCTCACCATGAAAGGTATCACAAACCATGTATTGATTTTGTTTTAAAAGAAAAGAAAAAAGAAGGGTCTACCAATTAAGACTGAAACTAACAGTTTATTACACTGCAAGCTTTAAGGCAAATAAAGACCAGAAAAACACTTGCTTCTGCCCCTTCTGTTGAGACATAGTCATTAGGCAACTATGTAAATAACCCTATGGTAAAACATGAAACAGGCTGTCATTTGCTCAGTTTTCGTGTTTTTGTTCTTTGTTTTTGTACCAGGTCTGAAAGATCAGCAGAGTTCCCACTTCTCTGAATTTTGAAGAACTTTCTCCCCTTTTCTGGCCACTCTAAAAATGGTTAGTCTCTCCTTCTTTTGCTTTGAGTGGGCTTCTCACAAGACTCATCTTCTCACCTGTCTGCAAGATTAGCTGTTGAATGAGCCTTAGGAGAGCCTGATTCATTCGTGTGTCCCACAAGCCTCGACTAAGCCCCAACTGCATGTTTGACTGCTTGGATCACGTGGTGTGGAGCTCTGGGAAACATCACACACCCCTGAAAAAGAAGAAACTGGCAGATCCCAGGGCTGCAATACTAAAATAATGAGAGTTTCTCATTGAGGCAGAAACTAAAAACAAGCAAAATATTTGCACACTGACCTGCCATGTACCTGTTGAGCTAGGCCACGCTGTGTGTGTGTGGGGGGCACGCTATGATGCTGGACCCAACCAATGTTTGTTGAATACATAACATCTCTCTCTAGAAAGTAAACTCCACCAGGGCCGGCTTTACCATGGTTTACTGACGTATCCTACACCTGGAGAACTGAGCCCGACACATAGTAGGCCCTCAGTTACTACGTGTTGAATAAATAGTCATCCTTAACTCATGCGTGTATTTGACATCCCCAAAGTCTTTCTGCTTTGTGTTGGGAGACACCTGCTCTTTGGCAGGAACTGAACTAGGTGCTGGAAATACAATCCCAAACAAGATTGACCTGACTGTGTCTTTTCTGATCTTTCAGGCTAGGAAAGGACACTGGTTGAACTAAAACTACATTGCTTTACAAGTTGTCAGTAAGGGGGATTTGGGAGACCACCTTGCAGGCTAGAGTAAGATGCCTCGCCCAGGACTGGAGAGTGAAGGCGTGGTGGCTGGGTAAGGATAGGACTGGATGAAGAGCAAGTTCACCAGTAGGAAGTGAGGGAACACACAGGACCAGGAAGGACTGAGAATGGCATACCCAAAGTCAAAGTCATGTCAGGGAGCCAAGGAGAGGTGGATCGGGGGAGTAAGCAGAGACTGGGTTGTACAGAGCTTCCCAAGGGATTTGGATTTCCCCCTAAAGAGAGCACGAAGCCATCGATGAGTTTCTAGGGGATCAATATGGGCAATTTTGGGTTCTGGCAAAATCACTCAGATTGCTTTGTATAGGGTGGATTTAAAGGGGGGGGAACCCATCAGAGAGGCAACTAGGAGGCTCCTCCGTTGGCCGGGGCATCTGGATGGGGACCTGGGTGAGAGTGGGGCAGGCTTTGGCTGGAAGAACGGGAGGGATTCCTGAGAGATTTGGAAGGTAGGGTTTGGGGGGGTGAGGGAGAGGCAGTAGTAATGGTCACTCTGAGATTCCTGGTTTGTTCAACTGGGTGGCTGGTTTGAAATAGCTCAGGGGGCACATGTAAGAAAAAATTAACATAGGGTCCATATGGGTGACTTGGGAGATAGAAAGTTTCATGGCCCCATTGGAATTGTCAGTTCCTCAGTCTACTTTGAAGGCAGATGGATGAGAAGGAGGAAGAACTATGATTTACAAAGTTATATTGATAAAGGGCATGGATCGGTGTCCTGGGTTGAGCAAGCTGGTTGTCTACCTTGTTAAAATTCAAGGTCTTTATTCACACCTTCATGTGACTCTGGAAGAATGCTTTAAGATATTCTCCTGGATCATCTCTGGTGTTTTGAGTATGAATCCTTTTCTGGAAGCTGGGAGTGGAGTGGACGAGAAAGGAGTTGGGCCGATTGTCTTTTCCAGGAACAGAACTTCTTGTTTTTTAGATCTTTGATGTCCTCACCTGGTGTTCTCCAAGGGTTTTCTCTCCTTCCATTCCAGCCATTTTGGAAATGTGTTATTCTGAAGCACAATAACAATATTGCAGAAGGAACAGCCTCACACTTAGAATTCATTCATTCACCTATCTACCCATCTACCCACCCACCTACCTACCAGTCAGGTGGTTTGGAACTGCTGTTGAAGCGTCTGATGTAATTTGTCTTGGGTGTGGCCCTGCACTGGTGCTTTGTTAAAGCTCTCCAAAGGACACTCAGGTGTGGCTCCGGCTGAGACTTAAGGTTCCAGGACAGCAGAGACCACGTCTCTTTCACTGCTGCCTCACTCCCAGTGTTTCGGGCACAGAAATTCCTGGAACGGAAAGAGTGCTCCATACATATTTGTGGACTATATTAATTCAGTTGTGCACATCAAATGTTTATTAAGCCCCACCAGATTTTCTTTCTAACTGATGATGCACAATTATCTGTGTCATTTCCCTCAGACAGCCACCAGGTACCGCAGTTCAGGAAATCGGTTACAACCAAATCACGTTCTGGAAAGAGATGAGGATGGGCTGCAATCTGTCTTCTCAAGTACTTCCTTCTCGGGTACTTTCTCCTCCCTATGGGGACCTGGGGTCTCTAGAGTGCCCATGACTGGGGAGAGATGACCCAGAGGAAGCAAACAGGATGCTCCGTATTCGAGGAAAGTGTCTGCCCCTGTCTGAGCCTTGGAGCCTTTTCAGGCACCACATTCGGACTCCCCATCACTTAGAACTAGTGCTTGGAACACCTCTTCGAGTTTCTCATCTGCCAGCCCAGAGACAGCCCTCTCTGCCTTGTTTCGCCGTGTCCTTCCACCTCTGCAAGTCTTGTCCCTGCCTTATTCATTCCTTTTTCCACCCCTCTCTGTAGGACCCCTTCACTGTGCACAGAGACTGTTTGGAGGTCCAACTCTCTCAAGTTATGGAGATGGCTGCTACAGTTCTCTTGACCCACAAGAGTGTCTAGCTGATGCAGCAGGATTATTTCACTTGACTCCAATTACCTGTCCTGAGCCCCTTCCTCATATTGCCAAGAGATTTCCTGCAGATACGAAGCCCCATGATTCAGGCAATTATTCACGTATTCCCCCACATCATTAGTTTTATGGAACACTGCCAGGGGGTATATTTTTCTTTCCCGGGACTCCAGAGAATAAAGGAAATAGAACTCTTACCATGAAGTCATATTAAGGAGTTTATTTCTCAGAAAATACCCCATAGCACTTTTATAAAACCTTACATAGAGAGGCTGCATTTAGGAGAAGAATTATTTTTACCTCCCTTGCTGCTGTGATGGCTGTCCAGGCTTCCTGCCTCCCAGAGCATGGCTTTAGACACGATTTCTCTAGTGTCTACTGACCACAGAGGAGTGCCTGGGGTCACCATAGAGAGGCCATGGTGACAACAGGTCTTCTTGGGTTTAGGGAGCATGACTATATAATTTAATCATCCATAATTTAATCTTCCACACCGGAATGCATTTTTTTTGGTGGGGTAACAGGTGTAAATCAGGACTGTCCAGCCTCGCTGGGACATACGATTCCTCTTAGTGCATTAATTCTAGAATTTACTGAAATGTCCTTCATGGATCCGGCTGATAGAGTAAAAACACAAAGAATTCAGCCAAATTGGGCAACATATTAGATTATAATCCAGAGTAGTTGATTTCTCCACTGAACAGGAGGACAAAGGATGATAGGCTGAGTCACCTCGCTCTTGCTACAGTCATGCCGTGTAACAAACAACACTGTCTCTTACAGCAACAATCCGCTGTTCTCTCAGATCTATCCACAGGTTGGCTGATGCAGGCTGGGCTTGAATCCAAGCTACGGGACGGGGCCAGCTCTGCCTCACATGTCGCTCCTTTTCCATGGACCCATGGGCCAAATGGGACATGCTGACTTCATGGCAGTGAAGCCTGAGTGAGCACCTAGCACTAAGGCTTAGGTCTGGCCCTCTGTCACTTCCAGCCACATTCTGTTGGCCAAAGCAAATCCAACAGACAAGCCCAACCTCAGTGGGGTGGAGAGACATACCATGTCTTCAGGGGGAAGTGTGCCAAAGGCACGTACAAAAGGCATGGATCTGGAACGAGGTAGAGATGGGGAATGAGAACACAATTGATCACAAGGAACATGAGACTAAAGGGGGTTTGCTTCTCCCCAGACTTCTGGGGTGACCTGGTTGAGTTTCCTCAACCAGGCTGAGAAGAAAAAAATGAAGAGCTCACAGACCAGTTTGGTCTTCCAGGAGGCAGGTTGTAGAGAGGTGGGCTCCTTCTTATTGAGAATGCAAGAGAAAGAGATGGGCCGAGACCGTCGTGATTGAGTCTAGTGATCCTGGTCGTGAAATATGGGCAGGTTTGGACTATTCCCATCCACCAACCAGAGCACACATTGTACTTCCCACAGGATGGGGGTAGTGAGGAAGGGGAGAAGAGGAGCAGTGCTCATGCCCATGCAGAGGAGGGGAAGCAAAAATCCTCTGCCTGTGGACAGCTCATGGGCATTTTGTGGGATGTGTGTGGCCCTATGGATCCCGCCAGGTGGAGTTTGCAGGGTTGCTGGTGAAGGCTTTGCTCATTCATAGTTCCATGAGCAAACACTGCTGTGAGCTTGGTGCCCCTGCGACTCCTAGTCACCTCCTGCAGTGTCCCCCTCCCCCTGCTCGAGGCACCAAGCCCCTAGCCTTTGCCACCTGCTGCCAGAGCCCTGCATGACCTCCTCTTGGAGAGGGGCTAATGGGTGGTGAATCTTGTTAATCAGATGAACTAATCATGCTGATTAGGCCTAGTTCAATAATGGAACACCCCTCCCAGGGAATCTCCTGTTTACTGTTTAAACCCATAAAATGGTTCCAGGAGAATGACTGGGGTAGGGGTGGGGGTCGGGAATCAGGGGAGGGTGGGCTACAGGGAGGCATTTGGGGAAGGGCAGTTCAGGGCCAAACCCTCCTCACCCCACAGATGACAAGGGGATGTGTCACGTTCAAGGATGGCAGTAGTCGTGACATCAGTAGTGGTGTTGATCACGCGGAATCTGCAAAGTGTCTGCAGAGCAAGGCAGACTGTGGTCACGGTATGCTGTAGGTTCTCTGCCAGCCTGTATTCCCCACCCCCGGGGCCATTCATTCTCCTGGCTTCAGTCTTCTCTTCTCCGACTTGACTCTTGGAATGACTTCCTGGCTCGTGAGCCGGACTCTCCAGTCTCTACTCCCCTAGATACTGTAGCTAGAATGGTCTTTCCTATTTTTCATTATTTGCATAATTTTAAAAATATAAAAAATAACACAGGGGCACGTGGGTGGCTCAGTCAGTTAAGCATCTGACTCTTGGTTTCGGCTCAGGTCTTGGTCTCAGGGTCACGAGATTGAGCCCCGTGTTGGGTTCCCCACTGTGTGTGGAGCCTGCTTAAGATTCTCTCTCTGCCTCTCCCTCTGCCGCTCCCTGCTTGTACAGTCTCTGTCTCTAAAATAATAACAATATTAATGATCATGATACAGATAAGTGCATAGTTATAGTTGCCGCCCATATATTTGCCATGCCAAATCAACTAATGCTAACTTTCTGCCATATTTTATCTGTCATCTACCTATCATCATCATCTGTCTTCATCATGATCATCTATCTATCCTTTATGATAACACAGCATACATATACAAGCATGTGAGCCACTGTTGTGTGGCTGTTGAATTTTCACAAAGTGAACATAGTCAAGTAACCAGCACCATAAAAAGAAACAGAACATTACCAGCCTCTCCCTTTGCCTCCTGCTGGTCATTCCATTTCTCCCACTCCCACAAAGGGTAGCTGCTGTCCTCAGGTGACAGAATGCATTGGTTTGCCTTTCTTTTTCTTTACTGATTTTTTTTCTCTCTCTCTGAATATAGTCGACACACAATGTGACATTAGTTTCAGGTGTGTAACACAGTGATTCAACAAGTTTGCACAGTATGCCACGTTCCAGGCAAGTGTAGCTACCCTCTGTCCTGATAGGGCTCTTACAATATCATTGAGCTTTGCCTTTTATTCCCGTGACTTACTCATTCTCTAACTGGAAGCCTGTATCTTTCACCCCCCCCCCCTTTGCCCACTCTGCCCACGCCCACCTCCAGCCCCTCTGTAGTTTTTGAATTTGTAGTTTTGAATTTCACATAAATGTCATCACTCAGGGCGCCTGGGTGGCTCAGTGGATTGGAGCCTCTGCCTTCGGCTCAGGTCGTGATCCCAGGGTCCTGGGATGGAGGCCCTCATTGGGCTCTCTGCTCAGCAGGGAGCCTGCTTCCTTTCCTCTCTCTCTGCCTGCCTCTCTGCCTACTTGTGATCTATGTCTGTCAAATAAATAAATAAAAAATCTTTAAAAAAAAGTCATCACTCAATATGTGCTCTTTGTGTGTTGTGTTTATTTTTAATCTTCTCTTTTCAGAAAGGCATTATTATTATTATTATTTAAATATTTTATTCATTTATTTGAGAGAGAGCACAAGTAAGGGAAGCGGCAGAAGGAGAGGGAGACGCAGACTCTGTGCTGAGCAGGGAACCTGATGAGGCTGGATCCCAGGACCTTGGGATCATGACCTGAGCCGAAGGCAGATGACAGACGTTTAACTGACTGAGCCTCTCAGGCGCCCCCAGAAAGACATTTTTTAAAGATAAATGTGATGTTTTCTGTTTCAAATCTATTTCTTTCCCCTCCTGTAACCACATATCATAAGTATGATACATAGTGCATGTATTTTTATGTTTATATATGTGTATAACATTTGCTTTGGATGTGTTTTGTGTTTTTTTAAATACAAGGTTTCACAATGTAAGGAAGTTTTGCCCCCTGCTCATTTCACAGAAGAAGCTTTCTAAACTACACAGCAGATCATGTGACTCCCCTTCCTTTTTCACTGTTCCCCGACCCCTTCCAGACTGCTTCTACCTCTTTGTGACCTGTGACTCCAGCATTGTATCTGTTGCTGTATAACAATGTTTAGGGTAAATGAAAGAAGGAACAGAAGAACAACGGCTCTCCATGTTATGAGGAACTTGAAAGTCCAGAACAAATATTCCCTCCTCCTTCTTTTTGGCTGCCTTGTCAAGGTCTGTCTGCAACACTCCCCAAAGACGTAAGGCCATCAGCAAGCCCAGCACAGATACTTGACTTTATAAAATGTTCCTTCGGAAGAGGTGGACATTTCAGAGCTGGGTCAGATCTCTGTAGCTGGCTCCTGATCTGCTTTACTGGAACAGGGAAAGAGCAGTGCTCTTCCTAGACTTTTGGTTACTTAGAGCAAAAGGGAGTTTGGGATACAGAATGATCAGGGACAGCTAAGGAGGTTACAATGTTAAACGCACAGCTCCAAAAATTGCCAAGGCATCATTCATTGGAGCCGGCCAGTCCTGGGGTTTCTGTCAAATTCTGTTGATTTTTCTAGGCTCTCAGGGAGGGATCAGGACCAGGGTGAGATGGGTTGCTATTGATGTTTGGAAGGAGGAGATCCCAAGGCTGTGTTGGGTAAAGGAGTAGTAGTCTTGTCCTGTGTGGCCGGCCTTACTGCTGTTGATAGTTCTCCAGACCCCAGGGACTTTTCCTCTTAACTTAGGTTCCTCTAGCCCCTCCTGTCTCTTCCTTTACCCAGGGCTCAGTCTCCATCCTCATGGACAAATGCCTTCTTAGATTTTGAAGGAATCTTGGTTATCCCACTGACCAGACGATTTGGATCAGCACATGACCTCTCTGACATTAGTGTCCTTCACCAGGCTGAGGACATTGTACTACTTAGCTCCTGGATCTCTTGAGAGAATTAAATGGTGGTAAAGGTGGTCAAGGACGTGAAATGTCTGGCTCCTAGAGAGAGCACTCATAGTATTTTTCTACTTGTGTGTGCAGGTGGATGAAACGATGGAAGGAAATACTACTAATTATGTTAATACACCTTCATGCATATTATGTATGTTTTTAGTGTCTGTTTTTTTTATTTTTTCAAAGATTGTATTTATTTGTTTGAGAGAGAGTGTGTGCCTGAGAGACGGAGAGAGCATGAGGAGTGGAGAGGACCAGAGGGAGAGGGAGAAGCAAGCTCCCTGCTGAGCAGCGAGCCTGATGCAAGGCTTCATCCCAGAACCCCAAGATCATGACCTGAGCCTAAGGCAGATGCTTAACTGACTGAGCCACCTAGGCGCCCCTAGTGTTTGGCTTTATTTCTAACATTTTACCATAAACACTTTCCAGTCTCATTGAATGTACCTGCTGTACGTTGCTTTCGATAGTTACGTAATATTCTAACAAGTCTTTGCACGTAAGTACACCTAACCATTCCACACTGTGGGTTTCTTGATTTATTTTCGGTCTTTTATCAAGGCGAGTTCTGAGACCAGCCCAACCTCATGCTGCTCTTTTAAAAAACTCATTTGCAAACGACGTGTCTTCTATTATTTTTGTTTCATTTTGTTTTCTTCCTGGGATACTTATAATTTATTATTATTTTTTTTCTTGATGTCAAGCCGTGGGTTTCTTTTTTATCAGTCATGCTTGGGGCAGCATATATCATTTTGTTTTGCATTTTTAGATCATTTCTTTCAGTTCAAGAATGTCCTACTACAGATTTGATTGGTGTTTCAATGTCATTACTTTTTTGGAGACTTCTTAAAGAACACATCTTTTTTTCTTTTTTGCAGATTGGATCACTTTTCTCTGTTTTTCACATATGCCATCTGTTTGCTCATTATTTTCAACTCTAGATTCTAGAAGATATATTGCAAAGTTACTGCTTCTCTGAAACTCAGTTTTCTGCAGTACAAATTCTGCTCTTCATTACTTCTAATGGAAACTGTGATTCTGCAAGTGCATTTATAGTTCATTTGCCTGCTTTGGGATCTTGGCCAGACTTCCCTTCATCTTAGCCTGCATCTTCCTTTTGTATTTTGTCTCGTTTTCCATCTCTTTTACCCCCTTTCAAAGCCATTCCTTCTTGCAATTTACTGGGGAAAAAATACATGTAATTTCTAAAATCTTCTATTTGTTTTTTTTAAGTTAACAAAGTTAGAGGCATGTCTTTTCTCTATATCTTTAGGGAAATGGACCAGAGTAATATATGGTAAACCATGATCCATGGGCCCCAACTGGCCCATTCCCTGTTTTTGTAAATAAAGTTTTATTGGAACACATCCATACTCATTCATTCGTATATCGTCTATGACTGCTTTCTTTTACAATGAAGTGTAATTATGCCAGAGACTATAAGGCCCCCAAAATCTAAAATATTGCTATCTGGTCTTTTTGGGAAAAAAGTTTGCCAACTCCCATCCCATTCTCCTCTGTTTAATCATTGTTAAATGAAGAGAGATATTTTTAAACCCACTGTTTGGCCCCAGAGTTCTATAGATCCCATTTCCTCTGTAGATGCCTCTCTCAGATTTAAGTTAGAGCAGAGCTTACCATCAGGGTACTCACAGGACAGAGACAATCTACTCATTCTGACTATTGATAAACTGTTTATTAAGGGACTATTTCCAAAGGTGTGGGAAGAATTCAGGGATGCAAAAAGGGATGAAGCAGTACGCCAAGTTTAGTACCTTTGGGGCACATTTACCTACCCTAGGCCTGAAGGTGTCGGGGAAGTGGGGGTGGACGGGAACCTGGAGAGGAGAGCCGTATGGGAGGTTGTCTGATGGGGGGTTGTGGCTTTCAGTAGAGGCATGCATCTAAGTCACAGTGACCAGTAGGGAGGAAGCCAGAATAACAAACACCCTGACCTTCCTCTTTTGTCCTAAGGTACTATGCCGGGGCCTCTAAAAAGGCTGAGGTCAACCAGAAACCAGATTACAAAGATTTTTTTTTTTACTGGCCCCTATAAGGATCTGCCTCCTGGGGGCACAGTGGAGAGTGGGGAAGGATGAGTAAGTGAGATACATCCAGCACTTGGAGTCTGTGTTCACAGGCTTGAGATTAGCGCAGTCCTATAGAACCTTCTACAGTGATGGAAATGTTCCTTATCTATGTTGTCTAATCTGCTAGCCACTAGCTACATGTGGCTACAGAGCACTGAGACCATGTTTCTGGGTTTACAAACTGAATCTTTCATTTTATTTAATGGACATTAATTGAAATGAAAATAACCACCTAGAGCCAGTGCCTACCATAAAGGAGAGCACAGCTCTGGTGGATTTTTGTTTTCCTGAGACCTCCCCCCCACCCCCCGGCTCTCTGATTATGAAATAGATGATTTCTGGGCATTCTGAGACGGACTGTTTATTTCTTTTTCTAGAAATGATATCTGAAAACTCACAACCTCTAGGAAGCAAAACTTCTGGGCTTCCTTTTATGCCTTTGCCTGCCTAACACCCCACCTTGGAGCCCTTTCTCTTCCCTCTACTGTGAAGTCATATGATAATGTCTTGCCAGAACCCGAAGACTCTTCGTGGTGATCTCAGGGAAAATCACTATAGAAAGCTCTCTGAGTGCACTACAGGGTGTGTGTGTGTGTGTGTGTTTAATAGGCAAAGATTTGGGGTCTCTGCTTTTGAACTGGGGTCTGTGTCTATCAGCCTTGACACTTTGTTTCAAAAGTGAGGACGTCCCATCAGGAATGACTTGATTTTATCGGTTCCCTCCCACAGATGTAGTTAGTCAAACTTCCCCTCAGAAACTGAGACACGGTTGATTGTGATTCTTAGCTCTGAGAATGTTCATGTGTGTTTTGGAGGGAAAGGTCACACCAGGGTGGCTAGATGGATTCTATTAACCCCAGAGCCTTGCCTCGCCATTTTGTCTTTATGACAGTCACTGTTGCCGTTGAAAACAGATCATGATTTTAAATGTGCATAATCTCAGGTTTGATGCAAAATTAATACCAATTGCTTGATTTTCACACCAAGACATTAATTACTATTTGTTTTGCATTTGCATTCACAGGTATCTGTGGAGGGAAATTAGCATACTCTGTTGTTAGACCATTATTAAAATGACAGTTGGGAAAATATTTGAAAAATATTGTCTTTCTTTCTTTTTTCCTCTCTGACATTATTCATCATCATCTTCTTTTCTTTCTATCTTTCTTTCTTTCCTTTTTTTTTTCTTTCTTTTTTTTCTTACTTTCTTGGTAACTTAAATTCATTGCATGACTTTGAAATTCTGGATAAGTAATGGGAGCCATTCTGGGACATTGGTACTTGAAACCAAATGCATAGTATGGAGACTTCCTAATGGTTTTTGCATTTGTGTGCAAAACAAGCCGAACCGGTCAAGCTGTTTTAAAGCAGGTGATTCAGAGGCACCTGTGAAATCATCTTTTGTTTCTGAAACCTTTGGAGGGGCCCAGCCGACACATTTAGCTGGCTGCTTCCTGCAGTTGGGTCTGCCCATGGTTGGGCTGAAAAGGGCAAGCAAAAGAGAACGAAGGGCTTTCATCATTGTATTAGCAAAGAATCCTGAAGTCAGAGTTTGATCACCAGGGTTCATGTGGCCTGGGAGCCGCTGAAGACACTGGGACAAGGCACTGGATTTTCTTATCTCTGATCATAGGACTCACCCCAGCATGGCACGGCAAAGCTCAAGTGAGGCGAAGTACCTCATTACCTCTGGAGAACCACGCACATGGGACACGTGGCTGCAGCTACAAATGCCCGTTCTGTTGTCTTCTTTGATCTTTTCCTGTGAAGGTCACAATCTCATGGGTGCTCACTCTTCTGCATCCGGGGCTCATTGCCCAGGGTCCAAGAGTCTGCACGCATAGGGTGGGCTTTGCCAACACTGCTTCCCAGCTCTAGGCGCTTCCTCTGTGACCGTGAGCCGGTCATGACTTAAGGAAGCCAGCCTTGGGCGCCTGGGTGGCTTAGTCGGTTAAGCATCTGCTTTGGGCTCAGGTCATGATCCCAGAATCCTGGGATCGAGCTCTCTCCTTAGCAGGGACTCTACTTCTCCCTCTCTGCCTGCCATTCCCCTGCTTGTGCTTTCCCCCCCTCTCTCTGTCAAAGAAATAATCTTTAAAAAAAAATGGAAGACAATCTTTCTAGGCAAAGGAGAGTCTTATTTTTTTCCATCAATATCAGTAAAAATGAATTCATTAATTCAGTACATTTATGGAATATCTACACTGCCAGGGCCAGGGATTCTTGGTTCCCATCCCTGGGGACTTACAACCCAGCACAGCTCAGGATGTGTGAATTTTCCCCAAAGCTGGAAGGATACGTTAGTTGACCGATCCATCCATTCATCTAATAATCATCTGTAGAGCCTCTTATGAACTCGGGCCTATGCTGGGCACTGGGGATTGAAAGTGAGCAGGATAAAATCCCTCTCTGCTGAGTTACCAAATTCTTTGTACGCTGGGCATGCAAATCCCTTGTGGACGCCGCCACGCACTTTCCGAGTCAGAGTCTGGATGCCCCCAGTGCTCACTCCCGGGAGATTCGGACTAGGCATCTGGAGTTTGAAACTGCATTTTGCACCAGCCCTGGTGGTGGAAAACCATGGGAAAGCTCTGGGAAGTCCATGTGCAGTGGGATACACGCACACACTTGCCCACGTGCGCGTGGCTAAGTCAGTGTGGCAGAACCAGAAAATATTTCTCAGAGTTGGAAATCAGCTGTTCAGGCGAAACGTGCTTCCTGGCTCCACCTGGCTTCCTGGGGCCCTCCCGCCTGAGATTGCGTCCCAGGAGTGAAACAGCCAGAGACAGCCTCTTCACCACCCTGAAGTTCCAATCAGAAACATAAAATCCACTCCCCCGTGATAACATGTGCACATTCTTATACGCAAAAAGACAGAAAAATATTTCGCCCATTATACCATACGTTTGTGCCCCTTATCATAAATCTTTTTGGAAAGAAAACCACTTTGACTTGCAGTCTGACGGTGTTTCATGCTCTTGGGCACACCACTGTTTGGTGGAACCGATTTATTTATTTATCTTTTATTATTTTTGGATGTAATTTTAGCATTGGCTGTTTCAGTGAACCTTTACTCGGTGGCAAGTGCTGTGCAAAGCACATTCCATGCATTATCTCATTTAATCTTCGCAGCCGATTCATAAAGTGACTGTTGCTATATTTCCCATTTTAGAGCTGATGCAACCGAGGCTTGCAGGGCTTGGGGCTTGCCCTGGGAGGCCCAAGCAATGATGTAGTCTCAATTTCCTACTCTTCTAGATGGTGCCAACATGCCCCTTGTTGGAGGAATACTTTGGCTGCATGCTTGATTATTTCTTTATAATTGATTTCCCCAAGGGGGGATTTTTGTGTGATTCCTATCGGGACAGACCCTGTTACCTGACCTTTGCTCCTGTCCTGGTCACCCTCATTGTCCCAGGAGCCCAGGGCTGCTGTGCTGTGCCCTTCCCTCCCTGCTTTCCTGTGACGACCCTCCTGCCTGGCACTGAGAGAGGAATGCGAGCCAGGGCTCCTGGGACCCTCTTTCTTGGCCACCAATGTCTCCTGACATCTTTTTGGGCAGCGACATGTAAAGGCCAATAAAATCAGGTTGGGGTGACACTGTGACAAGGTGTCAGCACCTATGGCTGTCCCTGGACTGTGACTGGCACTTGAGCATGCTTTCTCCATGACCCCTGGGTGACGAGTGACAAACAGCATCAGTCATGAGTACAGTGGGGCTGAAAGTAGAAGGAGATGCTGAAGGCAGCTGGGAGAAAGCCCCCAGGCCTCCTGCCACTGGGAGCTCCTAGGACACTGTCAGCTGGACACCTTTATGGGCAAGGCGGCATGGACTTGGTGGTGCGCCTTCCCTCTCTCCTGGGGCCGCCACCTCCTCTAGGACAAGCGGAGAGGATGTGTTGGTTTGAGAGTCTCCAACTTTTGGAGGTCCTATCCTATATCATCAAAAACATTTTAAAATTGCACTCACATTTTTATGTGAAATGCTGCATTCAGTAGTGGCCATTTGGAACACTTAGCAGGCATTTAATGCACCTTTGTTTCTGTTTTAATTTTTTTCCTCAGAATATTGGAGCTGTATTTGGAAAAGTCCTGATGTTTTTGGAGGTCCTTGAATCATTTTTTTCCTAAGAATATTGGAGCTGTATTTGGAAAAGTCCTAATGTTTTTGGAGGTCCTTGAATCATCTGAGTTTATAATTTAGCCCTGTGGGTAAAACAACCCTACTTTCTCGAGAACTTCCAAGAAAGAAATCCTCTGGCTCATTTGTGACCTAAGTGCAAACCCTTCCCATGGCACTTTCTCTCTTTGGCTCGCAGACTCCCCTGTATCTTCTCCTTAGATCTTCCATAGCACCCAGGTCCCATCAGCACCGAGGGATGCTTTATGCTGTCCTATCTGTCTCCTCTGTTGGAACACGAGCTGGGACTCTCTCTCCTCTCCGAACCCCCAGTGACTCAGCAGTGATGCCAAGTGGTGCATAGCAGAACCTCAACACAAGCCCATTGAATGCATGGGAGAAAGGGTGGATGGCTGGAGCTGTGAGGGATGTTTCTGGATCTGGGCTTCTCCCAATGCCATCCCTGGTTCCATGAGGCAGCAGCAGCTAGCAACTAGGCAGAAACGCAAATCCTCAGGTTTCTACCCTAGATCTCCTGAGTCAGAAACTCTGGATCAGTGTCACCTTCAGGGGACACCAAGGCACTCTGAAGATCAAGAACCATGCTCTCGACCAGTGCTTCTCAAACAGATCACCTATGGATCTATTACAATGCAGTCTGATTCAATCTACTTAAGGTGGACTCTGAGATTCTGCATTTCTAACAAGTTCCCATAGAATGCTGGTGCTGGTCTGCGGACCACACTTTGAGTAGCAAGGCTCTAGACGACCCTAGTTCAAGGCTTAGCATATTCATTGTCACGCAGGGAGAAGGAAGTCTACACTTGGTAAGTGACATCAATTCTCTGAGTCTCAGTCTCCTTATATGTCATGGGAGGACAATGACGGGCTTATTATTATGGACTAATGCAGTAATACGCAAAGCCTGGTGCTTAGGACATCACGAGTGCTTGGTAAATGTTTTCTCTTCCCTTGATCCTTTCCATACAACTTCTGATCATGTCTTTTTCTTTGCCATTCAGGTATCAAAGCTCTTAACCACAAAGACAGTGCTTTTATCCTTCCGAAGCCAGCCAGTCGAGATAGTGATTTGAATGGCTGATGTTAAATGATGAGAAAAACCTTTAAAACCTCCTCTAATTTTTCTTACAATCGTTTAGGATGTGACCAACAGGATGAAAAAAAAATGGGTGAATTCAAAGGGGTAGGAGTCAGGAATGGAAGGAGACATTCTTTTGGCTGAGTCTCAGAGAAGCAGAGCTAAGAGAGCACCCATGTGGCTGAGAGCCAACCCACATTTACTGGGCACCAACTGCATGCCTGTGTCCAGCCCTTGGGGACACAGCGTCACTGGGATCCTGGGGAGGAATGGATGGAGGAACGGAATGTGGGGGCCTCAAAGCCTTTTCCTAATTGTGATCATTTGTCTTCCTGCAAGACTCAGACCCTCATTTGGACCTGGCTGGGGATTGTGTGGGCAGGGGAGGTATGGGTGTGGGGGGAGGAAGTCAGCATGAAATTAATTCTCTGCCTCTCCTCTCTGGAATGTCAATAATGTGCTGAGGACAGTGGGGGAGTGCGATTGGCTGCCAGCCCCCACCCCCACCTGGGCTCAGAGTCTTGAGTCCTCCAGGGAGTCTAGGGGCTCCTAGGTCTCCAGGCATCCTATTTCTTCCATCCTCGAGAGCCAAGCTTCCACCAGCCACCAAAAGGAGGCCTGACCTGGTGCCCATTGCTAGGGTATCCCTCTCTCCCAGGACACTGGAGGGGGCGGGGACAGCAGCCCTCAGCGAGAAAGTTCAGCTGAGCCTGCTCCAGATGGCAACAGTTTGGCCAGTCTGGGGGCCAGGAGTCCCGCCGCCCTGCTGCCCTGCCGGAGCCTCTCTACAATCTCCCACTGCTGTGCCATCTGGCTCCAGCTCAGCCGTTCTCAATTCCTGTAGCCAGCTGCAGAACCGGCCCCAGGAGCTGCACCCTCCAATCACCACGCTCTTGCACACCCAGAAACCGCATTAAAATAGTTCACACTTAGATTTGTCTCGCAGCCGCACGAGCCTCTGTTTGCACAGGTTGGTGGTAGGAAAGGAGCTCTACCATGTTCCAGACTCTCCTCTGACACACGGGGCAACTGTAGTGCAGGGTGCTCAGGTGTCTTACCCGGGATCCCAGAGTCAGGTGATTTGTAGAGGGCCAGCCCTGTGCCTTTGCACCATGAGGGCCAGCACACCCAGTTCCAGCTCCTAGGGAAAGCTGCTTGCCTTGTCTGCCTGGTGGTCAGCACCGATTGCAAATTCTATCTCTACAGACAGGGGACGGCAGGTGCTTACCCACTGGTAATGCTTCTAGAAATGGAGCAGTGCTCACCGGTATGGTGGACAGTGCCCCATCCTCTGGTCCAGGAGGCTCTGAGCTTGCAGGTTAGTGAGGGAGCTGATCACAGAGGGCGAGAAGCTCCTGGGATAGAGGGAACCCTAGGATTTTGTGGGATGGGCATGACAAGGCGGGGACACAGAGGGGTGTTTCCATCCTGTTTGATGTCTACAACTGAGGTGGCAAGGGATCCTTCAAATGTACATATACTAAGTACCACAACATATATGTTTGTGTATACACATATACACACATGCATACACACAGATTTTTCTGTATAGTCTTTCCATTCTAAAAGTAGCATGCTTATCGTAGATAGCTTGAAAACACAGAAATGCAAAAAAGAAACTAGCCATACTTCTGACATAAAGGGACAAAGATTATTAATCTTATGGGCAGGAGGTTACACTTCCCTATGGATTGTTTTACCCAGTTGAGTTCATGGCGATGTTTCCTTTGCTCGTTTCACTTCACAAGTGCATTTTCCATGTTACTACAAATTCTTTATTAACTGCCCCTCTTTGGGATACAGAGCAATTCACCATGGCTTGTGTGTCCACTTGGCAATTACTGGACGTTTGGGTTGTTTCCACATTTTTCACACGCTAACGTGGAAATCAAAATGATCTCTGCACCCAAAGATTTTGTATTATAAATAGCTAAAAATCACAACATACCACAAGAGCTAATAAAGGTCATAGGGATATTATGGTCTTTTTGTTCAGAGAGATTCCTGGGAGCAGCTCGATCAAAGGTCGACCAAGTTTCAGACGTGCCGCCAAATTATTTTTTTAAAAGGATGGTCCCAATTTTCCATCCCGCCAGTCCTGTCTGAAATGCACGTGAAGGGGCACTCCAGAAGCTACCAAAGAGACAGAGGAGCCACGGAGGCTTGGCCCCAAGGTCAGCGTGTCTGGGTTCACATCAATCACAACTCATGCAATGTCCTGACCGTGCGGCCCAGGGCAAGTCGTTTAACCTCCATGGGCTTCGAGTTTCTCATTTTCACCGCGGAATTGCCACTGTGGCTCCCTCCCAGGGTCGCTTCCAGAGTCAGTGGACCACAGCACGCCACAGGCTCCGAACAGTGTGTGTCCAAAGTCCTCAACCAGCCCCAGTGGCGGTAAGGGTTGGTGATGATACCCACCCAGGTCTCCAGGACCCAAGTCCTTGGTTCACGCTCCCGGCAGATGCAGGGAGGCAGGGCTGACCCCGCGCTCCGGTGGAGTCGGAGCACGTGCCCTCTCCTTGTACAAGCCTCTGAACAAATTCTTATAATTTAATCATGACTTTTAATGTTCGAAACGGTGGCTTTTTACATTTTACCGGAGCGCCATTGCCGGCTGCTCTGTCTTATGCTCCTTGTTTATATTGCAATGCAAATTATTCCTGGCGGAGAGTTTACAAACTGCACTTCCATTATTAATAGGGTTATGATTTCCCCCATTTCACTCTTATCTCCATTGCTCGTGTGATACATAATTCATGCTCACCACCCTTCGCCCGTCTCAGTGCCAGGGCGCAGCCGGCTCTCTCTCTTTCCCTGATGACAGTAATTCGTATGCAGTGAGAGTCAAATGACCATGTCCCTGGCCTCAGGCTCTCTCTAAAGGTGTTTTCTAGAAGGACTCGCAGAGAGCGGAAATCGAAGCACTGGGCCATCTCCGGTCGAAACTTGAGTTCCAGTTCTCTCTGAGCTCAGAATCCTAGGCAGACATGCAGGAGACTTCCCAGGGCCCTAAAACAGAACCGGCCAGTCGGAAGGAAAGGGTTCTCTTGGCTGAGGTTGGGTCATGGCATTGGCAGGAGGGCTGGGGTGGTGGGGTGAGGGGTTATCTCCATGGGTTTCAGCTGGTTAGCATGCTCTGGGTGTTCCTGGACGAGTCGGGGAGCCTCGGTCCTCACCCCATATCGCTGAGTCCCCCTCTCGGCAGGTGGGCTGATGGCCAGCTTTTTCCACACCCACCTTGACATTTCAGGCCCTGGGCTGGCCCTTCTCACTGAAAACAGACACCATGGTGGAGTCCCATCAGGAA
Source organism: Meles meles (assembly GCF_922984935.1). Taxonomy (NCBI): domain Eukaryota; kingdom Metazoa; phylum Chordata; class Mammalia; order Carnivora; family Mustelidae; genus Meles; species Meles meles. Next base: position 63,777,087 of record NC_060081.1, on the reverse strand, counting down.
ATCCCAGGCTGGGGGTGGAAAGCCGTCTGTCTCAGGACTGGAACTCCTCCTACGTGCTTAAGCTCAGGGACAAAAGGTAGGCAACCCTTCCTCCGCACACAGCTCTGGGTGCTCAGTCGGGGTGCAGGTGCGGGACGCTCAGGGAGGTCTCAGAAAAAACCGATCCAAGGAAGCCACAACATGGAGCCACTTAGCCCCCAGGACGCAAGCCACTGGGGACATAGGGCCACGTCCCCTCAAACTGCTTTGCTGGCCCTCCTGGCTTGGGTGACAAACCTAGGACACTTGTCTCCATCAGAGGGGATATGTATTCTTTGATAGAAATCCCACACACCTCCCCAGAGGGCGGGGTCCCTGCTGCTGGCTCATCCTCTCCGGGGATGCTCTTTCTCACCTGGCAGGTACCCTGTCTCCGTCCCATGGTCAGCCCGATGCCACAGTTCTCCAGAGGCTCCTCCGCAAGCAGCCTGGTTTCCTCAGTTGACAGCAGCCCCTCCAGGACTGTAGATCCCACATGGGAAGAACTTCTGGTTTGTTAAGCCTGGGCACAGCTCTCTTGGGTGGGGTTGGGGGGCGGGTCCTAGAGCATGTGCAGCGTTACCCACCCAGTTTCCCTGCTGACGACCCACCACAAGGACCCCGAGGGACAGGCTGGGTTCTTTTCCTCAGACCCCTGATCGTGCCCGGGACTTCGGGGCAGTCTCTGTTCCCTTATTAGAGAGTCTGAGTTCCCACAGCCAGGGGTGGAGAAGGAGATTCCCCTGACTCTAAGTGCTTGTGCTGGGGACTCACTGGGCCAGGTCCCCTGGGTGGGGCCACAGAGAACCCCTAGGACACCTCCCCAGGCTTTCGTAGTCCCAAGAGGCTGCCTTGAGGCCAGAGCAGCCGCCTGATCGAGAGAGCCCAAAGGCCCTTTCTGGAGGCCCTGCCTGGATACCCCGTGGCTCTGTTTCCTCACCACATCCCTGGCAGTGACAGGAACTCCTGAAGTCCCTGCCGGGCATACGTCCCCATTTCCCGGCAGGCTCTGGACCCCACCCTCTCCTCGAGTCTCTGTGTTCCCTCCTCTCCCGGCTCCACCCTCAAGCACACTTCCACAGACACAGATGCGTGCAGATGTCCACGACCACACTCACAGACCCAAGTGCGCAGGGACACATGCAGCTGCTACAAACACAGGTCCCCAGAGGCACAGACGCGCAGAGCGGCACGTGAGCACACACAGACCTACGTGAACACGCCTGTGTACGCATGTACATGTGTCCAAAGGCACGTGTGAACCTATGCACACGTCACAGGCCACAGGCATAAACACGCGCACACACAGCCCACACTCACTTCCTGGAAGCCCTGCTGCTCCCCCCACGTGCTGGGTGCGTGCAAAGCCACAGTCGCGCACTCAAACCCACTCGCACCTCTGAGGCCCCCGAGTGACTGAATCATGAAGCGCTTTCCTGTTTAAGTTTATTTTCTTCTGGCAACAGGGAGATGCTTATTTCCAAGAAGCGGAGCCAGGGGAGTTTGCCGAACCCGCGCTGCTGCGGCTTGGGCTCATTTTGGCATCAGGTTCTGTCTCTCGGGGCTGTGTTTACCCAGCCCCGTTTCTCCCTGTCTCTGGGGACCACCGGGGTGAGCTGAGCTGCATCGAGGTGCCAGTTTTAAAGCTGCTGTTTATCGGACACTGACCAACCAGACCCCTTTGGCCATTGCCAGGGGCCCTGGGGGTGACCTTTGCTAACCTCTTCCCTGAGTGTCCTGCTTCCCAGACCCAGGAGCTGAGAGTTGGTCCAAGCTTCCTGTTTAAGGCAGGTCTCTTGTAAAGTCCCCTGTGGCCATCTGGAGTGGCTATTTTGTGCGAAGGACTCAGCTTTACATGAATCAACCCCCTTGAAGACAGGGTCTTTCTCTTCTTCTTCCTCCTCTCCTCCTCCTCCTCCTTCTCCTTCTTTTCTTTTGCCTGTTTTGTTTGCTGCCATCTCCTTAGCACTTGGAACAGTGCCAGGCACACAGGGGAGGCTTAATGAATATTTGTTGCACCGATTATCTAACCTGACACAACAGCCCTTCGAGTTAAGTATTGTTTTTCTCATTTTACAAATTTCTCATTTTATAGACCGAGGCTTCTCATGGAGCCAATACCAAACCTGCAGGTGGAAAGTGAGCGAGGCATTGAACCTCCCCAGGTCATCGGCTCCATGGTGCAGGCTTCTACCATGTTAGGGGCAGTTGACCTTTCTGGTCTTCGGGGTCCTGGACTTTGAGAACCGTGTAGCTTATGGTATATGACACAGCCCCTTTAAGGTGAATGAAGGCAGAGCCCAGCTCGTAGAAGCTGAACTCCATCATCTGGATGACTGGGTCAGTCCTCTGGTGGTTGTACTGGCTTTTGGGGTCTCCCTATTATGTCCCCAAGTCTGGCTTGTCTGCACGCAGGGCAGCCTGGGGTCACAGGTGAGTTTTTCAGAGTGACAAAAACATACCGGGACCAAGCCTGGGTGTGTGTCTGTCCTGGGCCCACCAGAAAAGTCTCATTCTCGGCAACTGGATGGCTATGTGATGATCAAAATTGTTTGACTGACTGATTGATTGATTCGGCATACCTTTATTGATCACCTCATGCCATTGTCCTGTGCTTGACTCTGAGGAAACTGAGTTGGATTGGATGTAATCATTTCTCTCAAGGGGCGGGGAGAGTGTAGTGGAGGAAACAGAGACAGGACCAAAACATACCCTGGGGTCACAGAACGAACACAGTAAGGGGGCCAGGGCCTCCTGAAAAAAGAAATTTGCCATCTAATCCTGACTTACCAGACTATGGTGAACAACACAATCACCTTAAAGTACAACAGCTTTATGGGCTTCAGAAAAATCTGGGAAGAGGGTACAAGAATGCGCATACTTAACCATCTCCCCAGGGGATTCTGGGACATGGGCGGGGGATGGGAGGATGACCCTCTAAGAAGATCAACATCAAGGAGTCAGAGAAAATGTCATGGGGACGATACTGCCTTCTTAAAGGATATACAAGTGCTTGTCGACAGACAAGAAGAGAAGACACCTTACAGGGTTGTACGGACATTTTTGAAACACACTTGCTACACAAGCAGCCAGATGATGAAGACATAAAGTACAGCATAAAAATGACTCACTCAGGGTAACTAACCACTGACCTTAGATAAGTGTGTGCTCTTCCAGAACCTCTTAATGAACATCAAATATATGAGTACAATCTCCCTGTGTCTCAGTCGACATCTGTGTCTGCCTCTAGAGCTATGCCTGTGAGTCCGTCTGTGCATTTATAAATGTGGCTCAGGAGTACCACCATCACTGTGGCCTCTGCTGACGCTGGGACCCTCAGGACGCCCCCAGGGAGCAAGGACTTCTAGGGTCTAAAGAATCATCCCTCCTAGATCCTCTCTGTCTTCTGCGTGTGTGTGTGTGTGTGTGTGTGTGGTTGTTTTAAACTGATACATCTCTGTTTTACTGAGGTTATTTTATAAATAATTTCCTTTGAAGTAGAATATAAATGTGCACCTGTCCTAAGTGTCAGCTCCTGATTGATCTCAAGCTGACCACTCTCCCGTGACCAGCGCCCAGATGACCACACAGAACACGACCAGCGTCCCCTCCACTCCTGTTCCTCTCACCTCCCCCTGCTACGACTTGGGCAGGAGAGGACTAAAGGGGGGATTTGAGGTCCAGCCACCACACTCTTCTCTGTACTAGCTCCCTCTCCTGTTCCTTTGGTGTTGCTTCCCTCCCCAGGTGCTCCTCCTGAACTTCCGTGTCTGCAGGTCATAGGTGCAGAGATGAGGGTTGGCTCCAGCAGAGCCAGGGACAGAGCTGATAGCTCTAAACAATGGCCAGATGAGGGGTTCTGGGAGATGGGTAGTCCTGAGAGAGCCTCACGAGGGCCCAGACCCTGTCAGTCTGTTCTGCGACATCTTGTTGTTCCTTTGGACAAACTTGTGGCTGGAAATACTGCTGGAACTGGCAGGCTTCTTTGGATTGAGACCCATTGCAAATGGCCCTCTTCTCCTTCCCTCCACCCCTGCATGACCCTCTTCCAGATCTTGGGGAGCAATCTCACGAGGCTTGATTCTTCACGAGCTATCGGCAGCAATTGTCACTGCTCTTTGCCCTGGAACCATTTAAAGATTTTTATTAATTATTTTTTAATATATATATATTCTTTTAATTTCAAAAGGAGTGCGTGCTTGTGGATAATATGCGAATCATCGAGCAACATACAAAGTGAAAGTCTTTCCTATTTGGTCATGATTCCTCCTTCCCACCGCCCAGGGGAAACCACCAGCCGCAGAATGATGCACATACCAGATCTCTCTCTTTATCCCTCTCTTAGTTTCTGCCTAAGCTAGGATCATATTATCCTATTTTACAAACTCTTCTTGGCATTAACAAAACTTCCAAATCAGCCCATGCAACTCTATTTCATTCTTTTTGACAATTTCATAGAAGTCAACAGTTCGGATTCACCACCAGTGACTTGTCTGGTCTTGGGTTTTTTTGGGGGGGGGGAGCGGCATGGGGGGTTGGATAAGGGTGGCATTGAAATTGTCTCCTACTTTTTCTGTGACAAATAAGACTGCAGTAAACATGTTTTACCCTTATCTATTTGTCCAAGTGCTTCAGTGGGAAAGGGTCCTGGGAGTTTGATGGCAGGAGGCAAAGCATCTGCCTTCTAACTGTTGATATATTACCAGCAGAGTAATGCACAACTTCCCCCCTCCCACCACTGGATATTCAAAATCTTTTAAAATGTTTACCAACTTATTGGTGTAAAAGATGATCCTTTTTGGTTTATGTTCCCCTATGCTCTGATAAGGATTAACATCTTCCCAGATTTTTTCTTTAAAAAAATTTTATTTATTTATATTAGAGAGAGAGCATGAAGGGGGGGGAGGGTCAAAGAGAGAAGAAGAAGACTTCCTGCTGAGCTGGAAGCCTGATGCGGGACTCGATCCTGGGACTCCAGGATCATGACCTGAACTAAAGGCAGATGCTTTACTAACTGAGCCACCCAGGCACCCTTCCCATATTTTTCCTTTTAAGTAAGAACTAGCCCTTTCAAGAAAAGAGCCAAGAGACAAGGTATTGGGGTCTGAAATGTTTGGGGAACAGGAAGAAAATCTGAGTCTGGAACTCAAGGTGTAAGGATGGAAAAAATTGGTAGACAAGTTGTCAGAAGGCCAGATGGTAAAAGGTCATGTGTGGTTAGGTGGGTTTGGGCTTTACCTTAAAATCAGTGGGAACCACCAAAGGCTTTTAAAGAGAAAGGTGGATGGATCAGATCTGTGTGCTTGCATACATGAAGGGGTGAATGGAAAGAACTAAACTTGGAGGTGGTCAGCGGAGCGGGGGAGGGAATGAAGGTAATGGCTAATTGCGGGGATGGACAAAAGAAGCCTTATTCAGGAAATATTGACTTTCTTGAGGGCATATTTGACATGGCTTTGATGGGTTACTGTTAGGGTTTGGCTCCAAAAAAGATGGGTCAAGCCTTCTGCGGGACTGCATGAATCTTGTAACGTTTCCATTTGGTGAAGGTGGCACCTGGCCCATCACCACTGACTATGACCTCTTCTTGGTCTGGACATCTGGATGCTGGAAACAATGTCACCGGTGTCTTCTCATTCTAGCCAGCTCGGGTGCTTGAGAGGACTTTCTTCTGTCCTCTCAACAATGGCCAGCTCCATGTTGCCCCTCTTGGGTTATGATCCGAGCTTAGCTGATTATTATCTTCTGAGATTCCTTGAACTAAATGGAGAATTGTCAGTTCAGCCACATGCCCATTTTGGGAGCAGGTGCTATGGTTCTGGTGTCTTAGGAGGCTTAGGACTTAGTCTCTGCCCTTGACGATCTGGAGTCAAATCGTGGAGAGAAGGGCTATGCCCATGAAATGGAAGTGTCTGATGCCATAACTACAAAAAAGACAACGCCCAGAAATCCTGAGGTTTTCATCTAAGGCAGGGGTGACAGTGGTGGTTTGGGTCTATGGGCAAGAGCATGTGCAGGCAGGCAGTCCACAATTCTCAAAGACTCCTTTCTGGATGATTCCTGTTTGATGTTAGATACCCACAATTTAATATGATTAAGACCAGACTTTTTATTCTTCTCCCTATGGTCTCAACCAAGACGTACTTAAGCCTTCTTCCAGCTCTGGAACATGGTGCCATGACCCAGCCACTGGGCTAGGAGTGTCTTTTGACTGCTCCTTCTTTCTCATCCCCCCCATTAATACTTCATCCTATGGACCATCCATATAGACGTCCCACAGGTCATTCCTCTTACTCATGTCTTCAATCCGCCCACCTCTCTCTATTTTCATCACTGTCCTGGTCCAAGCTGCTGCCATGTCCCAGCTTGAAGGCAGTGGCCCTCTAAATGGTTTCTGCACTTCCATTTCTGCCTACCTAAAATCTACTCTCCATGTGATCTTTTATTTCTTTAAATATGGGGTGGGTCATGCTACTCACGTGCTTCGACTGGCTTGAATGGCTTCCCATTGCAATGAGAAAAATAACCCAATCTTCTTGCCTAAGAGACCCTGTTTGATCTGGCCCCTGATAACCTCTTGGACCTCATTTGAGACCAGTCTCCCTAGCTTGCTGTTTTCACTTCCTCAAATAAGTCAGGCTCCTTCCCCGTCCTTTGACTATGCTCTTCCTTGAGTCTAAGCCCCTCTTTCATGTGTTTGATCCTGTTTGGGAGCCTCACCATCCTTAGGGCTTCAGGAAGGCATTTCAAGGCCACCCTGTTGGAGGAGAATACCCATCATTCTTTAATCTTGGCATCCTGCTTTCCTTCTTATTGTTTTGTTTCCTTCCTTAAGGAGGTATACCACGCATACAATAAAGCACCAGAAACACACTAATTTTATGTGTATAAGTCAATGATTCTTACATATGCATAATATGCGCACATTCTTATCATACCTCCAGCTCCTTGGTGGCCCTCATGTTTGTTGTTACTTGTCTGCTTTGCAAAGGGCAATAACCTGATCACACACCATTAGGGTACAATCCCAAGGATACAGATCCCGACTGCTGGCTAGGTGTCGAAGTTCCTACAACTCCTTTGAAGGGCAATGTCAGAGTATCTGTTAAATTTTAAAGTGCATGTACCCACTGAAGCAACAGTTCTTCTTCCAGAAATGGATCCTACAGATACACTCTTACCTGCATGAAGGTAAGTGTACCGGCACTGTTGATAGGGAGAAGATATTGGAAATGCCCAAAGTGTTGCTTTGCAGGGGGTGGGTTATAGAAACTATGGTTTGTTTATGCAAGAGAATATTCTGGTAGCTGGTAACCAGAACATGCCGCATTGCAGGAAAACACTCAAGCTGCATCAAAAGGAAAAAGGTGCAGGCTGATGCAGATGGGGTCCTCTTTTTTGAATAAAAGGAGGCTCTGTTTCGCTGCACATGCTTTGCACACAGACTTGGCTCACTCAAGAAATGAGTTACAGTTTTTCTCTGGGGAGGAGAATTCAGTTGTCTTGGGTGGGAAGCAAATGTTTCCTACGTTATCTTTTTGAACAGCTCCATTTTTTCCCCTCTCTATATATAATGCCTTTTCAAAAAAAAATAGGAAAAAAAGAAAAAAGAAGAAAATGTCTTTGGACTCCAAGGGAAAATGTGCAGTGTGCAAGGGCGGACAGGCTCCAACAGGCCAGGACGGGGCTGGGGAGATAATTTGGCCTGACTCGGTCTTTGGTACAGAGGGGACTGACTGGCTTAGAACTTGGCTTTCTGGGGGCTCCTTTTGGGGGTCCTTCAAGAGAGAGCAGCTGTGCACAGCTGTAGTGGAGGCTAGTGGATATTCTGCTGGAGAACTCGGGCTTCACCTTTCTGTCCTATGACCTACAGTGACAGGTGCCCTTGCTCCTGTCCCTGGCAACTCTGTTCACCTCTTGTCTCAGATGGCGGCTCAGTGAGCTGGGTGATAACTGAGGAAATGTCCTTTTCTGGATTCTTAGGACCTGTTGATTTGTTTTTGTTTTTGTTCTTAAATCGAGAGAGGTCAAACTGAGAAGAGAAACGTGTTCCAACAGGCGACCTGCTGTTCCTCTACAAGGCTCTCAGAGGTCTTACCGAGGATGGTGGATTTGGGAGCGGGCCAGAGATGGGTTTGGGTCACAGCACCTTCCGTTAGCAGCTGCGCGTTTTCAAGCAAGTGAGGGGATGGCCCTGTGCCTCCATTTCCCTGTTGGTACACTGGGGTCAGAATTCCTGCCCAGGTAAGAAGGCAACAGGATAATGGCTATCTGCCTGCTTTGTGAAGGCAAAGGGTGGTAGGTATGATAGGGCATATGAGTTTCCTGGGGCTGCCAGAACGAAGCCCCACAAACTTTATGGCTTCAAACAACAGAAGTGTCTTCTGTCCCCATTCTGGAGGCAGGAAGTCTGAAATCAAGGTGTCAGCAGGGCTGGGCACTCTCCGGAGGCTCCAGGGCAGAATCCTTCATTGTCTCTTCCAGATTCTGGGGGCTCCCGGCATTCCTTGTGCCTGCACCCTTCCATCCCCACCTTTTTCTGGAGACCTTCTCTTCTTCACTTTGTGATTTTCTCTCCTATCTGGATACCGGTCACTGCATTCAAGGCCCACGAAGATGTTCCAAGATGATCTCATCACAAGGTCTTAAAGTTAATTATATCTACAAAGACCCCTTTCTGAGGCATAACTGCCATCCGTGTCTCTCTTTTTCTCTCCCGACCCTCTGTCTGCCTCCTGCCCAGCCTCCCAATCAAACCAACACCAGTCTGACTTGGAGGGTTCAGCCCTGGAAGGCGGCTCAGCATGGAGACACTGTCCTGTAAATGCAAACCATCGCCTTCACGCCCATTTGAAAACTGAATGGGGGTTGAGGCCTAGGTAACAGCATTTTCCCAGGGCCCATTTTCTGCTTTTGCTGTGCTGTGACCATTATGAGATGCCGCTACTGGGGGAAGCTGGGCAATGGGTTTAAGGCTCTCCCCGGGATGTTAGTACTATTATTATTATTATTTAAATTCTGATAAGCCTATAATAATTTCCAAAGAAAAAGCTGAAAAACCAAACAACTTCATAAATACTTGAAACCTCTACCAGAAAAAATAGCCCCTATGGGCATTTCCAGAAAGTAGAAGAAGGCAATTCCCACAACCCCCAGCCCATGGTGGGCAGAACAACTCCTGCCAGGGCTGCCTGGGAGCCCCATCCCCAGAGGCTATTGGGAGGTAGCCCCACCTGGCCTAGCCCATCCCCCTCCCAGGCTTCCTGGGAGCCTATCCAGGTCACCCTCCTCCCTCGGAAGGGAGTCCTACAGGGTCCTCCCGGAGCCTCTCCAGGCTGGGGCTGGTCCAGTTCACAGAGACACGGCTGGGCTGTCCCAGAGCCACCCTGCCCTGCGGCCCATGCCGGGCCCTGCCTTGGCTGCTGCCTGCGCACAGCTCTGGCTCCTGTGGGCCTCTCCCCTGTGTTTTCCTGGCAGGCCCTGCGGCCTCAGTGACCCCTGCCCTGAGTCAGATGCTCTGGGCTCCTAGGAGGTGCTCCTCTGGCTTGCAGCCAGCCCACCTCACCCTGCCTCTGGTTGTCATCGGACGCGTCCTCCTGGGCCGGCTCCATGCCTTCTTCATCCCCTGGCAGACTCCAGATTCTACCAGTCCAGGCAAGTTGGACACACCTTCCTTGGGCCACTTTTTTGGTTCTTTCTCGACTTCCTCCTCACCTGGGTGGAGGCTGCGGGCGAGTTCTACACCGTGTGGCCTGGTGGTTGGTGTCCCAGAGGTCATATGTTTGGAGTCCACGGATGGGCTTTGGGGTCTCTGGGGACCCCCTGAACTTGTGTACAAAATGCATGAACATTTTTTTCTGGGAGAGAATCTGATTCTCAGAGGGTTCCAAGACCCACAGATCATTACGGGCTTCTGAGGACAAGAAGGGGCTGTAACTTAGCTATGAGGTATTTTGTTTCTGGCTTCAGGCTGCCTGGGCTATGACATGGTCTCTGTTGAGCGAGCCCACCCCCGTGCCTCAGCTTCCTCCCGTGTAAGGCAAAGTCAAGGATAACCTTGATGTATCTGCCTGCTGTAAGGACTCAATGGGAAAGTATAGCAAGTAGCCAGTAGGGACTCAGTGAAGATCAGCTGTTGTTACCACCTGCCTTAAGCATCTGTTACCTCCCCCCATGCTGACGACCACTGCGTGAAACAAGGTGTCATCAACCGCCTTTAAAATACTTCATTTAGGGGCACCTGGAAGGCTCAGTGGGTTAAAGTCTCTGCCTTTGGCTCAGGTCATGATCCCAGGGTCCTGGGATCGAGCCCCGCATCAGGCTCTCTGCTCAGCAGGGAGCCCGCTTCCCCCCCACCCCCATCTCTCTGCCTGCCTCTCTGCCTACTTGTGATCTCTGTCACACAGACTCTAAAAGGCAGAGCTGGGATTCGAGCCCATAGCCTCTTTCCATTCTGCTACGTTTTGCTGTTGCTCATTACAGAGAATGAGAGGAGGACAAAGGTGATGGAGTGTGACCGCTGGGTAAACAGGCCATTCCCCTGGGGACACTGGGTGACAGAAAGGAGTGGTCTTCACATTCCAGGACCTGCCTGAGATCTGGGAACACCTGAGCTCAGGCTGCGCAACCTGTAGTCACTGGGTTCCAGGAAGACTCCTCAAGTTTGTGGTCTGGCTCTTTGAAGGGCATCTGAGAGTTGCCAGGCGGGGTCTTGTCAACTCTCAGCCCTTCCAGAAGTGAATGAAGGTGTCTATTTGAAAGATAAAAAGATGAAATTCCAGATGATTCCACAGGAGCTGAGCATGACCTCAGATAGTGACTCAAAAACTCTGTATTTTGAACCCCAACAAAGGGTGGGGCCTTCCCTAGGTGTGCACACGGAAATGCTAACCAGGAGGGGAATCCTCCAAAGAAGGGTTTTTTTTTTTTTTGACTGGGAAGGACGAGCTAGTTCCATAATTGGTGTTAATTGTTTTCCAATTAAAAACTGCACCTGAAGGTCCGTGTCCAAACCTGCACTCATGCTTCTCCCCTCAATCCCATTACCAATATCTGGCACATTTCAGAAAATGGCAGCACCCCCGCTCAGAAACCTGGGAGTCGATCTGACCCTGCCTGTCCTTCATCATCCCAAAACAAACCCATCATGAAGTTCTGTCCATTTTACCTTTAAAAATCTCCTAAAACTATCCACTTGTCTCTGGCACCCCTGATTCCCCCACCATTTTTCATAGCTCTCAACTGATTTCTCTCATCAATCTTCCTTCTTCATTTTCCCTAGACATTAACTACCCCAAGCCGGAGTAATTGTGAAAAAATGCTTGTCTTGTTAAGTTACCCCTCTGGTTAAAAATCTTTTAATGTTCTTGAATGACACACCCAAGATTCATGACTTCACATCATGGAAATGTTCCTTGAGAATTGTGTACAATTATTGAACTCCAATTAATGACATGCATGTTGCAATATTTGGATAAAGTGTTCATGTACGTGACTTGCACTTACCATGAAAAGTGTCAAAAAATAAGATGGATGGATAGGTGGACAAAGGGATGGCTTGATGGACATTAAGTTACAAAGCCAATGTAGCAAAATGTTAATTGAAGTATCTATGTAGTGGGCCTATGAGGATTCATTGTGCAACTTTGACCACGTTTTTCCATGAAAAATTTCATAATAAAATGTTGGGAAAATTTTCTTTAACAACTACCATTACACCAGAATTAAATACAAACAAAAACAAAACAAAACCAAAAAACACACAAAAAAACAAATTTCAAATAAAGCCAAAAAAAAAAAAAAAAAGCAGAATCTTCCCAATTTGTCAATGGGAGATAATGACCTTATTGGAGGATTCTTTGGAGCAGAGTTTCTTAAACTTGACTGTGCCTTAGAAATACCTGAGGATCAGCATCTCTTATGGTTGCCTCCCTCTCAATTTTCACCTTATTTTATTTTTCCTTCCCTTCTCCTACGTTCATCTGTTTTGTTTCTTAAGCTCCACATATGAGTGAGATCATATGGTATTTGTCTTTCTCTGACTGACTTATTTGACTTAGCATAATACCCTGTAGTTCCATCCACATTGATGCAAATGGTGAAATTCCATTCTTTTTGATGGCTGAGTACTATTCCTATATATATATAATATATGAGATAGAAATATATATATTCTATATATGAAATTATATATGTATATACACACACACACACACACACATATATATATGAGAGATTCCATTCTTTTTGATGGCTGAGTACTATTCCCATATATATAAAATACATGAGATAGAAAAAAAATATATATCCCACATCTTCTTTATCCATTCATCTAGGAAACAAACTGAGGGTTGCTGGAGGGGAGGTGGGTGGGGAGAAGGGATAATGGGGTGATGGACATTAAGGAGGGCATGTGATATAATGAGCATTGGGTGTTATATGCAACTGATGATTCACTAAATGCTACCTCTGAAATGAAAAAATAAAATAAAACAAAACAAAACAAAACAAAATGTACACAATTCAAGTACTGAAATAAAAAAAAATAAAGGTAATACCTGGGAGCTTGTTAAATCCAGTCATGTCTGGGCCCCACCCCTAAAGAAGTCAATTTCTGAAGGTCTTGGGTGTGACCTTTGAATATCCATGTTTATCAACCTCCCTTGGTGATTCAAATATAAATAGCCCAGGGACTACAATTTAGGAATAACTGGAAGAGTGGTTGTGATGGTTAGAATAATGACCCTCCAAAGACACCCATGTGCCAATCTCAGGAACCTGTGAAAATGTCGCTTTACACGGTAAAGGCAATTAAGGTTGAGGATATAATTAAGGTTGCTAAAGAGCAGACCTTGAGATGGGGAGATTGTTCTGGGCTCCCTGCTCAGTGGGGAGCTTCCTTCTCCCTCCTTCTGCAGTTCCCTCTGCTTGTACTCTCTCTCTCTCTGGCAAATAAGTAAATAAAATCTTGAAAAAAAATCTCACTAATTAAAAAAAATGGGTGAGCCCTATTTTATTGCATGTGTGCTTAAAAAATGAAGGTGATTTCCTGGATGTGGTCAGAGAGGGATGGGAAAATGGAAGAGGTGTCAGAGAAATGGGACATTGCTATTTACTTATTTATGTCAAATTTTTAATTTTTTAAGGAGATTTTATTTTTTCTTAGAGGTATCACAAGCAAGGAGAGGGGTGGAGGGAGAGGGAGAGAGAATCCCAAGCAGACTCTGCACTGAGTGGGGAACCTGGTGCGGGGCTTCATCCCTGCACTCCAAGATGATGACCTGAGCTGAAATCAAGAGTTGGACAAGCCTTAATTGATGGAGCCACCCAGGTGCCCTGACATGGCTAATTTTGAAGACAAATTAAGTGTCCCATGAGACACAGAAGGTGGGTGGCTGACCTCCAGAAGCTGGGAAAGAGAGGGGAATGGATTCTCCCATAAAGCCTCCAGAATGGAACACAACCCAGCTGACACCTTGACTGTAGCCCTGGGGAGACCTGTGTTGGACTTCTAACCTATAGAACTATACAAACTAATGCAGTGGTCTTCTGGTTTGGTTGGTTCTTTTCTTTTTCTTTTCCTTTCCTTGCCTTTCTTTCTCCTCCTCTTCCCCCACCCCCCGCCCAAGTCTCCTCTTCCTCCAGATCTTCCTCCTTTTTTTTTTGTTGTTGTTAGTTGTACTTGGCTGAGTTCTAGGGATTGTGTTACACGATGCAATGATGTGATCCTCAGGTCTTCCCAGAGGATGGGCCACTGGTGTTTATGGGGGGCAGCTGTATGGTTTCTGCAGAACTTGAAGGCAGCCTCAGAATTTCAGTGTCTCTCATTCACAAGTCAGTCCAAGCATGTAAGACAAATTCTTCTCCACTAGCCAACAAGCAAGGAGTGAGTGAAGAAAGTAGCTATTGCCTAAACTTCCCGCAGCAGAAAAGTCATTCCTTACTCGTTGGAGTCAGAACCCCACACGGTTTTTCAACTTTATCCCAGGAAGAGTAAGGCCTGGGGGCACAATGCATGTCTACTGTTTGCTTTCTGTTGAGATATCTCTCTCTCTACTTTTTCTTGGGCCTGAAAACTGGGCCGATTTCTTTGGTGACCCAAGCCCAGACTTGATAAAGCAAGGGGTGGTGTAGACAAGAAGGCTTAGAACTTCATCGTGACAGTGATAAGTCACAAGCATTTGAGGTGGATCTTACAAGTGGCCACAGGGATCCCAGGCCTGATGGTAGGTTTGGGATGAAACAGTCACCCCTCCCTGTCATCTTCACACCCCTGACAGATATAAGAACTATTATCTCTCTTTTACAGATAAGGAAACCGACAGAGATAGGAACTATCCTCTCTCTTTTACAGATAAGGAAACTTAGGCTCAGAAAAGTGAAGTAAGTCACTTTATTCATGTACCCAATCAGCAGTGGAAATGGGACCGGAATAAAGTCTTTATGACCAGAAAAACAGATTTTATTTTTCCCTTTTGGGCCTCCCTTAGACCATACATACCACTGCTCTTTAGGAGAGGCATTTCTTTCTTGGCCACCAATCTAATGATGAATAAATCATGGATTGCAGCTGTAAAGCTTGGTTCTTTTTTTTTTTTTTTTAAAGATTTTATTTATTCATTTGACAGAGAGGGAGATCACAAGTAGGGAGAGAGGCAGGCAGAGAGAGAGGAGGAAGCAGGCTCCCTGCGGAGCAGAGAGCCCGATGCGGGGCTCGATTCCAGGACCCTGAGATCATGACCTGAGCCGAAGGCAGCGGCTTAATCCACTGAGCCACCCAGGCGCCCCTAAAGCTTGGTTCTTATTGCTACACCCAAGTGGATGTCCCATCGGCCTGGGTAGCAATTAGCTTCAGTGAGAAGCTGAAGTTACCTGATTAATAATAATACCACCACCTGCTATTTATAGACGACCATTCTCCAAGGAGTCCAAAGTACTTTGTAGACATTATCTAATCCAGTCCTGCTGTGTTACAGTAAGTTGGGTCTAAGCCTGTGGTATCCTTGCCTTTTCACAGAGAGGTTCATGTTCACAGAGGGCTAGTCTTGGCACTCATCATACAGAGGGTTGGCATCCCCTACTGGTCCATCAGTAACTTGTTCCACCTTGTATGACTTTGTTCTCTGTGGAAATCAGGCCAGGTCTGTCATCATGAATTCTGCTTTCCATGGGTCTTTGGCATTGCTCACGCCACAGGAGCTGAACATACTGCTTCGTGTGAATTTCCAAGGCTTTGTAAAGGGTTTATCTGGACTCACTTCCAGGCAGAGGCACTTATGAATTGTTCCTGGGAACAGGATCATCATTTTCATTTTCTTCTCCTTCTCCTTCTTCCTCCTCCTCCTCCTTGTCCCTCCCCCTTCTCCTCCTTCTTGTCCTCCTCTTCCTTCCTTCCTCCTCCTCCTCTTCCTTTCCCCTCCTCCTCCTTGCTCTTCCCCTTCCTCTTCCTTCTCCTCCTCCTTCCTACCCTTCCTCCTTCCCCTTCTCCTCCTTTTTGTCCTCCTGCTTCTTTCCTCTTCCTTTTTAATTAACACAAACTTACCTAGTGCTAGCTATATTCCTGGTCCTGTGCTAGGCACTTCAGAGGGACAGCTTGACTTACTTCTCACAACAGCTACCAACAGTAATAGTCATTACCAACCTCATTTTACAGGGTAGAAAATTGAGACATAGCACGATAAATGACTTATCTCCTTCTGATTGTTGGCAGTCTAAATGGTCCCAGATAAACCTGAGAAAAATCTAAGCCTTCACCATCTAGCACAGAGCCAGATATGCATGAGACAGTGAGTAACCGCTGATTAGAATCACAGAATTATTTCCTTTTATTTTCACAGGTACATTATACATCATAATTTTTAATCCCTACAAAAATTCTGTGAGGTAGATATTCATACTCTTATTTCCCAGAAAATGAACTAAGGCTCAGAAAAGCAAATAGTTTGTCAAAAACACATAGTTATAAAAAAGGAATGAAGTTGTATTTTAATTCTCATGTTTCTCAAATTCCAAAATCTCTATACTTAATCCATGAACTCATTTGAATCAGTGAGGGATTGGATGGTGGATGGATGTAAGGGAAGATGGATATAAGGGGGAAGAATGGACGGGGCCAGGACTTTCCTGCTATGCTCTTCTGTCTTAAATGCTAGATTTCTGAAAATGACAAGGTACTAGTGATAGGAAGACATACACAGCACAGTCCAAAACCCCTCAGGGACTTATGTAAATTGGCCTGAAGTTGCTTACCGACAGAAGGAGAATTACTCTCTAAAACAAGACACTTCAAGAATGAAATAATACTGAGAGAATTCAGGTTCAAGCCCTGCAGATCTAATGGGTGTCAATGGAAGGGCTGGGCTCACTGATGGGGAGAATGCCTGATTGTATTAGGCTGAAGAAGGGTAGAATGATGAGGGTCTTCCTTGCTCTGTAAAATATCTCAGCAATTTCAAGATGTGTGCATTTGAAGGGTTCAATCTACATAGAAGCAGCTAAAGAAATGGTGGTAGACACACAGGCGTTCATGCTGGCGCATCCGGAATAAGACCGCAATAGCTTGGAAATGGTGTACATGTGTAAAGGGAAGGGATGGACTTGGTAGAGCCTGGGGACATGGGAGGGCCACCCTGGACCACAGGGAGCCATGGAAGTGTTTCAGTCACTAGCCTGAAAGAAAGACTGATAGGGAGAGATACCCCGGCTTCTCACTTCCTCTTTCCCTCCCTCCTCCCTGCTAGTACCTCTGATGAGGGTTGGCTGTGCCATTTGTGGGATTCAGCCCTGTCTGACATAGAGCTGAGAGCACGTGTGGGGAATGGATCTGAGAACAAATAGGCAAATGACGGACATTTCTAGTATCTTGGAACATTTATTTGTTTCTCAGCTTTGTGTCAGGTGTCTGGACCAGATGGACTCTTTGATTCCATTTGCCACTCCAGAAGTTAGAGACCCTGAAAAGAGAGTCTATTTTGTTAGGATGTAATCACAATTCAAGGAGAAGAAGGAAGCCACCATTCAGATGAGCTTCTTGCACAAGAATGTCACCTCATGGCCAGGGTCCAGTTTCCTTTGGTTGAATGCTTTTGGCAGCAGGTCACCAGGGACCAGCTTACCTGGAGGCAGAGCCCATGGGATGTACGCTGCTCAAAGGAGCTGGGCTGCCCCTACATCACCTTCACCATTCAGTGACACGGTGATTGAAATTCCAAAATGGATGAAAAATTCCATAGGGTTAAAATGACAAGTCTGGGGTGCCTGGGTGGCTCAGTGGGTTAAGCCCCTGCCTTTGGCTCAGGTCATGATCTCAGGATCCTGGGATCGAGTCCCACGTCGGGCTCTCTGCTCAGCGGAGAGCCTGCTTCCCTTCCTCTCTCTCTGCTTGCCTCTCTTGTGATTTCTCTCTGTCAAATAAATAAATAAAATCTTAAAAAAATGACAAGTCTGGGAATGCCTTTGACAGGGTATATGAATACACAAGAAAGTGCATAAATAAAACTTCTGTCTCTGCTGTAGACACTGCCCTTGTGGTTGCTTGGACAAGCACAGGATTGCACCCAGAACTTCCATCTTTTTACCACTCTGATTTTGCTGAGGATAAAAAGAAAAGCTCAGGGACAGCCTGATGCAGAGCCCAAACCGTACCCTTCTCGACCCAATGGGCTCCCAGAAGCCCAGGAGCCAGGGTGCATTTACTCACAAAGAGAACTGTACTCAAATTATGCAATTTTCTCCATGGAATGAAGCAGCAAATACTTTCCTCTTTCCCTCTCTCCTTCCATTCCTTCTTTTCTTTCTTCATCACTTAAGAACGAATAGCTGCCATTTCAGTCTATTGCCACATAGCCAACCACACCAAAGTTAGTGGCTTACAAAAATGGCAATCCTGTATTTTTCTCCTATATCAGAGGCTGAGCAAGTTTGGTGGGTCAGCTCCACTCTGCTCCACACTGTCAGCTGAGCCATCTCAACTGGGGCTGGAGGGTTCAGTTTTCAAGATGGCTCACTCACAGGGCTTAAGTGTTGGTGTCAGAACTCAACCAGGCATTGTTAGCTGGAGGACTCAGTTGTCTTTAAGTGGGTCTTTCCAAAGGGATTCTCAGGCTTTTCCAGAACAGGGTGATGGAGTTCCCAGAGTTCCCAGAGTATTCTAGGTGGAGGCTGAAAGGTTTCTTAAGACACTAGAAGCCCAGAATCTCATTCCTAAAGCATTCTCTCAGTCAAGCAAATTTGTGGATTTCTTTAATCTACCACCACACTCTGTGGGAGGTGAACTATGGGGTGAGTAACTTCACAGTAACAGAACAATGATAGACATTCAGGACCCCATAGAACTCAAAATAAAGTGTTAAGTACGTAAGGTTAGCAGCAGAATTCTGGTTGGACCAGGGAACTGGAAAGTTCTCTGATATTAATCAAGAATGGTGAATTCATGTCAGACTGATCTGTGCTTGAATCTCAGCTCTCAACATGTAAGTATGTTACTTGACAAGAAGCTACATATGAACATGGCTGGCTGTCTTCTGCCAGCCCCTCCTCATACCTCTTCTAGTCTTAGATCATCATCACCCAGAATCTCTTTCTATTTAGTTTAATTCAATAAAAGTGGAGTTATAGTATTAAAAGATAGATTTTTAAATTTTTGTGGTTTGTAATTTCATAAAAAGGATACGTAATCTTTTTTAGGACAATTACTATTGACTTACAATATATATACAATAAAGTATATAAAGGATTAAGTGTACAGTTCAATAAATTTGGAGGGAAGAAAAATTTTTTACTTATGTAAATACCCATATATCTACCTCCCATTTCAAGTTAAATAACTTTTTCAGGAACCTAAAGGACTTGTTTGTAATCTTTTAGTACTTTACAAATTTAATTCAATTTTGCTAAAATTTTTCCACATGGTTGCGTGTCATGTCATTATAAGGTTATTCATTTTGACTACTCTGTGAGAGTCCATTGCAAAAATACACTATTTTTACCATCTATCAATCCGAATACTATGACTAACCCATCTCTCATTAGTGGATATTTAAGTGGTTTCCAGGTTTTCGTAATTGTGAACAATGTAGCTCCAAATTCTCTTGGTTGTGTGTCCCAGTGTACATGGTTAGTTACACCTATGAATGAAACTACTGAACCCATAGAATATATAAATACTATTAGAAGACCCTGCTCAATTATTTTCTCAAGTAGTAATACCATGTTTCACTCTACCAGAGTAAGTAAGACAGTCTATAGATCTAAATCCACTTCAAACTTAGTATTGTAAACTTTGGATCTTTGCCAATTGAATGTGTATAAAATTATAGGGCCTAGTTACCTTGATTTGTATTTTTCTGATCACCAATACTCTTTAACATCGTGCCAAAGGTTTATTGACGATGATTCTTCTGTGAAATGTCTGTTCATGTCTCTTGCCCATTTTTAATTGGTTTATTCTCTATCTTATTTTTGACTTGCAGGATAATCTTTTATTTTTCATAAAATAAATTCTATCAATATTTTCCTTTATGCTTTCTGCCTTTGATTTCCAATTCAGTAAAAAATGTTTTCAATGCGGGGCGCCTGGGTGGCTCAGTGGATTAAACCCCTGCCTTCGGCTCAGGTCATGATCTCAGGGTCCTGGGATCGAGTCCCAAGTCGGGCTCTCTGCTCCGCAGGGAGCCTGCTTCCTCCTCTCTCTGCCTACCTCTCTGCCTACTTGTGATCTCTCTCTCGGTCAAATAAAAAAAAATGTTTTCAATGCCACAATTATTTAAATATTCATTTGTATAGTTTCTTTCAGGGGCCTCCTGGTTTTCTCTGCTGTTTCCATCACTAGCGGGTCCCACCCATGCTACATTCCTGAGCTGAAGGTTTGCAGGCGGGACGTGGGACTCTACACTGCATGATCACCTTTGATCACTGCAGGATTCCCCAGGCCTTTCTGGGTCTCCACCCTGGCCCCTTTTAGGCTCCACCCAAGCTTGGCTGTGGCCCGGCCCAGAGAACTGCCTGGAGCTACCTGGTCTATTTCCAGCAGATATGAGTCATTTTCCTTTCCAAGAACCCAAGGAGTGTTATATTTACTGGATACTCTGGAAGATTCAGCTAAACTGATTCTACAAATGGAGACACTTGGGTTCTGAGAGGTGATGTAATTTGTCCAAGATTACGCAGCTACAAGTATGAGAGAGGCGTGGAGACACCAAATGATTCCTTTGGGCAAATGGGTCCACGTTGAAAACTTCATGTTGGATTTAGTGAACATGCATTAAATTCTGCTGCCTAATTGGGATTAAGAGATGTCTTTTCCATCTGATGAAAGGAAGTCCACACAGCAGTCCGTCTAATCTCTCTGCTTTTATCCCATGTCCCCCATCTGCTCTGCATACAACACTCAGAGGAAAACTATTGCAGCTGGCTCATGTCTCTGAGTAGCTTGAAATGCCTCGATTGCTCCCTGTTGCATTTACATTAAAATCTCTCTCTCTTTTTTTTTTTTTTTTTTTTTTACCATGCCCTGCATGCTTGGGGCCTGTCTCTGCCTTCCCTCTTCATTTCCCACCAAAGTCATGCTCACTCTTGTAGCTGCACAGACCTCCTATATGTTCTTTGAATATGCTGAATTCTGTTCCATCTGCAGGCTCTCTGCTTCTGCGGTCTTCTTTGCTGAGAATCCATTCTCCTGGCCCTCTTGAATACATTGCTCTCTTTTGTGAGGTACCACCAGGGCTTTATTTCACTCCTTAATAGAGATTATTATGATCTGTATTAGGTTATTTATTTGTTGTTGTTTTTGTTTGTTTGTTTGTTTTGTTTTTGCTTCTCTGGGGCCCCTTCCTCCGATGGATTGCACAAGCCAAAAGTTTGTCTCATTCATCTGTATTCTTAGGGCCCAGGTCTGTGCCCGGCACAGTGTTCAATCAGTATTTGTTGAACCAATGAACAAATCCAGTGACTACTCAATAATTAGTGGTTTTCCTTTCCTTCTGAAACAGCAGTGGCCATGCACACACAGTACACACAACCTGAAGGGACTTGAAGAAGATGTTGGAAATCACAACTTGGTTGAAGGTGTCTAGTACATGTCTGAATAACTGGCCAAACCAGTTGAGCTAGCTACTGTTTTCTCTTCTGTTTTGTTTAACTTCCACAAGTTTCTTGGCCTTGGAGCTTCTCCTGGCCTGGGTCTACATATTCCTGGAGAAGGGGAGTTTACACTAATGGTCATATTTTATGGTCTATTGACACAATGAGGACATTACTCGAATTGATCACTCCCCAAAAGATACCTGATAGGCTTTGACTGCAGAATGGTTCTTGAAGAGTTTCCAGGACATTTTGAAAGGGGGTAGGAGCCAAATATATAAACGTCTCAAGTACTCTGTGTTTGTGAGGTCTTTTCTCAATACTTGGGCCTTGGTGAAATGGCAGAAGGTGAGTGGAAGAGAAGTTCTCATGACTCCCAGGTGCTGAATAAGGAAACAAACTCAGAATTGTTACATCTTGGGACGTGTGCTAAACCGGGATTTGTCATCCTAAGTGGGATTAAGAGATGTCTCTTCAATGATAGCCAGATCCTACTTTCCTGACCCAGTCTGGCTAGAAGATCCAGAGGTTAATGGCTGCTTTTCAAAGCATTTTTTTCTTCCCCAGAAATGAGGAAGCCCAGGTCTTCTTGGTGATAGTTAGCTGGAGAACTTCATGCTCCAAGGAATGGCTATGGTGGTTATTTTTGGGATCAATTAGGCAATGTCATTACATTCGAAGAAAGAAAGAATCATCCTTCCTTTCCTTCCCTCTCTCCTTTCCTGCCTTCCATGTTTCCTCCTTCTTACCCTTCTTTATTCCTCCGCTTCCCCCTTCCACCAATGATGTGCAGAGTCCTGTGGCATGGGTGAGAGATTAATGATGAAATGTCTTACCACTGCTTATAAGCTAGTGGTGGAGAAAAATAGGTGGAACATTATAGAACAAGATGACAAAAACTATACAGAGGACCACACACAGGTATCTGGGAATACAAACAGTGGTGTGTGATGGTTAACAACCAGCTATCTGTTGGGGAGAGACCTCGATTTGCAACATTTGTTGATTTCTGTGGTGTAAATTACAACCCCCCATCTTGGCAGGTTTCAAGCTACCAGCCTAGTGCTGGGAAGAGGTGGTGTTGGTGTTACCAACACGGGGGCAGAAGAGATGCGCACACCCTGCTCTTCAGCTGGAGCAGGCTCAGGACACCCCTGAGAAGGCACCAAATTTGGTCCAAACAACAGTGGGATTTGTGAAGTTCAGGGTAGACTTCCCAGAAGAGGAGACACTTGAACTATGTTAGCTTCCTTGAGAATGGGGACAGTAGGGAAGGAGTTGCAAACCCATTCTCTCTTTCTGTACATTAAAGGAAACAGAGACCAAGATGCCCTTCAGTGGATGAGTGGATAAAGAAGATATGATGGTCCATATATATTATGGAGTATTATGCCTCCATCAGAAAGGATGAATACCCAGCTTTTGTATCAACATGGACGGGACTGGAAGAGATTATGCTGAGTGAAATAAGTCAAGCAGAGACAGTCAATTATCATATGGTTTTGCTTATCTGTGGAGCATAAGGAATGACACAGAGGACATGGGGAGCTGGAGAGGAGAAGGTAGTTGGGGGAAATCCGAGGGGGAGATGAACCATGAGAGACTGTGGACTCTGAGAAACAAACTGAGGGTTTTGGAGGGAGGGGTAGGGGGTTGGGTGAGCCTGGTGGTGGGTATTCAGGATGGCACATATTGCATGGAGCACTGGGTGTGGTGCATGAACAATAAATTCTGGAACACTGAAAAGAAATAAAAAAAGAAAAGAATAGAAACTTGACATGAGTAGCAAATAAAAAAAAGGAAACAGAGAAACTGCAGATAAATCAAAATAACGAAAGAAAACTCATATGTAATTTAAAAACCAGGAGATGAACGCTGTTAATTTTTTTATGATTATTCCTTGTGTCTTCTTTCTTTCTCTTTGTTGTTGAACTTTTGTCATTAGAAAGCAGGTTTCTCTTTCCCAGTTAACCTTTTGTCCAGCAGGAACATTTTTAACTATCGTTTCCTTTTAAAATTTTATTTAAACCTGATAATCCATTAAAAAATTCATGGCTCTTTGTTTAAATATGGATTCTGATTAAATTAAAGGATCTTTGTTTTAATATATTTTATTTTATTTATTTTCTTTCACTGACTCTTAAGGAAGTATTTTGTTACTTTTTAATTTTTTAAAATTTTTAAATTTTTTGAAAAGGATTTTTTTTTTTATTTATTTGACAGAGAGATAGAGAGCACAATTAGGCAGAGTGGCAGGCAGATGGAGAGGGAGAAGGAGGCTCCCGGCTAAACAGAGAGTCTGATGCAGGGCTTGATCCCAGGACCCTGGGATCAGGATCTGAGCCAAAGATGTCCCTAAATTTTTAATTTTAATTCTAGTATAGCTGACATCCAGCATTATATTAGTTTCAAGCGTACAATATAGTGATTCCACAATTCCATACATCACTGTTTCTATGCATTTTAAACTCACATTTATACGTACAGTTATAACTGTTGAGCTCATTTTTCTATCTTCTTGATTTAGAGTTTATTTTTACATGTCCTTATTTTTGCCTTGGTCTCTTGCTTTTTGTTGAGTGTTTTAATGTCTTTATACCCCTTATTTTGTTTAAATGTATAGGTCCTGTTTTAAATTTAGCTCTTCCCATTTGAATGAGAATTTCTAGTGCCCTTTTACTTTCTCTACTAGCATCCTCCCCCTTTTCTCTTCTACTCTGCAATTTTGTTCACGGGCTCTGGAATTATAAGTACAAAGTATTGATATGGAATTCTTTATCATGGTTGTTATTTACATTATGTATCAATTTTCCAAAATTAATTTTGACTTTGGTATATGATCTCAGGTTCAGAATAAAGGTCTAATTTTACCTGCACTTTAAATTGCTTTCAGGGCTCACTAGCCACCTGTTGGCACCATTTTTGAGCTCTGGTTTGAGCTTCGTCTTTCAGTCATGCGGAGTGTATAACCCACACCGCTGTTCCAAGAAGCACACCCCAGTGACCTGGTATAGAATCCCTCGAATATTTGAGATGAAATGTGGTTCTGTTCACAGACCCCACATTTGGAAATGTCATTGGCTAAAAGTAAGAAATCCACTTTTTTGGAAGGAGCATTAAAAAAATGACTGGCAACCAGGAGCTCTGACTCTTTACTTGGGGTGTTAAACCTCAGCCCTAGGTCCGTCCCAGCTTCTCTTTCTGCAGCCAGGTTCTCGGAACCTATGTGCATCCTTACAGCCCTCTTCGCTGAAGGGCAGCATATGCTGTTTGGCTTGCCACTGGGCTGCAAGTTGTCCTCCATCCCTCCGAGGCCTGAGCCCGGGCCCTGTGGACTCTGCTCACAGTGCTCACTGGGCAACATCATGGCCACCTGTGCTGGGGTGCCCCTTGGAGGCCAACTCCTGCTGGCCTGTCTTAGCACCACTGATGTCTGCCAATATCCTTGGGGGCTTCCTCTGGGCTCTTCGAGAAGACGGCTGGCCCACCACCAAGACATACCCATGGGGGACGATCTCTGTGACACTCTTATTAACCACATGAGGCTTCATGCTCCAAATCCTTCAGATTCTATGGTCAACCCACATTTTATGTAATGATTTGTCATCGTTTCTTCAGTGTTTACTATATTCCCAGCACACTGTTACTTGTGTGTGTTGGTATCTTCTGCATGCACTGGAGAGCTCATTATCTTCATGACACAGGAGGAACCAGGCCAAGGGAGGTGGCATCATGGGCTCAGGGCCCCCTGCCGAGGGAGTAGCAGAACGTGCAACAGGAGTCATGGCCCACTGTCCTGTCCCCTATGCTCTACCACCTTCTTGCTCTTAAAGACTTCTGGCTGCTGAGCCTCCGAAGCCTCCTCCTGGAGGCTCCTCTTGGGTCCTCATGCTGCCCCAGCTTCCCTGAAATTGCCCCTTGTCTAGGTTTTTACATATGCATGGGGGCACTCAGGCTCTTAGACTCCTAGCACTTTTAGCTCTGAGGGCTCCCCATTGCCAGCCCTCCCATGGAGGCTGGAGCAGGGGAGGAGGCTGCCATGGCTTCCTCTGGGTTTCAGCCTCAGATTGGGAGCAGAGCCACTCTCACCCTGGTGCCCAGGGCTCACCTCCCCTCAGGTTTTATTGTCTTGGAAAGAGGGATTGAGGGCAACTGTTTATAGGCCCAGGAGGAGCCGTAGAAGTTTGCAAGCATTTCTGCCTCTTACTTAATAAACCTTAGTGTGCCCTCATGCACCCACTTCCCTAAAAAGAAACACATAGAAAAACTGGGGAGCAAGGGGGGTGGTTTTAGGCCCCGTCATCAAGCTAAGAGTGTCATGAATTCCATGTGAATCTTGACTGGCCTGCAGGGTTCTGTGCAAGGGAGCGGAGTGTGTTGTTGGGGGCCACTCCAGAGGAGGCTGGGTGGGGGCTCGTTGTGTTCCGGAGACCCAGGATTCTGCAGAAGGGACTGGGGGCCCAGTGCCACTGTACTTCCAACCCTCAGGGCCTGCTCCAAAAGTCCCCAGGCTCTCTGAAGTCTGGGGAGATGGGGTACTGGGCCGTCGGGGCAGGGAGAGCAAACCGTCAGCAGCAGGTGAGAAAATGCCTACGGGGTCAGACAAGAGAGAGAACACTGTAGGCTTGAGTACCCTGGACAGAAAGAGACTTTGCTTCTGGCTTGAGGAATTTAAATGTCAAGCAGAGGTTTATACACATGACAGAATAGTTACACTAACTAAACTGTTTAAGCCCAGACATTATTCTAAACTCTGTGTGTGTTCACAAAATCCTTCCAAGGTAAGCACGGCTCTCCCCATCTTTCAGATGTGGAAACATATGTTCAGAGGGGTCATGTGATTTACCCAAGGTCACACAGCTACAAGGGATCCGGCTGGTATTCAAATGGAAACAGCTGGCTTTCAGAGGCTGTGATCTCGAGGGCTCTATGGCACAGAGCTTCAGAAACAAGCACAGGACGGCACACTACTGACCTTGGCTTTGTGCTATCAAGCACCAGGGCCTCAGGGATTCAGGTAACACAGGAGGAGAAGACAAAAAGGAAAAGGAAACTAGCATCTGCTGAGCCCCTCTGTGTGTCAGGTAATGTTTATGAATTAAGCCTTCCAGTATTGATGATGTGCTTCGAGATGGAGATTATAACCCTCTCTGTTCAGATGAGGGGAAAAGTCCAGCAAGTGTAAAGTTGCTTGCTCACAACCTGGCAAAACTAGGATGCACAGAGCTGCCTGATCTCAACGGTACATCTGCTGATCTCCAAGGAAGAGATTTGTGTTCCTAGAGAATCAGAAACAGCAGAATTCATTTATTCATCCATTTAATCAATCAGCCAATCAGTTAATCAATACTTCTTGAGAAACTTTCACACCATGTGTCCTGGGAAACTAAGACGTTCAAATCCTAGAACTGCAGGGGTGAAGTTGGGTCTTTGCAGTTCCAATATGTGAAATGCAGTCTTTGGCGCCATGCAAATTTGATTTCCCAACCCCGCAGAGCCCCAGCACATGGCCCCTTGAGGACTCCTGAGTACGCTGTTGTCCCTACACCTCTGAGGCCTCAACACGTCCTTCTTGCTCCTGCTTTACTCATCTTTAGTTACGAAACTGTGCTCACCTTCTTCACAAACCATGAGGTCAGTCCTGTGCTTGTGTACAAGTGTAAGTGGGAGAATATTCTTGTGTGTGAAAGATTTCATCTCAGTGACCTTCTTTAAGAGGTCAAATGTATTGAGGGTCTGAACAGGAACTCATACCATTTACTCAGAGAAGACAGGGGGCCATTTGTGAAGGATCAAGAGTCCTAGGGAGGGTTAGAGTTGTCAAGAGGGAAGGAGCGACATGTTTCTGTGGCAAGGTGGCTGGTGGGAAGTCCCTCCCTGTTTTGTATTTCCCTGACCCCTTGAACTTGGCAGTTTTGCTATTGCTAAGTTGTCTGCTCCAGATTTTGGGGGGATATGCATGAACATCTGCTTCCAATAATCAAGGAGCTTTGGTAGAATGTAGGACAAAGAATCAGATTAAGTCGGAATTTTGGCTCTTTGTCAGTTACATGGCACTGGGCAAATGTGTTAAGCTTTCTGAGCCTGTTTCATCACATGTGAAATGGAAGAATGCTAGAAACCACATGGAACCATTTCCCAATGCAGAGTGGTAACCTAATCTGAGTAATTCATCAAGGACAACACAAGAGTTGTCTGCTTCGTGGCAACTCTTGGTCAAGGTTCTGTTGCAGGTTAGAATCTGGACTCCAGAATCTCAGATCCAGAAGTGACTATGGGGTTACCAGGTTTTTCTGTCTTATTTTGACGACAAAGGCTCAGGCTTAGGATGTGTTCTTGAAAACACTGAAGTCTGTTGCCTTCCACCTGGAAGAGGCAGACCCCAGACAATAAGAATGTAAAAAGAGGGAAGGTAAGAAAGAACCCTGGGAAACAATGAGAAGTGAGGTGTTACTAGGCTGGTTACTCCTTCATGATGGGCCAGGCTACTCTGTAGGAAGGGCTTCTGGGATTGGTTATGGGAGAAATGGATTCATTCCTGGGACGCAGGGAGGAGGGAATTTATCCACTTGGATCCCTTCCATTTTTCTTTTCCCCATTAGTCAAGATTCATTCCATGGACAATTAATTCTCTGACTTCTGGATCATGTCCTCTGGCCTCTTTGGTGGTTGCTCAGTTTGCCAGACACCACCATGTGGGATGGTATTCCTTCTAACTTTGGAAGTGGAGGAGGAACCAGAAAACCTGGGCCTGTGGCTGATTGACTGTGCAGGCAGAGCCAAGCCTGAGGACTCAGCATTCCAAGGACAATGACTGATCAGGACATCAGAGGGAGTTCAGGAGACAGAAACCTTCCTGAGGGACTGAGGAGGCATTTAAGATTTGTCATGGGTGTTCTCAGAGATGGGAAAGGACCTGTCTTTGTGGTAAGTGAGTCAGAACATAGAGTAGAATTCAGATTTCCCCATTCCAATCCTAGCCTTCCTCCCCAACCCCAGCACCCATGCTCTTTTCAGGTATTGCTGCTTGCTCTGATCCTATCAGTTGTCTACACTTCCAACAGAACCTGTATAAGAAGAGGGGTCTGGTGTGAGTTGGGGACAGAGAAGTGGGGAGAGCAGAGGCTTGAGCCAAGGTTGGGGTAGTTCAACCAGAAAGGCATCAGAAACTTCCCTTAGCAATGGCTCCTGTGAGATCTTCCATGTTACCACCTTACCTCTCGTCCTGATTTGGTTTCTCTTGGCCATTCTGTGGGGCTATTTGAATGCTCATCTCCAGTCCCCTTTCCTGTTCTAATTCCTGATTTTATTAGACTCTTAATGGCACACAAAGCCCTGTGAGATTGTTCTTATTCCTCCCACCACTTAGAGGCGCTAGACTTCAGACTCATTCATCTTCTTGAGAGTGCCCAGTGTCCAAAGCTATGACAGAACCAACTGTTTGCTAAACATATGGTTCATCTTACACTAATGAATTCTAATCATAAATGACTACATTTTATAAAGTTACCTTTAAAAGCTGAATTTCTTTTTGTGGTAGGCTCCCAGTCATGTCTTAGTAAAATCACATGGCCATTGTGAACTTTGTAGATCCTTGCAATAATAGGTCAACTGAAAATCAATGCCTAGAATTTGTGACTTCTGATCCACAGATTTAGGGTTGGTGTTTGAAGGCATTGTTTGTTTTTCCACAACACCTTTCCACAACACCTTAAATAAAGCACAGCATGTCTTCATTGGTTGTCAGTCCCTAGGACCACTCATTGGACCTCAGTTCCAGCTGGTCCTGAGCAGATCAGTAGATCTGGTTGAGATGTTCATTATCCCTTGCTCCCCATGTAACGGAGCCAGTATTTTAAGTCAAACTCTTCCAGACTTATCACCTACCTCTCAGATTTTATGAGAATCAGATTAGCCACTATTATCTGAACCTATAACAAATACACAGAAGATTAATTTTATTAAAATAGATGACCGATTATTTTTTAGTGGAAAAATAAAAAATTTCTTCTAACGCCACCCTGAGATAAACCTCTTCAACTTTTTAGTCACAATAATTCATAACTTTTTGATTTCCACATGGGGATGTTAATGTGGGCTAATGCCACTCTTAAAAAATGAAGTTTCTGATGCATTATTACAATCTGTAAAAACACTAAGTAAAATTATTCATTTATTTAGACCATTTCTGCTTATCGATGTCAGTGAGAGAGACTCCTAAGAGTTGGCCAAGGAGACCAGGTTCAGTGATTAGAAGATTCCTAGATCTGTAATCTTGGACAGATACAGTTTATCTTTAGAATCCTATTTCTTTGCCTGAAGAATGGTGCTCAAAGCTTTAAGTAATATAAAAATCTAAACATTTAGTTTATTTATGATTCCTAAACTTCAGTTCTTTCTCTCTCTTCCTTCCCTCTTTCTCTCTCTCTTTCTCTCCCTCCCTCCTTCCCTCTTTCTCTCTTCTTTCTTTCTTTTTTTCTCTCTTTCTTTCTCTTTCTTACTTTCTTCCTCTCTCCCTCTCTCTCTTCCTCCCTCCCTTTCTTTCTTTGTCTCTCTCTCTCTTTCTTCCCTTGAGGGTACATTGTATTTTCTTTTCCTCTGTGTGGAGAAAAACAGCCCTAATTAACTTATCAGGTTATAGCCTTAAACATACATTCCTGCCTTTTATTGTTGTGCATGTAACTTGTGTCCATCAGCATACATTCCGGGAAGATCCAAGTGGCTAATTAAGAGGTTTATTCACATATTTATGATAAGAACATATGGGAAATAATGTCTAAGTTGTATATAATCCAGGATTACATGCTTAAAAGTTAATTCAATCTATATGTCTATAAACATGAGAACAAAAACATTCTATAAAAAATGGAAAATTATTTCAGAATAGTAAGATGGGGAGTGATTTTTTTAATTTAATTTCTACTTGTAAAAATATTTCTAAAGTTCATTTATATGACAAGTATTTATTGAGCAACTACTCTGAAACAAATTGGAAATAAAACACTGGAAAAGAGGTCTGTTTTTCATGGACCTTATGGTTTAATTATTAATATGTTGGTTTTTGGCAAAGAAAGCAAGGGAGATTATAATCCAAAATGATAAAAGTTTTTAGTAGGGATTACTCATCAATGAGTTTGACCTTTAATGAGGCTGAAATTCAGTATTTTAATCCCTCTCTGCAGAGAGGAAGATGCTGGAACCAAAGGTAGTGATTTTCTTGCCCTCCAGGCAGAGAAAAGCTGGATATGCTGAAAGATCCTTGGCACCAGAAGCCAAGATAAGGAAGGTGACGAAATCATGGTATGCTCAAATCATCACCAACAGGGCAGAAGAGATTAGAGACACCCAATTATAGGGAGCCCCGACTCATGCTGCCTCCTGGTGCCCTGTCTCAGAGCCAGCTGAGAGGTTGGTCTTGGAAGTACATCTATGAAGATGGTTGATGTCCAATTAGCAGAAAACCCAATAACATCTTCCTGAAAGTGCAAATTTTATCATATCATCTTCCAACCACTGACATCACTGCAGTGACTACTCATTGCTCTTGGGCAGAAGACCAAAATCCTTGAGAGGTCCTATAAAGTCTTACATAACACGAACATTGCCTGCTTGTCTCATGAGTCTCATCCTCATTTCCCAGGGGATTCAACTGGACACATCATATAACCTCTTGCCTCAGGCCTTCAAATATATATTTATTTTATCTGGAATAAACTCTCACCTCCACCCTGGCCTTCACTTCCTCTAGTTAATATTCCTCATCATTCAGGTTGAAGCTAGGATGATTGCTTTAGACAAGCCTTCCTTGACGTCTTGGACCAAGTCAATTTCCCTTATTATTTCCTTTAATAAAGTACCAGATGATACCGCACAGCACGGACAATTGTGATATTTATTTGATGAATGTTAAATGACCCTTAAATGTTAAATGATCCTTTCTTGTAAGGGTAGAGATGGCATCTTTCATTTCTTTCTCATTGATTCCTTTAGAGCTTACCACTGTGCCTCAGTAAGGGTTGTTGAATCAATGCATGGATAAGAATGGAGAGTTTAAGGCTCTCACTTAGGAGAGCATACCATATCATGACAGACTGTCCAGAGTTCCATATGGGGAGGGAAACTGGAGGACTTTGAGGTGAGCAAATGATCTTCTAGACATAGGAATCAGGACTAAAGAACAGAGAGGATTAAGACCACTCCTGTGTGAATATGTAGAGTGCCCCCCACCCATCATAAAACTTAGGGCTGAGCTCCTTGGCTTCTGTTCCAAGTGGTGAGAAGGGACATGTTCAATACGTAGTTGCATCTCCTAAACATTTTCCAGTGCTATCTTAGGTGATGAAATGGTGCACTCATGTTGTCACCAACAGAGCTGGAAGTGTGAGAGCTATAAGCAAGTTGAGTGAATGAAGCCATGTTTTCAAAAACTAGTAAGAGAGAGGTAAGACCAGTGAGGAGAGAACATCTCCACTGTGGTGTCGCTAGAATCATGGTCATGTGGGTCTCTTTCAGGCTGCCATGGGCAGGGAAGCTGGGCTGACAGGTTGTGGTGTAAAAGCTTGGGCTTCATGAAGTAGGTTGAGAGGAAAGACCCTTATGGATCTTACATGGGGAGAGGAGAACCCCCAGGCATTCATAATAATAGCGATAATAAATATATCTTAATGAATATCTGTTATGTGATAGGAACTTTATTTTTTTTTCCATTTTATTTATTTTTTCAGCGTAACAGTATTCATTCTTTTTGCACAACACCCAGTGCTCCATGCAAAACGTGCCCTCCCCATTACCCACCACCTGTTCCCCCAACCTCCCACCCCTGACCCTTCAAAACCCTCAGGTTGTTTTTTCAGAGTCCATAGTCTCTTATGGTTCGCCTCCCCTCCCCAATGTCCATAGCCCGCTCCCCCTCTCCCAATCCCACCTCCCCCCAGCAACCCCCAGTTTGTTTTGTGAGATTAAGAGTCATTTATGGTTTGTCTCCCTCCCAATCCCATCTTGTTTCATTTATTCTTCTCCTATCCCCCTACCCCCCCATGTTGCTTCTCCATGTCCTCATATCAGGGAGATCATATGATAGTTGTCTTTCTCCGATTGACTTATTTCACTAAGCATGATACGCTCTAGTTCCATCCACGTCGTCGCAAATGGCAAGATTTCATTTCTTTTGATGGCTGCATAGTATTCCATTGTGTATATGTACCACATCTTCTTGATCCATTCATCTGTTGATGGACATCTAGGTTCTTTCCATAGTCTGGCTATTGTAGACATTGCTGCTATAAACATTCGGGTACACGTGCCCCTTCGGATCACTATGTTTGTATCTTTAGGGTAAATACCCAGTAGTGCAATTGCTGGGTCATAGGGTAGTTCTATTTTCAACATTTTAAGGAACCTCCATGCTGTTTTCCAGAGTGGTTGGACCAGCTTGCATTCCCACCAACAGTGGAGGAGGGTTCCCCTTTCTCCACATCCTCTCCAGCATCTGTCATTTCCTGACTTGTTAATTTTAGCCATTCTGACTGGTGTGAGGTGATATCTCATTGTGGTTTTGATTTGTATTTCCCTGATGCCGAGTGATGTGGAGCACTTTTTCATGTGTCTGTTGGCCATCTGGATGTCTTCTTTGCAGAAATGTCTGTTCATGTCCTCTGCCCATTTCTTGATTGGATTGTTTGTTCTTTGGGTGTTGAGTTTGCTAAGTTCCTTATAGATTTTGGATACTAGCCCTTTATCTGATATGTCGTTTGCAAATATCTTCTCCCATTCTGTCAGCTGTCTTTTGGTTTTGTTAACTGTTTCCTTTGCTGTGCAAAAGCTTTTGATCTTGATGAAATCCCAATAGTTCATTTTTGCCCTTGCTTCCCTTGCCTTTGCCGTTGTTCCTAGGAAGATGTTGCTGCGGCTGAGGTCGAAGAGGTTGCTGCCTGCATTCTCCTCAAGGATTTTGATGGATTCCTTTCTCACATTGAGGTCCTTCATCCATTTGGAGTCTATTTTCGTGTGTGGTGTAAGGAAGTGGTCCAATTTCATTTTTCTGCATGTGGCTGTCCAATTTTCCCAGCACCATTTATTGAAGAGGCTGTCTTTTTTCCATTGGACATTCTTTCCTGCTTTGTCGAAGATGAGTTGGCCATAGAGTTGAGGGTCGATTTCTGGGCTCTCTATTCTGTTCCACTGATCTATGTGTCTGTTTTTGTGCCAGTACCATGCTGTCTTGATGATGACAGCTTTGTAATAGAGCTTGAAGTCCGGAATTGTGATGCCACCAACTTTGGCTTTCTTTTTCAATATTCCTTTGGCTATTCAAGGTCTTTTCTGGTTCCATATAAATTTTAGGATTATTTGTTCCATTTCTTTGAAAAAAATGGATGGTATTTTGATAGGGATTGCATTAAATGTGTAGATTGCTTTAGGTAGCATAGACATTTTCACAATATTTATTCTTCCAATCCAGGAGCATGGAACATTTTTCCATTTTTTTGTGTCTTCCTCAATTTCTTTCATGAGTACTTTATAATTTTCTGTGTATAGATTCTTAGTCTCTTTGGTTAGGTTTATTCCTAGGTATCTTATAGTTTTGGGTACAATTGTGAATGGGATTGACTCCTTAATTTCTCTTTCTTCAGTCTTGTTGTTGGTGTACAGAAATGCAACTGATTTCTGTGCATTGATTTTATATCCTGACACTTTACTGAATTCCTGTACAAGTTCTAGCAGTTTTGGAGTGGAGTCTTTTGGGTTTTCCACATATAATATCATATCATCTGCGAAGAGTGATAGTTTGACTTCTTCTTTACCAATTTGGATGCCTTTAATTTCTTTTTGTTGTCTGATTGCTGAGGCTAGGACTTCTAATACTATGTTGAATAGCAGTGGTGATAATGGACATCCCTGCCGTGTTCCTGACCTTAATGGAAAAGCTTTCAGTTTTTCTCCATTGAGAATGATATTTGCGGTGGGTTTTTCATAGATGGCTTTGATAATATTGAGGTATGTGCCCTCTATCCCTACACTTTGAAGAGTTTTGATCAGGAAGGGATGCTGTACTTTGTCAAATGCTTTTTCAGCATCTATTGAGAGTATCATATGGTTCTAGTTCTTTCTTTTATTAATGTGTTCTATCACATTGATTGATTTGCGGATGTTGAACCAACCCTGCAGCCCTGGAATAAATCCCACTTGATCATGGTGAATAATCCTTTTAATGTACTGTTGAATCTTATTGGCTAGTATTTTGGTGAGAATTTTTGCGTCTGTGTTCATCAAGGATATTGGTCTGTAGTTCTCTTTTTTGGTGGGATCCTTGTCTGGTTTTGGGATCAAGGTGATGCTGGCCTCATAGAATGAGTTTGGAAGTTTTCCTTCCATTTCTATTTTTTGGAACAGTTTCAGGAGAATAGGAATGAGTTCTTCTTTAAATGTTTGGTATAATGATAGGAACTTTAAAACCTTACTTTTAATCTCCATAAAAGCTCCAGAAGCTTAGCTTTATTATATCTATCTTATAAAAAAGGAAACTGAGGTGCAGACAGGTTAGGTGACTTGCTCAGGACTCCACAGAGTCAATGCTGATTGATAGAGCTGGGATCAAAGTGGCCTGTGATTGGAGCCATGCCTCTTCTGCACTACAGAACTGGCTCCAAGGACTGCCCATAAAGGTAGATGAACTTTTCCATCAGGACCAGGACCTTTTGTAGACATAGGCTACATGGACATTACAACCTTCTCACCAGGTAGCAAAAGCCTGGGGTGCATTCCCAAGGCACTGTACTTTCTTCCTCCTCAATTCCCTTTGAAGTTAGCAGGAAGTCCACACCTGGGGCTGTAGAGAATCACAATGGGGCTTTGTGATCATCTGGGTTTCATGGCATCCAGACTTTTCATTAAAAAATCTAGATTCGTTCTTTTCTTTCTTTCTTTCTTTCTTTCTTTTCTTTCTTTCTTTCTTTCTTTCTTTCTTTCTTTCTTTCCTTCCTTCCTTCCTTCCTTCCTTCCTTCTTGTCATTTATCTGTTATCTTCTATCTAACAAAGCGCCTTTAGATAATTCTCTAATTCAATAATGGAATTTAAACTTCCTGTATGTAAAGTAGGTCAAAAATAGCTGCTTTAATTATTTAAGTAATATCCAAAGAGGCAAACATCAAAAGAAGCTCAAGTTGCAACACAAAGAGGAAAAAAAATCTTTAGGATCAGCAACTTTTCTCAGGCGTGCGAGATGGTCTCAGACACATTCATGAGCTAAGCTTAAGGCTTTATTTTTTTTAAATTGCAATTTTATTGATGACAGGATCATTAATAATGCCACTGCTTGTCCGTGGCATACTCTTATCCACCTGGCATACATGTCAAATTTATATAAAAGTTACTTATTACTATGGGATTTCAATGATGAAAAATCAATTAATTGGAAGTCTGGAAATTAATAAGGGAAATTGAGAGATGGCGGTTCATCAGCTCACTCTCCAGTTATTTTTTTTACTCTGAGAGAGAGAGAGACAGAGACAGAGAGAAGGTAGGAGAGATTTCAAGAGAGAGGAAATTTATCTAGCAGGTGTTTAATGGGAATACTACTCAATGAACACTTTTCTTTTTCTAATTGGTATGCAATAAGGTAAATACAGAAATTTAGAGTAAGAATTTAAACACTGCTTCAACATCCAATTGTTCAATGGACTTGTCTTCTTGAAGCAAATATAATCATTGCAGATATTGTCAAACACATGTGGTGAATGGCACACAGCATAGGCTGTGCTCTAGTCATGCAGAGTAAGACTGTGCAAATTGGAAATTAAAAATAAACCTTAACTTGTCCTATGTCACAAATGGTTAGAGAAGCCCTATTCCATGACAGTAATTAAGTGAACCAGTAATCCTTCCAAAAAAATCAGTTGGTTACTAATTTGAGGAAAAAATTGAATCCTCTGTCCCTATATCACAGATTCAAGTCTCACAGTGTACTCAACTTATAAGAAATTCCCCATTCAAGAAGCTCCTTTGTTTCTGTTTAAGCTAGTGTTTCTCCAATTGATTTTGGCATGAATGCCTCTGAATGCCTCATGCTGTGGGAAAGATAGAGAGAAAGAACTCACTCGCAGTGGGGCACCTTACCTGCACTCCACACCTCCAAGGGGTAGAAGATCTGGTTTTCCCAGTTGAATTTTGATGTTGCACCATCCCCTTCAGGCTTCTTCTGCCAGCCACTCCCTTGACCTCCCAGAATCTGGGGCTGGAGAAGGCAGGCAGAGACAATACCTCATCACCAACAAAATTTGCAGGATTAGAAAAGAGAAAGCACCAAGTTCAAGTCAAGAAGCCTCTGTGATGAGGCTGGTGGAACTGAAAAGAGGTTCAACAGGACAACGTTCTTTGGGTGTCTGTCTACCTTTTCCTTTCCCTTCCTTTCTCTCCGTGATAATTATTGAAACCCTAATGTGGGCCAGACACTATAGTGGGTAAAGTTAAGGATATAGAGGTTAAGGATATCATTGAAAATGGACTCTATTCCTACTCTTTAAGCACCCATAATCTAGTGGGTGTCAGAGACAAGTCATCAAGCCATTCGGCTAACATGGGTGAAGTGTAGGAAAGAGGGTGATGAGTGTGGCAAGGGTCAAAAGGGGAACCTATTCAGTCTGTGAGGTTGAAGGAAGAGACTACAAGATTTCCTCAAGAACAGTCAAGTGAGGTGAGAAGTGAGTGGTGAAGAGGAGTCAGCCAAGGGAAGAGAGGCAGTGATGAGGGGAATTTCTGGGAAGATGCTTGTTTCTTTACAGATTCCTGGAAAACTTTAGTGGCACAAGGACGATTTGAACCAGGGAGGCCACTCTGGCTCAGGTGGGATCTGATTTCCATTTCTTTCCCAGGTGACTCAGAAAACCCAGCATACTTGCCTTCAGTCCTAAGTTAAAGAATGCTCATAGCCAATTTCCAGTCAGGTCCCTGCTGAGGGAGGCGATGACCTTCTTAATGGAAACATCTTCAACAGCAGGGGTCAGAGGCACCCCAAATTTTTCTTGCAAAAAATTAGTTGAGCTCCAAGGTCAGGACGTGATGAGTGGGGCTCATCAGAACAAATGATTTCTGTTTGAGTAAAACGACCTTTGGGGTCCTCTCAAGGTCTGGTCTAAATTTAGTAATTAAGTCTGCCTCAGGCCTTAAGCAAACAAAGTAGTGAAATAAGGGGGCTCGGAGAAAGAGAAAGGGGTGAGAGAGTTTCAACTGAGCCTGGCTGGGTTTTTGCTTCAGAAGGGCTAGGCTCAAGCTTCTCTGGTTGGATTTCTTGGAGACATGTTGTGAGCAGGGATGAATCCATTCCAGAGTTCATCAGCTTACTTAGTAAGGCCCCATTAAGAGAAGCACTCAGGGAATATTTCTTGCCATCATCATAATCACCATAGAGGAAATTGTGTTTGTATTTCCAGTATTTATTTTTATTTTTATATTTTTAAAGATTTTATTTATTTATTTGACAGAGAGAGACACAATGAAAGAGGGAACACAGGCAGGGGGAGTGGGAGAGGGAGAAGAAGGCTTCCCGCCGAGCAGGTAGTCTGATGCAGGGGCTCGATCCCAGGGCCCTGGGATCATGACCTGAGACGAAGGCAGACACTTAACGACTGAGCCACCTGGGTGCCCCCAGTATTTAATTTTAGAAAAAAAATTGTTTATTCGGATATAAATACTCCTCCTAGTCAAATCCATGTGCTTTCTGGGAAGAAGACTGAACCCTCGTACATGGTTCAGGACTATTTTAATAAGTAAAAACCACATTTCCTGGCCATATTGATTGGTTCAGGGCTGCGCTTACAGTCCCCCTGGGACCAATGAGATGAGAATTGTTTTCTAGGAGTTTCTGGAATTGTACTTCCTCATTTTTTTCCAGAGAACTTCTAGTAGTAATTCCCTCCCCCCGCCCCCAGCCCCTTGATATTGTCCAAGAGAGCATGGTAGCTGTTGGCAGCCATCTTGTAGCCATGAAGCCCAACCCATGTGTGGATGAAGCTGGTACCATGGCAAACAGAAGAGAGATGGACCTGATAACATTGTCCAGCTACCAAATCAGACCAATACTTCCCTACATAAAGAACCTCGTTATTCACCCACATATCTTCTTTATAATGAAAACCACTCTGAGTTAAATTTTTTATTATTCATAACTCAAAGCATCTCAAATTACAGAGATCTTGGTAGCAGAAAGTGGGGCATTGTTAATAACACTCTCAAGTATGGAGTTGGTTGAGATGGGATGGAGGGCACTGTAGAGGATTCCACTTGGTTAATCAGCTGCCTCTTATACCTTGGGAAAGAGACTGTCAAGAAGGTGGCATTAGTGGACTTGGTAGAAGAAAATAGAGATGTTGGTGCAGAGATGTGGAAGTCCTGCAAAGATAAATGTTTAGGTTACAGACACTCTTTCTGAATACAGAAAGAGAGGGAAACACAACTTTGTTATAAAAGCATTTATGGGAAGCAATAACCATCCTATTTAAGCCATTTCCAGGTGGGTTTTATGTTCCTTGCAACAGGCACATACTAACCATAGCAATCTTCTAAGTGCCTTGTGCATCCTGCTATTAGAGCACTTAGAAAAATAAATATTTGCTCATATTTTTTATTATTATTCATCTCTTGCAAATAGCAACCATGAATACCAGCATTCCCAGGACCCAGTGTCATGTCTGGTAGGTAGTAGATGTATGTATCTATTTGCTGAATGAATGGCCTCAAATGGGAGACATTAAAGCACAGGTTAGCTTAAATATGGAGATGGTTCATTCATTCTATTAATTTAAGTGATTATCTTTTATACAGAGAATTTTTTGGCAGATGATGATTCTCCACAGACCTATCCTTTTGGTGGATTGCCTTCCTTTCCTCCCTCCCTTCCTTTTCTCCCTTCATCCCTTCCCTTCTCCCTTCTTCCCTTCCCTTCTCCCTTCCTTCTTTCCTTCCTCCTTCCATCGCTCCCTCTCTTTCTCCCTTTCTCCTTCCCTTCCTTACTTTTCTTCATTGGTGTCAGATCCACATTACAGTCTGAAGATTGTTCCAATCTACTCCCATTCTCTCTTCCTTTTATCTTTACAGGTGCTTTACCCTACCTATCTGTTGTGTGTCTGATTCCATCTTGGTGCCTGTTTCTCAGAGGTCATAAAACAATGCATACTGCTTTGGCTCTTGAGTGGCTGGTGTAACAAACTGTGGAATGTTAAGCGTGGTGTTCAGCATACCTTATCCTATGCTTGAAGGAGCCAAGACTGCCCTTCTCGTGTTTATATCCCCCCAAAGCATGTTCCAGAGCAAATTTGAAAAAAGGAAGAAGACAAAAACCAGTTATGGCGAGGAACTGAGAGCAAGCAAGGTAGTAGCAAGCAGACAAGGAAAGGGAATAACACAGGTTCTCTTCTTTTTAGATAAGTTAAATATTCACAGGGTTTACATGTTGTATTTTCAACAGAGAATGAATATGTTGTGAAAGCTTTGACGTAATATAATCTTTCAGTTTTCTGGCCTTCTCTTCTGAACATATCCCTTATTATTGAATCCTATATTATTTTGTCTCCTCTACTCTACTACATATTGTCAAAGCCAGCTATGCACAGAACAGAAGGGACATTAAATGTAGAATAATATTCTCAACTGGCTTTTGTTGTGTGACCTTAGGCAAATAACTTCTCTGAGTTTGTTTTCTCATCCATGAAAGTAGGATGATAGTCTGTCTTCATAGTGTTGCTAAGAAGGTGAAGTAGAACAATGGATAAGGAGGGTCTAGTACAATTCTGGACACAAGGTAGTGCTCAGTGATATTAAGTATTGTTCATCAACAGGGTGAGTTTCAGAGTATGAAGGCAACATGGAGCGATCTGAGTATTGGTGCTCTGGTACTCAAGAAGAATGATGAGTCAGGGATGAAAGACTCTATATCCCTATGGGTTTGGTGACCACTGGCCATTTATCTCTAGGTTCTTTTGCCAATAGTTAAAATAACTGCATCTACTTTGAATTCTATTCTTTCTCCTTATTTTTGGAGAACTATTATGAATATTTTATTATGTATTTGGAATCTAATATAGTATGGGCTCAGGTTTTGGAGCTAAAGATAGTCTATTGAGTTTACCCTACTCCATGGAGCACCTGCAGAGGAGGATACCAAGTCACAGGCTTTGGGAATGGCTTACCTAAGGCTTCGGTAGAGCTGAGTGCACTCCCTTGTCTCCTTGTCTTGGGGCAGTGGGTGCTCCTGCCTCAAATGCACCAGGCTTATTCAGAATTTGACTATTTATTTTGAAATGAATTCAACCTGACTGGTTTGAATAGAAACCCTACTTTCTGAGATCCTGGTGTCCTCCTCTGGGGTCTTCTGTGATTTTTTAATTAAGATTTTAATTATTTATTTGAGAAAGAGAGACAGCTAGAAAACACAAACAGAGAGAGATGCAGAGGGAGAGGGAGAAGCAGGCTCCCCACTGAGCAGGGATTCCCAATGCGGGACTCAATCCCAGGACTCTGGGATCATGACCTGAGACGAAGGCAGATACCCAACTGACTGAGCCACCCAGGTACTCTTTTTGTGATTTTTCTTAACAGCATGAGGTGCTAAATCCTATTCCATGCTCCTATGCCACCTTGTCTTTTTTTTCTCTTCTGGTCTGTGATGCTTGTGTTTTCTCTTTTCAGCCATGCTAGGAGCCATGCTCTACCCCAGGGTCTGGTACAGATTAAGGCACTACTTATTTGTTTGCTGAATTTATTGAATCCATAGATTTGATGATGATGGATGGGTGTCTGAGGAAGTAGTGGGCAGCAGGGGTGAGGTTGGGGGGCAAAATATAAGCAGTTCACTTTACTTATTTTGGGGGAAGACTTTCATTGTTGTATATGTACTCCTAAGAAAGAGTCCATCCAGGAGGAATGAGAGACAGGAGAGCATATCGGTTAAGAACATGGAGCTAACTCCCTTGGGTTTAAACTCTAATTCTGCCATCTACTAGCTGTGTGACCTTGAGTGAGTAATCTAATCTCTCTGTGTTCCACCCAGAATCAGGATCCAGAACCAATACTCAGGAAGCCGGGTTATAGGCGGATGTTTATGTACAATGCATATGTAATTTTAAGGGCAAATGTATACATAGACTTGCACCTGTATGTGTGGACTTGCCCATACACACACACACACACACACACACACATCTAGGGCTGTACATATTTATGCAGGCTGGCACCTAGAGTTCTCACACAGAGTCACCTAAAGGTTTCTTGGTGAGATTGTTAACATCGGTCATTCATTCAGTAAATAAACATGTATTAAGCAATTACAAGTTGGCAGACCCCATTAGGAGCCGAGGAGGGAGCCATGAGTTAAAGAAATTTCCTCACTTGAATGCAAGCAGTCCATCACCAGTGAATAACTGATACTGTGTCAAGGGCACAGTCAGAGTCTTCTGGAAGCATGGAGGAAAGTGTGAGCAATTCTCATGGCAGAGTGGGGGGAGGGCATGACGGGTGAGTGGGGTAATCCTTGAGTGTGTCATGAAGACAGAAACTGTGCGTGGGGAGAGAACTGGGAGGGGGATGCTTTGGAAAGCAAGGAATAGCAGAACAAAGATGGGGTGATTGAGGGTGCAGATGGTGGAGGTGATTG
Source organism: Meles meles (assembly GCF_922984935.1). NCBI lineage: Eukaryota > Metazoa > Chordata > Mammalia > Carnivora > Mustelidae > Meles > Meles meles. The sequence continues at coordinate 63,735,346 of NC_060081.1, read as the reverse complement.
GGAAGGTCCCTTCATTTATGTGCATTATTTTTTTTCAAATGGCTGCTAAGCTGTTAGGACATAACTACTTATTAAGTTATTTGGGCCTAACTACTTAATAAAGGGAACAGGTTTTTCTTTTGGTCTAGGAGTGCCATGAAAATAAAATATCACTGAGATACCCAGCATGTCATGAGCTGAGAAAATGTACAAAATTCCATCCTGGACACAAGCATGAAGACAGTTCCCAGTTGTTGTTTTTTCCTGTATCAGTGGGTTGTTCTCAGCTGTCGTCCCACCTGCAGTATCAAGACTGTGACAATTATCTTGGACTGAGAAGGACAATCACAGATGACTGTAAATGGATGTACATGCTTATCCCCACAAACCACAAGCCCACACACACCCATCACACACGTACACAGACTCAGGCAGAGTGCTTTGGCCTTGATGATAATTTTGGAGGGTAATTAACTTTGAGAAATGAAAATAATTAAAAATCAATTAAGGTATCATTTCTAGGGAAATGGAGGGAATCAGGATCGGGAATTTTCAGGGAGCAATGGCTTCCTCGGCAATATCGCTTCCCCTTGAAGCAAAAAGGACTTGAAGCTCTCCTGGTCAGCAGGTGACTTGTACCTTCTGGGTGGGTGACAAGGACAAACAGGAATGCCATGGACCCTGATATCTTCCCAGAGTTCCTCATCTTTGCCATCTTACCAGCTTCTCTGACAGATCCATAGCATTCTTCCAGAAGGAGGCATATCATCCCAGGCCTGCGCTGAGTGATGTTCGCTCTGATGGTGGCCAATGTAGTCAACACTCTTCCATCTTCCAATACTGCCCTGCAGCTCTTGAGAACTCTGAGCAATTGTCAGTCTTACTACTTGTGTTTTCTGTGAAATACCTTTAAAGTTGCTGCCAAGATTGGTATCAGAGCCAGATCTGGATCCCTCCTTAACTGGCCTTCAAAAATTCCACCCAGGGAAACCATGGTTACGGACAACACACAAAATCACCCATTGGAGTATAGTTTCCTTTGCTTTTGGAGTAAAGTGCACTCTACTTTATCACCTTGTCTACTCATGCTGAATTTATGATCCTGGGGCTCAACCCTTTAATGGAAGACTTGATAAAAAAAGAAAAAATGTCTATCTCTTATTCTAGAGCATTTCTGACTGCAATCTAGTTGCTGTTCTGACAACAGTTTCTCTTTGCTTCTGCCTTCATTTTTTGGAAGTAATTACCTACCTCTCCTTGAAACATCAATGTATTAGCCAGGGTTTTCCTGAGAAAGAGAACTGATAGGATTTATATAGAGAGATTTGTTGTGAGGAATTGGTTCACGTGATTATGGAGGCTGAGACGTCCCACGACCTGTTATCAGCAAGTTGGAGACCCAGGAAAGCCAGCGGTGTAATTCAGTCCAAGCTGAAGGCCTGAAAAATGTTTCCGCTTTTCCAGACTGAACTACGTTTCCTAGAAGTCCCTTCTTCTCTGTGTCCAGGTAACGTGGACACACGTGAGGCCTGGAGGGCAGAAGGGAAGTGGCTACCATTTTGCAGTGCATGAACATTGCTAATGATCTGCTGGCTCACCCTGTTGGCATGAAGCAGCATCTGGGCCTGAATTGCTTTACCTTCCACTGGATCCTCCTTTTTTCTCTGACTCCTAAGCCTAGCAGACAAGGGTAGCTCTATGACAAAGACACCCAGGTTCTGCAGGATTCCCTTGTTTTGAAGGTCAGAAATAAGAATGGAAAAGGGTTTTTGTCCATCCTTATAGGATTCCAGCTCATGCGTGTTTTTTTTTTAATACCTCTACTGAGATATAATTCAAATACATACATTTTACACATTTAAACATACACTTAATTGGTTCTTGGTAAATTCACAGAGGTGTACAACCATCACTACAATTACCTGTAGAATATTCATCATCCCAAAAAGAAACTCCACACCCAACACAGTCACCCCCTGTTGCCATACCCCTGTCCTTCTCCTCTAGCCCTATTTACTGTTTTTGGAGATTTGCTTATTCTGGACATTTCATATATATGGAAACGTATACTCTGTGTCCTGATTCTTTCCCTTTAGCATATGTTTCTAAGGTTCATCCACGTTGTAGCATGTTTTAGCACTTCATTCTTTTTTTACTGGTGAATAATATTCTGGTGTATGGACGTACCATATTTTGTTTATTTTTTACCTTTACATTGGTACCTCCTTTTGGCTATCATGAACAATTGTTGCTATGAACATCTGTGTACACTTTTTTTTTTTTGTGGACGTATGTTTTCTTTTCTTTTTGGCATACACTTAAGAGTATAATCACTGTGTCATATGGTAACTCATTTGGAGGGAGGGACTGTTGAACTATCCAGTTTACAATCCCAGCAGCAATTCATGAGGATTCTAAATTCTCTACATCATTGCCAACGTTTATTATTATCTGTCTTTTTGATTGTAGTTATCATGGTATTTGTGAAGGGGTCTCTCACTGTGGTCTTGATTTGTGTCCCCTAATGACTACTGCTGTTGAACATCATTTCATATGCTTATTGACTATTTATATATATTACATTGTGTGTATGTGTATGTATATATATATGTATATATATATGCATACATATATATATATCTTTTTTTAGATAAAAATATCTTATTTAGAGAAATGTCTATGCAGATACTTTACCCATTTTTAAACTGGCCTAGCTATCTTTGTATTATTGAGTTATGAAAGTTCCAACATGCCCTTGACCTTCTCTTCCTAACTGCCTGTCTTGTGGATTTTAAGCACCAACATCAGATGCAAAGACCACAGCCTTAAGGAGACTATTTAACTGGCTTCCACAATTGTGTGAATTTTCCTGTAGTGAATCCATAAATATCCTATTGGCTCTGCTCTTCTGATTGAACCCTTGTTGACAGAGAGTCTGGGCCCCATGTTCGAATCTCATCTTCCTGTGCTATCTATATACGGCTATGCGTCCATCAAACTATAACTCCAGGAGAACCCTCTTTTCTCATGTTAAACTTCATGCCTGTTGCTTCTCTACCACAGTTTGCCCAACTTTTTTTTTTTAAACTTAAAATTTTATCTGTTCTTCAAAACTATCCCATATTCTTTGTCGTCTGTAGAAACTTTTCTAATCTTATCATCTTCCTCCTTTGCACCATATAACAGTGCTTATCTCCTTGAGAGTCAGTTTCCTTTTCTGTAATCTCATGGGATGACTGAAAGGAATAATAAGGAGTACACATAGAAACTATCCTCACAGAGAACAGGGCACATGGCAGGTGATGAGTGATGGCTAATTCTCTTAGTTTTCTACCCCTAGAACGTGTCAAGAGCTCAGCAAATAGTGCTCTACGTTTTCCAATTTAGTAGATCTGGAAATGAGGCCAGGAGGCTGAGATGATTCATGTTACTCTGCATTTTTCTCTTTTTCTGTGGCTTAGGGATCCTTCGGGGACACTTTGGTCTTTGTGCTCTGGGTTTCAATGCTGGACACACCTTTTTGTAAAAGCATGTATTCATGAGGTGATGGTAGTAATGACTTCCAGCCATAAAAATGTTTCCTTTTATCTCATCAAATAATCTGAGGGGGCTGTGGATTCAATAAATGGCAATGGATCTAATTAATAGCATTGAATCCCATTTATAGAAATGTCTCATGTTTGCATCATGCTTCTGAGTTTCCAGAGTGGTTTTCTCTTTGGATCCTCATAGTATCCCTTGCTGTGAAATAGGCAGGGCGGTTGAGGACATTCTGCTGGTGATGACACTGAGGCACAGGTGGCTTACGTGCTACATCTAAAGGTCACAGTGAGTAATTAGAACCCACAGGTCCTGACACCCAGGCTTGTGTCCCTCTCTTTGCCCTTGTCAACAAGTAAAGTGAAAGGGAAGCTTGAGCTTGTTCCAGTGCAAAACCCAGGGGATCAGCATCAGTTGGTTGGTCCTCAATCTGTCCCTGCTTGATGTCCTAGAGGGTGGTGGCTGCTTTGCTTTATCCTCTCCCATGTATCTTCCTAGCTCTGCTGGGACTATTACCCTCCAGAATCGAAGATGCTGATGGCACCAGTCCGGTAGGAGAAACAGACCATGTTGGCTCTGTGTTTTATTTATCTATTCCTACCCAACAAACCATCTTAAAACTTAGTGACTTAAAACAAGAACAATTTATTTTTTCTCATAGTTCTGTGTATGGGCTTGGAAGTTCCTCTGCTGGCTTCAACCAGGTTCACACAAGTGACTGCTGACAGTTGAGGGCTCAGTAGGGCTGGGATCTACAAGAGGACCTCATTCTTAAGTCTGGAGTTTGGTGTTCACTATTTACTATGGTATGACCTGGTTTACCTATATGTGGACTTTCACCTTTAGTAGGTTAGACTGGTGGTCTACATGGTGGTCCCAGGAGCATAAAGACAGAAAATCTTTTGAGACTTGGGCTGGGCTCATGCACAGTATCTCTCTCGCCGACATTCTATGTGTCCTTTAGCAGAAGAGCAGTGGATATCTTTGGAAACAATGGTGCATGGAGTCATGGTGTATTAGATGAGTTGTAAGGAGAGGGGGCTTGGCTTTTTCTTATCCTTCCATGAAGCAGGAGCTTCCATTATGGCCCTATTGTCTGCTTTGTCACATGTGTTTTCACTGTCACAGCCTTCTCCCTCCCTGCCTCCTACATGACAGCCAGAGAGGGTCACTGCTTCTGTTGACCCTGGACTGACTCAGCACTGGGCACTGGGAACTGATGCACACTCTCTTGGGAATTTCCAAGTGTTTTGGTCCCCTTTTGTTGTATCCCAGTGATGTGGTTAAATGTGAAACCAATCAGAACTAATTATCTCCTTAAAGTATTCTCCACCTGACCCAGCACCGGTTAATGTGATTCTGGTTTGTGACTTAAGGCCAAGAAATGGGTTTCCCACCTACTCTTATGATCCTGGGTACATCTGTTCTGGAATGTGAAGGAAGGGATGTTCTGATAGGTCAAGTATCCAGATACCTTAAAGGTCCCTTGCCATAATAACATCAAAGAGCTCTGCTATTTCACCAAAATTTCCAACATCCAACTTTGGTTTTTAAATTCGTCATTTCTTATCTTTAAGCGAACATAACTACCTTTACAACTATCTCTACAACTTCACTCTCTTGCTTTCAAATCGCCGGGACTTCTTTTGATGAAAAGTCCTTGGTCTTGCCCATCAAAGATATATCATCCGTTTAAAACCTGATCTCTCTGTGTTTAGGTCAATGACTCAGTTGTGCTCATTACCCCTTGCAGTCAGGGTTCTATTATCCACCTCCTTCCCCACACCCCACCCCAGCCTGTTGCCTCCTTCCTAAGATAGTGTATGGACATAGTGGAGATACTTTGCATCCTTAGAGCATTGGGAGAATGACATCAGACATTCTCATCTTTGTGTTTCAGCTCCTGCCCACTGGGATTTACCCCTCCTCCAAGGTGTGGAGAGGGAGGTGTTAGTTAGTCTTTCACCTTGTGCTCTTTAGTTTCTTGTGCCCTCATCCAGCACACGGATGAATTAACCTTCCTGTGTGGAGACATTTCCCTTCACCATTTTTATGCCCGTGTTTGTCCAAGATTTACCGCATGTTTATTCCTTCCAAGCTTTACTTCCTGATATGTAAACATCTAGTTTGGGGAAGTCTGAGAAAATCCTTTTCTCTTTTTGGAAATCTACCTCTCAAGACTATCCAGTGTGGGCTTTAAAGTCTAGATTGAAACTCGGAACTGAGCCATGAAACTGCCTTCCCTTTTCTTTTTTCCAGAAATTCTCTGCATTACTCAGTGCTCATCATGGTAAGTGTCCTTTTTAATTGCTATCACCTATTTCACCCATTCTCTCACCCACCTCCCTTCTGGTAACCATCAGTTTGTTCTCTATAGTTAAGAGTCAGTTTCTTGATTTGTTTCCCTCTCCCTCTTTCTTTTTTTCCCCCTTTGTTCATTTGTTTTTTTTTTCTTAAATTCTGCATATGAGTGAAACATAATATTTGTCTTTCTCTGCCTTAGCTCACTTAGCATTATACTCTCTAGCTCCATCCGTGTTGTTGCAAATGACAAAAGTTTATTATTTATATGGCTGCATAATATTCCATTGTATATACATACATATGCACTACCTCTTCTTAATTTTTTCATGTATTATTAGACTCTCGGGCTGCTTCCATAATTTGGCCATTGTCAATAATGCTGCAATAAACATAGGGGTACATATATCCTTTCAAATGAGCGTTTTTTATTCTTTGGGTAAATACCCAGTAGTGTGATTACTGGATCACAGGGTAGTTCTGTTTTGAATTTTTTGAGGAAACTCCATATCATTTCCCACAGTGGCTGTACCAGTTTACATTCCCACCAACTGTGCATGAGGATTCCCTTTTCTACACATTGTCGCAACACCTGTGGTTTCTTGCGGTTTTGATTTTAGCTGTTCTGACAGGTGTGAAGTGGCATCTCTTTGTAGTTTTGATTTGCATTTCCCTGTGTTGTTGATGTTGAGCATCTTTTCATGTGTCTGTTGGCCATCTGGATGTCTTCTTTGGGGAAATGTCTGTTCATGTCTTCTGCCCATTTTAAATTGGATTATTTGTTTTTTTAGGTGTCGAATTGTGTAAATTCTTTATGTATTTTGGATACTAGCCCTTTATCGAATATGTCATTTGCAAATATCTTCTCTTATTCAGGAGGTTGTCTTTTAGTTTTATTGACTGTTCTGCCTTCCTTTTCTTGGGGGTAATAAACCCGCCATGTGGATGAAAGACTGCAGAGAAGCAAAATCCCCCAATCAGCTGCTATTTTCCCACTTTTCATAACTGTTGAGAATTATCCCATTTAGCATCCCCCATTTGTAAGTCATCGTATTTACCCTGACAGAGGGATTTTTTCCTGTTCTTCTTGTATAATTTGTTAGTGATACTTTAATTAATTAATTGGTTATTTTAAAGATTTATTTATTTGAGAGAAAGAGAGAGAGCACAACAATGAGAGCCAGAGGGAGAAGGAGAGACAGTCTCAAGTAGATTCTGCATTGAGCATGGAGCCCAAAGCAGACCTCGATCTCCTAATCCTATAATCAAGACCTGAGCAGAAACCAACAGTCAGACCCTTAACCAACTGTTACCACCCAGGCACCCCAGTGACACTTCTGTTTAGTTGTAATTGTTATTTTACATGTGCACCCTCATGACATCTCACCACTGAGAGGAGAAGCACGCCCACCGCTGCCTCAAACACACTGACGTCATTCTATTAAAGTTCGAAGAAACGACTGTGTGCTGCTCGAAACTATAGAGCTGTTACATTTTCTGTTCAGTGCATAACAGGTGCCCCACACTTAAAAGGTGCTGTTCTGTTGGCGTTTATTGAGAGATGTATGCACAGTGTACAAGTCCCGCTTGCAATCAGTGCAATGCATCAGGGTGAGCTTGTTTTGTAGGAGCACGGACTTTTAAGGGAGTTGATCGGATAGCCTGATGGTGGTGTGATCAACTCTATCCCTATTCTATTTTGGGCTCTCTCTTCCAGGAGACAGCCTGCCTGCCTGTGTATTTGCCTGATGGAGTTAACCTGTCTCAGAGCTTCACTCGGGAGCCCGGGGGATTGCTTCCCACTACAGCAGGCTCTCCTTAGGAGGCTTCAATTGCTTTTGAATTAGTTATAGGCTCAAAAGTGAGCGACTCCCATTATTAGAATGCAGGTTTTAAAATTACTTCATTTCAAGTTGCTAGCTTGGCAGCATTAACCTGTCATCAGAGAATTCAGCATGGTCCCGAAGAAGACAGACTTTTGAAAAAAAAGAACAGAAATGAGCCGATATGGTCAAGGAGTGAGGGAAATGGACTCTGAAATGCCCTTCACTTAGGCCATGTCTGCTTTACCGTCTATAAAATGGTGGCAAACTTTGGATCCTCCTATTTAGAATAAGTTGAAGGGTAATCAGTGACATGCTATGTAAAACAATTCAGTGAGTGCAATACCCCACTGGACTTTCCAGGTTTGTGTAGCCGTGTTGAAGTTCTAGGAAAGATTATGTTCTCATACACACACAAAATAGCTTTATGCCAGATATCCAAGGAATATATGTCTTGTATAAATGGCATGAGTTTCCAGCTTTATTAAGGCATGATTGACAAATAAAAATTGTGTATATTTAAGGTGTACAATGCGATGATTCGATATATGTAGACATTGTGAAATGATTACCATAATCAAGTCAATTAATACATCCATCACCTCACAAAGTCATTTTGGTGGTTTTTGTTTGTTTTGTTTTGTTTTTTTTTTGGTGCTGAGAACACTTAAGATTTATGCTCTTTGCAAATTTGGAGCATACAATACATTATCATATTATTATTATTATTAATGATATAATCACCATGTTGTATATTAAATCCCCAGAACCTATCCATCTTATCATTGAAAGTTTGTACCATTTCACTAACATCTCCCCATTTCTCCCTGCCTCTGGCAACCACCATTTTATTTTCTGTTTCTAAGAGTTCAACTGTATTTAGGTTCCATATATAAGTGAGCTCATACATGTTTGTCTTTCCTATCAGGCTTATTTCACTTAGCATAATGTCCTCCAAGTTCATCCTTGTTGTTGCAAGTAGCAGGATTTTCTTGTTTTACATGCCTGAATAATATTCACTATGAAACTATAAATTCTAAATGTATGATAACCCAATTATGAAAGTACACCTGAAAAGATTTAGAAGTTATGTAGGAGAATATCTTTATGACTTTGAGGGAAGGAAAACTTTTTAACAGGATACAAAATGTACAACATATAAAGAAAAATAGGGATGTATTTGACCTTAAAATCCTGTGTGTGTGTGTGTGTGTGTGTGTGTGTGTGTGTGGCGATAAGCAAACTTGAAAGATCATTTATAAACTAGGAGAATTTTATGTCGGTTCATGTTTACAAAAGATAAACATCTAGAATACAAAGCAACTTCCTATAAACCAATAAGATAAATGAAAACTTATTAATAGAAAAATAAGCAAAGAACATGATTAGGTAATCCCAAACGGTCAATTAACATATGAAAAGCTCAACCTCACTGTAATTAATGATATGGAACAAAAAGCAGTCATTTCACAAGATTACATTAGTAAAAATGACAGTCTGATCATACCAAGAGTTGGTGAAGGCGTAGAGAATCAGGAACTCTCCTGTGCCAAAATTACACAACCACTTTTGAGAGCAAATCGACAATACATAATAATGTCAACGATGTACATATATTTTGACCCAGCGATTCTACTCTGAGATACATTTTTCTAGAGAAGCTGTTGTGTGTGTACTGAGAAAGTATGAAGATATTCTCTATAGCACTTGTTTTTTTAATGTCTAAGAAGTGAAGATACATCCTTTTTTAAAATTTCTTATTTTTATAAACATATAATGTATTTTTATCCCCAGGGGTACAGCTCTGTGAATCGCCAGGTTTACACACTTCACAGCACTCACCATGGCACATACCCTCCCCAATGTCCATAACCCCTCTCCCCCTCTCCCAAACCCAACTCCCCCCAGCAACCCCCAGTTTGTTTTGTGCGATTAAGAGTCACTTATGGTTTGTCTCCCTCCCAATCCCATCTTGTTTCATTTATTCTTCTCCTATCCACCTAATCCCCCATGTTGCATCTTCATATCCTCATATCAGGGAGATCATATGATAGTTGTCTTTCTCCGATTGACTTATTTCACTGAGCATGATACCCTCTAGTTCCATCCACGTTGTCGCAAATGGCAAGATTTCATTTCTTTTGATGGCTGCATAGTATTCCATTGTGTATATATACCACATCTTCTTTATCCATTCATCTGTGGATGGACATCTAGGTTCTTCCTATAGTTTGGCTATTGTAGACATTGCTGCTATAAACATTCGGGTGCACGTGCCCCTTCGGATCACTACGTTTGTATCTTTAGGGTAAATACTCAGTAGTGCAATTGCTGGGTCATACGGTAGTTCTATTTTCAACATTTTGAGGAACCTCCATGCTGTTTTCCAGAGTGGGTGCACTAGCTTGCATTCCCACCAACAGTGTAGGAGTGTTCCCCTTTCTCCACATCCTCGCCAACATCTGTCATTTCCTGACTTGTTAATTTTAGCCATTCTGACTGGTGTGAGGTGATATCTCATTGTGGTTTTGATTTGTATTTCCCTGATGCCGAGTGATGTGGAGCACTTTTTCATGTGTCTCTTGGTCATCTGGGTGTCTTCTTTGCAGAAATGTCTGTTCATATCCTCTGCCCATTTCTTGATTGGATTGTTTGTTCTTTGGGTGTTGAGTTTACTAAGTTCCTTATAGATTTTGGATACTAGCCCTTTATCTGATATGTCGTTTGCAAATATCTTCTCCCATTCTGTCAGTTGTCTTTTGGTTTTGTGAACTGTTTCCTTTGCTGTGCAAAAGCTTTTGATCTTGATGAAATCCCAATAGTTCATTTTTGCCCTTGCTTCCCTTGCCTTTGCCGTTGTTCCTAGGAAGATGTTGCTGTGGCTGAGGTCGAAGAGGTTGCTGCCTGCGTTCTCTTCAAGGATTTTGATGGATTCCTTTCTCACATTGAGGTCCTTCATCCATTTTGAATCTATTTTTGTGTGTGGTGTAAGGAAGTGGTCCAATTTCATTTTTCTGCATGTGGTTATCCAATTTTCCCAGCACCATTTATTGAAGAGGCTGTCTTTTTTCCATTGGACATTCTTTCCTGCTTTGTCGAAGATTAGTTGACCATAGAGTTGAGGGTCGATTTCTGGGCTCTCTATTCTGTTCCACTGATCTATGTGTCTGTTTTTGTGCCAGTACCATGCTGTCTTGATGATGACAGCTTTGTAATAGAGCTTGAAGTCCGGAATTGTGATGCTACCAACTTTGGCTTTCTTTTTCAATATTCCTTTGGGTATTCGAGGTCTTTTCTGGTTCCATATAAATTTTAGGATTATTTGTTCCATTTTTTTGAAAAAAATGGATGGTATTTTGATAGGGATTGCATTAAATGTGTAGATTGCTTTAGGTAGCATAGACATTTTCACAATATTTATTCTTCCAATCCAGGAGCATGGCACATTTTTCCATTTCTTTGTGTCTTCCTCAATTTCTTTCATGAGTACTTTATAGTTTTCTGCATATAGATTCTTAGCCTCGTTGGTTAGGTTTATTCCTAGGTATCTTATAGTTTTGGGTGCAATTGTAAATGGGATTGACTCCTTAATTTCTCTTTCTTCAGTCTTGTTGTTGGTGTACAGAAATGCAACTGATTTCTGTGCATTGATTTTATATCCTGACACTTTACTGAATTCCTATACAAGTTCTAGTAGTTTTGGAGTGGAGTCTTTTGGGTTTTCCACATATAGTATCATATCATCTGCAAAAAGTGATTTGACTTCTTCTTTGCCGATTTGGGTGCCTTTAATTTCCTGTTGTTGTCTGATTGCTGAGGCTAGGACTTCTAGTACTATGTTGAATAGCAGTGGTGATAATAGACAACCCTGCCGTGTTCCTGACCTTAACAGAAAAGCTTTCAGCTTTTCTCCATTGAGAATGATATTTGCAGTGGGTTTTTCATAGATGACTTTGATAATATTGAGGTATGTGCCCTCTATCCCTACACTTTGAAGAGTTTTGATCAGGAAGGGATGCTGCACTTTGTCAAATGCTTTTTCAGCATCTATTGAGAGTATCATATGTTCTTGTTCTTTCTTTTATTAATGTGTTGTATCACATTGATTGATTTGCGGATGTTGAACCAACCCTGCAGCCCTGGAATAAATCCCACTTGGTCATGGTGAATAATCCTTTTAATGTACTGTTGAATCCTATTGACTAGTATTTTGGTGAGAATTTTTGCATCGGTGTTCATCAAGGATATTGGTCTATAGTTCTCTTTTTTGGTGGGATCCTTGTCTGGTTTTGGGATCAAGGTGATGCTGGCCTCATAAAATGAGTTTGGAAGTTTTCCTTCCATTTCTATTTTTTGGAACAGTTTCAGGAGAATAGGAATTAGTTCTTCTTTAAATGTTTGGTAGAATTCCCCTGGGAAGCCGTCAGGCCCTGGGCTTTTGTTTGGAGATTTTTGATGACTGTTTCAATCTCCTTACTGGTTTTGGGCCTGTTCAGGTTTTCTATTTCTTCCTGGTTCAGTTGTGGTAGTTTATATGTCTCTAGGAATGCATCCATTTCTTCCAGATTGTCCAATTTGTTGGCGTAGAGTTGCTCATAGTATGTTCTTATAATTGTCTGTATTTCTTTGGTGTTAGTTGTGATCTCTCCTCTTTCATTCATGATTTTATTTATTTGAGTCCTTTATCTTTTCTTTTTGATAAGTCTGGCCAGGGGTTTATCAATCTTATTGATTCTTTCAAAGAATCAGTTCCTAGTTTCATTGATTTTTTCTATTGTTTTTTTTGGTTTCTATTTCATTGATTTCTGCTCTGATCTTTATGATTTCTCTTCTCCTGCTGGGTTTAGGGTTTCTTTCTTGTTCTTTCTCCAGCTCCTATAGGTGTAGGGTTAGGTTGTGTACTTGAGACCTTTCTTGTTTCTTGAGAAAGGCTTGTACTGCTATATATTTTCCTCTCAGGACTGCCTTTGCTGTGTCTCACAGATTTTGAAACGTTGTGTTTTTGTTATCATTTGTTTCCATGAATTTTTTCAATTCTTCTTTAATTTCCTGGTTGACCCATTCATTTAGAAGGATGCTGTTTAGTCTCCCTGTATTTGGGTTCTTTCCAGCTTTCCTCTTGTGATTGAGTTCTAGCATCAGAGCATTGTGGTCTGAAAATATTCAGGGAATGATCCTAATCTTTTGATACCGGTTGAGACCTGATTTGTGACCCAGGATGTGATCTATTCTGGAGAATGTTCCATGTGCACTAGAGAAGAATGTGTATTCTGTTGCTTTGGGATGAAATGTTCTGAATATATCTGTGATGTCCATCAGGTCCAGTGTGTCATTTAAGGCCTTTATTTCCTTGTTGATCTTTTGCTTGGATGATCTGTCCATTTCAGTGAGGGGAGTGTTAAAGTCCCCTACTATTATTGTATTATTGTTGATGTGTTTCTTTGATTTTGTTATTAATTGGTTCATATAGTTGGCTGCTCCCACGTTTGGGGCATAGATATTTAAAATTGTTAGATCTTCTTGTTGGACAGACCCTTTGAGTATGATATAGTGTCCTTCCTTATCTCTTATTATAGTCTTTGGCTTAAAATCTAATTGATCTGATATACAGATTGCCACTCCAGCTTTCTTCTAATGCCCATTAGCATGGTAAATTGTTTTCCACCCTCACTTTAAATCTGGAGGTGTCTTCACGTCTAAAATGAGTTTCTTGTAGGCAACATATAGATGGGTTTTGTTTTTTATCCATTCTGATACCCTGTGTCTTTTGATTGGGTCATTTAGCCCATTAACATTCAGGGTAACTATTGAGAGATATGAATTTAGTGCCATTCTATTGCCTGTAAGGTGACTGTTACTGTATATTGTCTCTGTACCTTTCTAATCTACTACTTTTAGGCTCTCTCTTTGCTTAGAGGACCCCTTTCAATATTTCCTGTAGAGCTGGTTTGGTGTTTGCAAATTCTTTCAGTTTTTGTTTGTCCTGGAACCTTTTTATCTCTCCTTCTATTTTCAATGATAGCCTAGCTGGATAGAGTATTCTTGGCTGCATGTTTTTCTCATTTAGTGCTCTGAATATATCATGCCAGCTCTTTCTGGCCTGCCAGGTCTCTGTGGATAAGTCTGCTGCCAACCTAATATTTTTACCATTGTATGTTACAGACTTCTTTTCCCGGGCTGCTTTCAGGATTTTCTCTTTGTCACTAAGACTTGTAAATTTTACTATTAGGTGACGGGGTGTGGGCTTATTCTTGTTGATTTTGAGGGGGGTTCTCTTCAACTCCTGGATTTTGATGCTTGTTCCCTTTGCCATATTAGGGAAATTCTCTCCAATAATTCTCTCTAATAGACCTTCTGCTCCCCTTTCTCTTTCTTCTTCTTCTGGAATCCCAATTATTCTAATGTTGTTTCATCTTATGGTGTCACTTATCTCTTGAATTCTCCCCTTGTGGTCCAGTAGCGTTTGTCCCTCTTTTGCTTGGCTTCTTTATTCTCTGTCATTTGGTCTTCTATATCACTAATTCTTTCTTCTGCCTCATTGATCCTAGCAGTGAGAGCCTCCATTTTTGATTGCACCTCATTAATAGCTTTTTTGATTTCAACTTGGTTAGATTTTAGTTCTTTAATTTCTCCAGAAAGGGCTTTTATATCTCCAGAGAGGCTTTCTGTAATATCTTCCATGCCTTTTTCGAGCCCGGCTAGAACCTTCAGAATCGTCATTCTGAACTCTAGATCTGACATATTACCAATGTCCGTGTTGATTAGGTCCCCAGCCTTCAGTACTGCCTCTTGTTCTTTTGTTTGTGGTGATTTTTTCCACCTTGTCATTTTGTCCAGATAAGGGGATATGAAGGATCGAATAAAATACTAAAAGGGTGGCAAAGACCCCAGAAAAATGCGCTGTAACCAAATCAGAAGAGACCCCAAATTGGGGGGGGGGGTAGAAAGGGGATAAAAAGAGGTTCAGGAAAAAACAAAAAAGAAAAGAAAAAAATTAAAAAAAGAAAACAAAGAAAAAATATAAAAAAGAAAGAAAAAAATATATTTTAGATAAACTAGTCAAAAAACGTTAAAAAAGAAAAAGGTAAAAGTTTTAAAAAATTTAGTAGAAGAAAAAAAAAGAAAGAAAAAAATTGAAAAAAAAAATTGAATTAACCACAAGGCTAAAGAATCATGGGGAGAAAGCCATGAGTTCCGTGCTTTGCTTTCTCCTCCTTTGGAATTCTGCTGCTGTCCTAGGTATTGAACCTGCTTTCCTTGATAGATGAACTTCGTCCTGGCTGGATATTTTGTTGATCTTCTGGGGGAGGGGCCTGTTGTAGTGACTCTCAATGTCTTTGCCCAAGGCGGAATTGCACCGCCCTTACCGAGGCCGGACTAAGTAATGTGCTCGGGTTCGCTTTTGGGAGTTTTTGTTCTCTGAACGCTTTCTGTAGAGTTCTGGAGGACAGGAATGAAAATGGCGGCCCCCCTGTCTCCAGTCCAGAGGAGCAGAGAGCCCGGGGCCTCACTCCTCAGTGCGCCCCCAGAGGACAGCACCCAATCACTCCCGTATCCCAGCCTCCAGCTGTGCTCCAAGCTCACCAAGCCTGTGACCGGTTCAAGGTAACCCCGAGCTGAGAGTTCAGTCCTCGGCTCTGTCTCTGTAGCCAGCTTCTCCGTTCTAATACCTGTGAGCTCTGTGACACTCCGACACCCGGGATCCTTCTGTGACCCTGCAGGACCTGGGGCCACACTGACCCTGGGTGGGCTTCACCCCGGTTTAGCCTCTGGAACAATGTCCCTCAGTGGAACAGACTTCTAAAAGTCCTGATTTTGTGCTCCGTTGCTGCGCCGCTTGCAGGGAGCTGGCCCCTCCCCCCGTGGTCTATCTTCCCGTTGCTTTGGATTCACTTCTCCACCAGTCCTACCTTTCAGAAAGTGGTTGATCTTCTGTTTCTAGAATTGCTGTTCTTCTTCTCTTTGAACTCCCATTGGATTTGTAGGTGTTTGCAATGTTTAGATAAGCTATCGAGCTGATCTCCTGCTACCTGATGTAGTCTCAGCCTGCTACTTCTCTGCCATCTTGACTCCTACATCCTTTTTTAATGGTGGAATGAGAAGTTGTGGTTTTGTATATGTTAAAATTCTATAAAGCAGTACAATATATCAATATATATATACACAATTTGTATATTGCATATACAATATACAAATTGTATATACAATATATATATTGTGTATATATATACTGTATATGTCAATATATATACAGTACAATATATCAAATCTTAAAAACAATGTTGAGTGAAAAAAGATGAGTTGCAATAGATTATGGTATTCATTTTACCACATACTCAGGGCTTGAAGTAATACACAGTTATTGTCACACAGTATCTGGAGGCCAGAAGTCTGGGCATGGCTTAGCTGGGGTCAGTATGTCACCAAGCTACATTCCTAGTCTCAATGAGGCCTGTGGTCTCTTCAGAAGCTCTACCAATGAAGGAGTTACTTCCAAACTCCCTTAGCATGTTGTAGAATCCATTTCCTTGTGGCTGTAGGATGGAAGGCTTCAATTTTGTCAGGTCATCTTTAGCTCTGAGAGACCATCTAAGATGGCTTGCCACGTGGGCTTCCAAATACAGCCACATGCTCTGTGGCAGATTGCTTCTTTAAAGCAAGGGATAGGCATCTGGGTGGCTCAGTTGGTTAAATGTCAGACTCTTGGTTTCAGCTCAGGTCATGATCTCAGGGTCCTGGGATCAAACCCTGTGTAGGGCTCTGTGCTCAGCATGGAGTCTGGTTCTCCCTCTCCCTCTGCCCTTCCCCCTGCTCATGATCTCTGTCTCTGTCTCTCTTATTCTCAAATAAATAAATAAAATCTTAAAAAAAATAAAGCAAGAGATAAAGAGACTAAGAAGATGGTGTTACACTCTTACATAATCCCATAAACATGACTTCAGATATTGTATCATTTTTTACCTCATTTCATGGGTTAGAAGCAAGGTGCAGGTCTCACATATAAGAAGAATGACATGAATGTGTGAATGTCAGGGAGTGGTGATTATGGGAACCACAGGAAGGTGTGTTCACCAAAATTTTGTATCATTTATGTAAATGTCTCAAAACATAAAAACACAAAACTATTTGGTTGACTGTCCAGGAAATCATGTTGGGTGAAAAACGAACCCCCCAAAGTTGTATAACACATTTTCTCATTTATATAACATTCTTATAATGACAGAATTACAGAAATGCAGAACAGATTAAAGGCTGCCAGGGTCAGGGACAAAGGGAGCCAAAGAGGGTGACCGTGATAAGTGTGAGTATAAGCAGCAAGAAGGGTACAGAACAGTTTTGTATCTTAACTGTATCAATGTCAGTATCCTGGTTGTGATACTGGACTATAGTTTTACAAGATGTTACCATTGAGGGAAACTGGAAATGGTATATGGGATCTCTGCATTATTTCTTAAAACTACATGTGAACTACAATGATCAAAAATTTTAAAAGTTCTATTAAGAAACAACAAGAGCAAGTAAACCAGAGAAAATTTCAAAAAAACTCCAAAGTTCTCATATAAATCCTGAAGGATGAGCAGAAAATCATGAGAGAGAAATGAAAAAAAAAAAAAAACAAAACAAAAAACAACATGAGATAGAAATGGAAAAAAATGGTGATGAGCTGGTTTACATAGGAAGAGAATTTACAAAAAGATAATTAAAATCATCATTGGAGGGAGTAGAAGGTAGAACTTCTCTGCAGAAAATCAAGTCAGTAACGTGGAGGTCAAAGTTGAGAACTTTAAACATACAGATGGAAACACTAAACATTAAAGGACTTGATTAGTTTATACTAATTATTAAGCTTCAACCTTATGTAGAAAACCTATGAATATTGTCTTGTATGTATCACATATAAATATACATGATTTATATATATATTCTTTTGTTACTTTCAAAGAACACGTGAATATTATTCTATAAGGTAACATGCAAAGTTATTAATGATGATTCTCTTGAATGGCACCATTATTCATAATTTTAATTTTCTATTTTATGCATTTGGATACACAGTTTTCTACCATGAGTATGTATTAATTTTAGATGAAAAAACAAAATCAGGGCAATTTTGTGCATAGTGCACATCTGCAATTGTGTAAAAATATATACAGCAAACTAGGAGGAGATGTTGTATACTAAATGTTAACAGTGGTTCTGCCTGGGGGATCAGAGTTACTTGTTTTCATTTTCTCCAAGTAATGCTGTGTAGTCTTTAGATTTTATACAGTGATCAGATGTTCTTTATAATCATATAGATAAATTTTAAATTAGCATATAAAATTTTATAGGTATGATATGATAACAAACATGTAAAAATATACATTGAAAATTGATGGGAAAGAAAACAATAGAAGGTCAGAGTATTAGAGATGACTTTTTTATTCTTCTAACTCTTATGTATTTTCAAAATTTGTATCATGAGCATATATTGGTTTGGTAATAGAAATGTCCCCAAAGAAAATAGAAGTGATTAATTAACTGTTTCGGAGATGGGGAAATTTTTTCTAGACATAAAACAATAGAAAAGTCATAAAATAAAATAAAGGAAGGACTGTTCAAATAGTCAATTAAAACATGGAAAAATACATTGCTTCCCTAAATGCAATTTTAAAAATTAACATTTTTTGGAACATGTAAATTTATTTCATTTTTTCTGTTGTACTTAGCTCAATTTTTAGATGATTAAACAATATTCCATTCTCACATAGAATAAATATGCATACCTGACAGATCCTATTTGAGAAAATATGTAATATGATAGGAAAATATATTACAACCTTCTGCGAAAAGAAGAAAAAATATTGTATTTACAATTTGTCTTAAACTTACGTATGTGTATATTTTTAGGAATGACAAAAGTGATCCAAATGTCCACAATAGTTACATCTTAGGGTTGGGATTTCAGAAGACTTATTTTTTCTTTTAATGCCTGTATGTCCCACATTTTCTAAAATCAAACCAGAGAAATGCGACATGCTATATATAATAAATGTAATAAAACTATAACAAGGTCCAATGTGTAAGCTTAAAAGACACTGTGCTTGGCTGTGAACGTCCAATCAACACAGAGCTCTTCAGAAAATCTAATAAGATTCATTCACTCAACAGTTATTTACAGAAGGCCTACTCTCCATCAAGGACTATGGCAGGTGTTTGGAATCTTCTAGTGAACAAGTCAATGATCTTGCCATCACCTAGCTTACATGCAAAGATGGAAGTTGGAAAACCATCTACCCTTAGCTTGTTCAAGCTTCCATAACAAAATAACCCAGACTAGGGGGCTTAGATAACTGAAATTTGTTTTCTCATAGCTCTGGAGCCTGGAAGTCCAAGATCAAGGTGCCAGCATGGTTGGTTTCCTCTGAGGCCCTTCTCCTTGGTGTGTAGGTGGTAGCCCTCTTACTTGTTCTTCATTGATCATCTGTCTGTGCACATGGCCCCCGTGTCTCCCACTTTTCATGTAAGGATACCAGTCATATTGGACTAGAACCTCACACTAATGCCATCACTTAATGTAATTACTTCCTTAAAGGTTATTCCCAAATACAGTTCTGTTATGAGATATTGGGGGTTGGCAATTCAGCATATGAATTTGGGAGTGGGGGACCTAATTCAGCCCATAAAACCACTCTGCCTTTTAACGGTCTTTAGTGATCCCTCATATTCTGGTCCACTGTCAGTTTGAATACTTTCAGTGATGAGGAATACACTTCCCCACCTTTGTCAGTGGATAGAGTTTGTATCTGTTTCTGAGTAGAAGGTCACCAGATCCAGATTTCCTGACATGAAGGCTGGAATACCCAGCATTATAGCTCCTTGATTCTCGCAACTTCCTGGCTGGGGAGACCCTGCTTTTGAAGAGTGAGGCTTTCAGCTATGATGTATCTCCCACATCCTAAACCCAGGAAGTGACACAAAGTGACACAAAGTGACACAAAGTCACAGACACTAACAGACACTAACAGGATGGATCCCTCCTCCCTCCTCTCTTCGCTTTACAGGGCATCTGTGACATTTTGTTTTGTTTTGTTATTAAAAGGGATTCCTATCCTCATCTCTCTCCCTTTCTTCTTTTGACTGATCACTCTGAGAAGTCTCTGGACCTTTCACAGATGGAATTCCACGGGCAGTTTTTCTGAATCTGACAGACTCAAAAGCATCAGCTTGCTCCTTTCTCTGGAAGCCAGCTTTTTAATCCTGGGTCACATGTCGCTTTTAATCCTGGGCGTGATGTTCGAGTTCCCCTCGGGCCTAAATTTCACCACAGTAAATGCTCTTCCTGGGCAGCTGCAGAAATGTGTCCTGAGAGTGATGCTCAGGCTACCGCTTCTGCGGGAGGGAGCCGCTGAGGCCGGGTGAACCCTGGGAGTCTGGTGTCTCTGATCAGCTCATAATGAGGCTGACACAGGCTCCTTCAGCCAGACCCTAAAAGTTCAAAAGTTGAAGACCCATGAGGAGCTCCTGGTTCAAGAGGAAGGGGAGAAAGTACTGGGGAGAGGCATCTTCCTATTTTGAATTGAAAAGGCAGTGTTTTCAGGGGAGAAAGTGCAGGAATGGACAAGGTGATCGAAGATAACCGGAGTAGAATTCTCACCGGTTGTACCCAGTGCGGCTTGTCAGAGAGGGACAGTCCCCCAGAACGCCTCGGAGGTAACTGCTCCCCCAAATAAAGCTTCTCAAATATCCCAAGAACTTCAGAGTTCTTTCTCGAGTGAAGCAGTTGGACCGTGATGTGAATCAGAAGTTTCTTTTTATGTCAACATTTGATTGTGAAAAATTTCAAAACTATAACAAAATTGACAGGATTTTCTGGGGAACACCTATAGGCTCACTGCTTGGATTCTGCCGTTAACATTTTACTGTGCCTGCTTCATCTTCCGTCTGGGTATTCCTCTATCCAGCCATCAATCCATTTTGCTTTTTGAATGCATTTCAAAGCAAATTGCAGCTATCACTACACTCACCCTAAATACCTTTGCACATAACCAGATTTTGATATCTGTTTACAGGTATTTCTTCTTATAAGGTAAAATTTACTTGCAATGAGACATACAAATCTCAAATGTACATTGATTGAGTTTTTTTTTTCCATTTTATTTTTTCAGTGTAACAGTATTCATTGTTTTTGCACAACACCCAGTGCTCCATGCAAAACGTGCCCTCCCTATTACCCACCACCTGTTCCCCCAACCTCCCACCCCTGACCCTTCAAAACCCTCAGGTTGTTTTTCAGAGTCCATAGTCTCTTATGGTTCGCCTCCCCTTCCAAATTTTTTTTTTTAATAAACATATAATGTATTTTTATCCCCAGGGGTACAGGTACATTGATTGAGTTTTGACAAAGGCTTATGCTTGTAGGCGATCTAAGTAACGATCAAGGGGCAGAACAGCCTCCTCTCCCAGAAAGTTCTTGTGATCCTTCCCAATCCATCCCCACTCTTTCCACCTCCCAAACTTTGTTCCTGTATTTTTCTGCCCCAAGTTAGTTTTGTCTGTTTGGATCGCCTCAAAAATGGAATCATATGTTATGGACTCTGTTGCATGGTTTCTATCCCTTGCCATAATATTTTGGATTGTGTGACTTAGTGGTTTATTGCTTTTGATGGCTAAGTAGGATTCCATTGGGTTAATATACCAGTGTATTTACCAATCATGAGGACACAGGGGCTTTTTCAGTTTTGGGCTGATATGAATAAAGGGACTATGTTTGTTCTTGTAAAAGAAGAAGAGCTAATTTTTTCCTCTCCAGGAACTCAATGGAATATTTTCAAGGTATGGTCCTTCCATCCAACCTTTCTTCCTTCCAGGCAAACACATATTATGTGTTCAATCCCTGGGAAGATAAAGTTAAAAGATACATTCCCCATCCTTTATTGAACCTAAGGAGAGAAGCTTTTGGGGTTCTGGACCCAATTCTGTGTGTGCGTGCGTGTGTGTGTGTGTGTGTGTGTATGTGTGTATGTTTGCGTGTGTGGTTCAGGGAAGGGGCACTGGACTTCTGTACCCTCTCCTGGAGCACCGCTCTCCCAGCACCTCCATGTGTTCACCCAGCCCAGAAGCTCTCCCACCCTTGTCCTTTGGGTTTTTAGGGAAGCTTCATTATGTAGGCACAGTGGATTAAATCATTGGCCATTAGTGATTGACTCAACCTGCAGCTCCCCTCCCCGCCCAGGAGGTCTGGGGGTGGGACTGAAAGTTACATTCCTCCAGTCACCTGGATGGTTCTCCTGGCAACCAGTCCTCATCCTTCCATGAGGTCCGAAAGTCACCTTATTAGCATAAGACACCTTTATCACTCTCATCACTTAGGAAATTCCAAGGGTCTTAGGAGCTCTGTGTCAGAAATGGGGGTGAAGACCAAATATGTATCTTTTATTATAAATCACAATATTGCAGAGAACAACACAGACCATTACAGAAACACAGAAATAGGGCTAAGATGGAAAGTTCCAGAGAAGGGAGAAGTGTAGGACTGGTAGACTCAGAGGAGGGAAACAGAGGACTGAGGATTCTCAATATTCTGTAGCAACTTTAGAAACGAGCTCATGTCCCCCTTTCCCACAGCTCCCTTCAGTACAACCCAACCACTTTACCACAGAGCTCAGTTCTATGGAGGTGAATTTGCCAGGGGCCTTGGGAGTGAACTTACTCCTTAAAACCTACTTCCCTAGAACATACTCTATTTGCAAACCGCCTGCAGGTGTGTCTCAAGCCTTGATCTCACTTGACCTGAGACGTTCAGAGGAAGCTTATTATCCTAAGAAGTTATTTTGTCCTAAAGTTTACAGATTCCTTCTGAAAAGCTGGATCGAACTGACTTGTAGAATCAGCCAGGCTTTCTCAAGTGCAACAATTCCAGAATGTACTAACCCTGAGATGCATCACCAGGTTCCTTTTGAGTCATTGGTAGGGTTGCCAGATAAAACACAGGACACCCAATTAAATTCAAATTTCGAGTAAACAACTTTTTTTTTCCTTTGATATGTGTGTCCCAAATATTGCATGGGACATAAGTCCCCTTATTGTCCCCAATATTGGATGCAGTATAAATTTATACCAAAAGTGTTTCATTGTTTATCTGAAATTCAAATGTAACTGCACACCCTGTACTTTCATTTGCTAAATCTGGCAACTCTAGTCATTGGAGCAAGAGGTTTTCTGGCCAAGTGAATTTTACCCATGATGGAAGCCAAACCCATAAAATACCAAAACTTTAAAAACTAACCATGAAGGAAATGTTAATTGTATCAGATATCTCCCCATCTTTTGAGTTAGAATAATTGGATGGATCCCTAAATCTTCTTGATAACCTGAAGTCATTGGTATGAATATTAATTATTGCTCTGTATTGTGCATTTAGGGCTGCTTGTCTGTATATGGAATGTCACCAGAAATCTGTGATTTTAGAATTTTAAAACTGTGGGTTTGTTTTTTTTTTTTCATTTTTTTTCTTTTTTCCTCATCACTGGGCTATCAGTTAAACCTCCCTTGTGGCAATTACTATTTATTTTCCTAGGGTCTAAACCCACTAAACTTTTCTTCTGCCTAACCTAATATCAGTTTAAAAAAATGAGACACTAAATCTCACTGAAATATGTATACACAAAGATTATAGGCTAAATAAGGCCTGGAAAAAGGCCTTGGGTTTGTGATAATTAGTTTAACACTTCAGAGATTTTTAAAAGCCAATTTCCAGTCTTTTAATTTTATATTCTCAAAATATTATATTCATTCACTCACTCATTGAAACAATAAATGTTATTATGTAATAGAAGTTTAAGCAGATCCCCATGGCTTCAGCGTTTTATAAAATAATATTTATAATTAGTTTTTAGCAAACCGTATCTTTAAAGGGCTGGAGGGTGATTAAAAATTGAATGTTGCCATCTGAATATTATATATTTTCCAAATAGTGTTTTCATTCAATTTACATAATTGCATGAATCCTGTGAGCAGATTCCCACCTGGTCGCCTGTCATTTGCTAGGCAGTGTCATTTAAATGTGGAAAGCACAGCTTCCTCTCCCTTAGACCTTTCTTCACTGGGTCTCAGGGTCCCTATTGTGTAATAACCTCTCTTGCGCCTAGAGTGTAGATCTGAAACTTTCAGCCAAATAGCGAAGGAGAAAGAAATCTTTTAGTTGCCTTTTTCAAGGGGGACACTCAGTTTTTAGCAGGAAGTTAACTCTCATCCTTAGCCATTCACTGTTTCATCCTCTGGGAATCTTTGTCTAAAGATTCTAAGTCCTCAGGATATTTGTCAGGGAACAAAGAAGTCATGGGTGGCAGATATTCATAGAAATTGGGGTTAACATTCCTGCATCAAAATTCTTGAAAATGTGTCCACCAGGTTATGCAAAGGATGTAACCTGCTTAAATATTTGCCAAAGTCCACTACCTGCAAAGAGGCCGCTTTCTGTGGAAAAAAAAAAAAAAAAAAAGGCCTCCTCATTTCAGTGGTAACTTAGATCTGCCCGTAAGTTAAGTGAGACCCATAATCACACCATGGGTTTGTCCAAAATGTGTAGCTACATCAGCCAGACCCATCGCCTTCTCTTGACCTGGATTACTGTCTTGGGGCCATCATGTGTACGTGTCATGCCTTTTTTGGGCAATCCCCTGCTAGCAGGGTGGTTTTAAACTGAGGTATGCATCCAAATCATCTGGACAGCTGTTGAAAATGCAGGTTCCTGGATCTCACACTATGCCATGAAGCCAGATGCCCTAAGATGTTGAACCCCACTCCCGAGAAATACTCTTCTGCACCCGCGTTTCACGGGGATAGGGACTGTGTTGGTCTTGCTCACTGCTTTTTCCCTACACTGGCCTAATGCCTGGCTCATGATAGGTCTTCAATAAATGTTTGGTCAATGAAGAAATTAAGAAAGGTTGAGGAGTGACGAGTAGCATGGTGGCTTCAGTGGCTAAGGAGACTTCCTTAGGTGAAGGAATTCCTATCACTATGAGGGATGAGTTGTAAACAGTTTCTTTGAAGGTGTGTGTGTGTGTGTGTGTGTGTGTGTGTGTGTGTGTTTTGAATTATCAATAAATATCATTGCTTTTTTAAAAGTATAAAAGTACTATACTGGGATATATAGTTCCATTATAATATGTTCTTTTAAAAAATATTTTATTTATTTATTTGAGACAGAGAGAGAGGGAGCACAACTGGGGAGGAGGGTTAGAAGGAGAGGGAGATGCTTCTCCCTGCTGAGCAGGGAGCCTGACATGGGTCTCAATCCCAGGACCCCAAGATCATGACCTGAGCTGAATGTAGACACATAACTGACTGAGCCACCAGATGCCCCCATTATAATATATTCTTATTCTTCCTTCCTCCCCCCTTTTCCATCCATCCATCCATCCATCCATCCATCCATCCATCCATCCAACCATCCATTTACCTTTATGTATAAAGAGAAGTCTAGAAGGTGCCTGGGTGTCTCAATCAGTTAAGCATCCAACTCTTGGTTTCAGCTCAGGTCATGATCTCAGGGTCATGAAATGGAGCCCTACATTGGGCTCCATGCTTGCTGTGGAGTTGGGTTGAGATTCTTCCCTCACATCCCATCTTCTCTTCCCTCTGCTCACACTCTCTGTCTCTGAAACAAATAAAATCTTAAAAAAGAGAGAGAGAGAGGTGTCTAGGAAAATGTTCATTTAATGCTCAATTTTTAAGTGGTGAGATTTTAGGTAACTTCAAATTTTTTTGGATTACATGAAATATTGTGGAT
The DNA here is from genome assembly GCF_922984935.1 of Meles meles. Taxonomy (NCBI): domain Eukaryota; kingdom Metazoa; phylum Chordata; class Mammalia; order Carnivora; family Mustelidae; genus Meles; species Meles meles. The sequence goes on along the minus strand of NC_060081.1, from coordinate 63,709,927 downwards.
TTTATAATAATTTATCAAGACAAATTAAGGTCAGAAATAATTTAAATTAAAAAAAATATTCTCTTGGACTGATTGTTTGGAAATTAGAGTCCATTAGCATATCTGATCTCAAAATCTGCCAAAGATGGGTGAGAAGACAATAGGCATCAGCTCTGGTTGTCAAGGTTGTCTTCTTTTAGAATTCTCCTGTGCAGGCCCCTGAACTATATCTCAAACCACACTTCCATTGTTCTTCAGAGTTCTCTTCTCTGAATCTAACATCCTGGACCCACCTGGAAACTATCTGTATCTTTGACTCATGAGCTTGATACTTTAATTCACAATAGTGTGGGCAGTTTCGCTGGGATTCAGGCAGGATGAAAGCCACTGCCCTGAGGAGTATGGGTCTACTTGCAGGTCTTTGGGTCTCTGGCATTGGGGTCTGTCTATAGATATGAACGGAAAAGGGAAAAGTTCATGTTTTTAAATAGCTCAAATCCTCCTTGTGGGAGCTTTTCTGGGGACTTGTACCTTTGTGCAAGGAATGGAGGCCAAGTGTGTATACTTTTTAGGGCAGAGCTGAGGCTGCCTGGGTGGCTCAGTTGGTTTGGGCAGAGCTGACCCCTGTTGGATATTGTGTTCCATCTGACCGCAGACCAACTTTTCATTTTACTTTTTCTTTTTATTAACATATAATGTATTATTAGCCCCAGGGGTACAGGTCTGTGAATCGGCATGTCATTTTACTCTTTTCAACTCTATTGCTTAAAATCTCAAAGCTCTGCCTTTAATTTTCCTGAGTGGTTTCCAAATATACTTTTCTTTAAAAAAAGTTCCACTTAGTGCTCCTATTGAGTGACCACCCGCCTGATATTGCCAGAGCTAGATCCCCACTCCTTTTCCACAAAAGATCTCTCCCTTCTCCTATTCTGACACTCTCAGTACTATGAATTAACCAGACTCATTTTTCCACTCCCCTGGGCATACAGGAGAACTACATTTCCCAGCTTCCTTTGCAGTTAAGTGGCGCCATGACTTTCTGTCTAGTGTAAAGTGGATAGCAGTGATATGAGGCAATTTTTGACTGGGCCCTAAAGCCTCTTGAGAGGTCTATGTCTTCATTGTACAGAGCTTGAGAGGCTTGAGAGTCAGAGCTTGAAAGCCTCTGTGTCTTCATTGTACAGAGGGAGAGGATCCAGTGACAATGCAGAAGAAGGGTTCTGAAGTCCTAGGGAACAGTAGAACCAATGAAATCATGTAGTCTGGGAACCTAGGTCACTCTGTGGAGAAGTAAACTCTGCAGGGAATAAACTTCTATTGTGTTTTCCATTTATATTTAGAGGATTTTGTTCTTGTAGAAAAATACAGCCAAGTCTTACTAAAACCCTTACTTATACTTCAAACCCACTTAAAACATTCCCATCTCTGTCTAGCTCTCCTGAGTATCACAGATGAAGTTAATCTAGATTGATGTCTTCCTCAGAAATATTCTTATCATAGTTATTATAAAACATCTCCTCATATCCCTTCATTTCCCACTAGACTGGAAACGTTTTGAGATCAGAGCTTTGTCTTATTCATCTTTGTAAACTTATCACTGGTCACTGTATCTGGAACATTCTAGTGTCTCCTTGGAAACGGTGGAACCTGCATTGAACTAAGGTCAGTTTGACCAAATTTCGTGTTCTTATATATTCTGCTTCTCAGACAGAGATAGAGGGGAAAGAACCCAACATTTACAGAATCTGAAGTGGAGGCCCAAGTCTCAACAGTCATCTTCTTGGTAGAAAGCAGGTCTGAGGTTCTCAGGGAAATACTTACATTTTCTTCCTCCTGTAACCTCCCATGACATGGCTACCGACAGTTGTCCAAAGATGGCCAAGGAGAGAGAAAACGATTAGAAGGCTTGACTCAGTTTTCGAGAGAAGTTGGTAAGATCCAGCTGGAAAAGATGAGGATGTCTCCAGAGACACTTATTGGGCAAAGTGATAGTGATCCCCATTTCTGCCCCAAGACCAGATACTGAGCAGTCATGGCAGAGGGTCCCTGTCCAGACAATTTCTGTTCAAGAATGAAATGCCTTTTTAAGCATTCTCCTTAAGAGGAGAAGAAACTCGCCCAACTGAAGAGCTAAGAGAGGGCACTCGGCTTTGGCCCAGGAGGACCCCTTTCATGTTGTTCTGTCTATCTTCACTTTTCTGGGAAATTCATTGCATGACTTTCTTGGAGTGGAGGGCTCCAAAGTACAAATGTGCATCTACAGCAGTTTCCAAGATGTGTTTTCTCCCTTTTTACTGTAACTCAAGAAAGTCAATGCATTTAGAAACTTGAGTGGTTTTCTTCAGACGTCCAAGTTACATTTTTACTTCCTCAGTTCAGCTCTCAAGCTCCTCATCCTAGTTGACCAAGAACTTGTGAAAAAAAATGGAGAAGGAGTATCCTGAATCATTTACCTAGAACTTGGACAGGATGTAAACAGGTCAAAGGCAAAGTAACTTCTAAGAAATCAGAAAGATGTGGGAGTACCGGAACGATGTCCTGCAAGGCCATGATGTTGACAGATGCCAAGACTGGTTTGATGGTTCATGGAGACTGGGATCACCAATGAAAATTTGCATTAAATACTGTAAGGTCAGTCCCCAAACAACACTATGTAAACTCATTCAATGTCTTATTTTGTGTTCTAGGGAAAGGGTAGACATTTGTGTGCTAGTACCATTCATTCATTTCACAGCTGTTTCACTAAGTGCTTACCATAAGGGGGCCACAAAGATCTGGATCCTACTCATAAGGAGCTCAAATTATCCAATTCAATTCAATTTTCTCTAGAAAGTTATTTGCTGATTCTACTTCATGTTTTGAACGGGCTTTTAATACACAGAGATTATCAATCTAAATCACTGGAACGTCGACCAAATGTTTTTGCCCTGGAAGTGGCCAGAAAGGATGACTTGAAGGTAGAAGAGAGAATGATGGGTGTCCTTGCCAAGAAAGGGGGTTTGCTAACAGTTTTAGGTGGGGGCTGGGAATCCCAGGAGATTAGGAAGTAGATACAATTTGAGAAATTCTGCAGTTACTGTGTTTTCTGAGGAGTGTTCTGCAGAACTCTAGGGAGCAATGTGCTTTGGATAAAAGTGTTCTGTGGTCAGACGTGTTTGGAAAATTTTGTATATCATATCAAGACATTTGTAAACATCCTCATGTGACAGCATAAGGACTCTAGGAAGTTTTACAGGAAAGAAAACAAATCACATTTCTTCCCCCAACCGCAGACATCCCAGACTTACTCTACAATATATTATTCTGTCACTTAATACCAATCCGCATTCCATGAATCTGGCATTTTTCTTATCATATATTATAAAACACTAAAGCAGCTTAACCCAGAACATCATTCTATCCAAAAGGAGTTTTTTTTTAAAGATTTTATTTATTTATTTATTTGACAGAGATGACAAGTAGGCAGAGAGGCAGGCAGAGAAAGAGGAGGAAGCAGGCTCCCCGCTGAGCAGAGAGTCCGACGTGGGGCTCCATCCCAGGACCCTGGGACCATGACCTGAGCCGAAGGCAGAGGCTTTAACCCACTGAGCCACCCAGGCACTCCCCAAAAGGAGTTTTTAATAGTCAAATACATATTTCACAATTATTTTTAGTAATGTGCATAGTTTCTTGGAGCTGTAAATCATTCATTATGTATCCAAGATATTATATTGTCTTACATTACATTATAAAGATTGTCATATGTACCATATTGACTATATGATCATATATGTAATGGGTTGAAATATTTATTATTTTAACAGCTCATACCACTGTTAAAAGGAAGGGGATCTGGAAAAGATGAGACCCAAATTTGTATATCATCAGGCATAATAATCATCAAAGATAGGAAAAGATCAATAATTTGGTTTGGGAAAAGAGAACAGGGAAAGAAATCTGTCAAGACAAGAAGTATGCCAAACAATAAGGAATAAGGTAGGAGCCTGGCATTTAGGTTTTAGAATTTTAGCAAATTTCAGGAACTTGACCTATTCAAAATCAACTTGAAGCTATTTGTGTTGCTATCATGTAAATCCCTGCACTTTCCTAAAATTATCAGCAAGGATTTTTATATACCCATACAATTTGCACTAATTTAATTAGATGAGAATTTAAATTAGTTGTGTGGGTAGATGCACCCTAAGGGGTGGAGGTACACCAAACTGAAGAGTTCAGTGGGAATGGGAACCCAGAGGTCTCTAAGGAAGTTGTGGGATTTTCACAGAGCTCTGGGTGTACAGTCATTTGATCATTTTTATCTATCTCTTATGGAGCCAGAAATCCACTTCTGGGCAGTATGTGTGTGTGTGTAAAGTGATAGAGAAAGAGGGGAATAGGGATAAAGATATGGAGATGGAGGTCTGTATGACACCTTCAGAATCTTAATTTCCAGTTATAAATGTTTCATAGCTTAGAAATTTAAAAAAAGTGGTTTTCTCAGATACCCATGCAGAGGCCAGCAATAGATGAGGAGCCAGTAGGCTTTGGGAATCAATCTGTAGAAGCCCCAGCAGCTGGCTGCAGGTCTGTGGCCAGAGTGAAAGGGGAAGGAGAGCCAGGCTGTCCTCTCCAGGCTTGGAATACACTCAGGGCTCAGGTATGAGTGAAATCCTATTCTGGGACCAGAAAAGAAAATACACGTTCACAGACAGGTTTGTGGAGAAGTGACTAAAGAGTACATAGATAGAAGGAGACAAGGAGTTGGGGTTCAGTGTGAAGATATTGCAAAGAGTTAAGCAATGAGCTTAGGTTGCAAAGAACAAGTCTGCTGTCTAGAATGGAGGAGGAGAAAGACCTTTTTTGCTCTGGACTGGCCAGTCTACCTCCTTTCTGTATTTGTGCTTCTATTTGGGGCTTGGCCACCAGTAGTTTCCAGAGTGACCTTAGTGAAGTGAAAAATCTGATCATGTCAGTCTCCCCCCCCCCTTTTTTTTAACAGAGAGAGAGATCACAAGTAGGGAGAGAGGCAGGCAGAGAGAGAGGAGGAAGCAGGCTCCCCACTGAGTAGAGAGTCCAAATTTGGGCTCGATCCCAGGACCCTGAGACCATGACCTGAGCCGAAGGCAGAAGCTTTAACCCACTGAGCCACCCAGGTGCCCCTCCTCCTTTAAAACCATTCAATATGCACCCCTATGTTTATTGCAGCAATATTTACAATAGCCAAGATATGGAAGTGACCTAAGTGTCTATAGATAAATGAATAAAGATGTGGTACACACACATACACACAAACACACACACACACAAGAATAGTACAGTCATAAAAAGGATGAATCTTGCCATTTGTGACAACATGGGTGGAGAGAGAGAGTACCACACTAAGTAAAGTAAGTCAGACCAAGAGAGACAAATAACATAGGATTTCACTCATATGTGGAATCTAACACACAAAGCAAACGAGTAGACAAAAAAAAGCAGAATTAGACCTATAAATACAGAGAATGAACTCACAGTTGCCAGAAGGGGGAAAGAGGCAGAGGGATGAACAAAACGAGGGCAGAGGAGTGGGAAATACAGGCTTCCAGTTACAGAATGAATGAGTCATGGGAATAAAAGGCACAGCATGGGTGACCGTAGTCGGTGGCATTGTATTAGCATTGTGTAGGGACCAATGGTGGCTACTTTTGTGTTGAACAGAACATATTACACACAGTTGTGGAATCACTACATTTTATGCCTTAAACTAATATAATACTTGGTGTCAACTATACTTACATTTAAAAAATAATAAAAAAAACCCACCCATTTGATGGTTTCCCATTGCACTGAGAAGAAATTATGCCCTCTTCCCCCTAATTTACAAGACCCCTCATGATCTTTCCTTCCACGGTTCATTTCCATGCACCGATTTGCTTAAAATGTTCTCCCTCTCTCACTTCCTCTCATGGCCCAGTTGACTTCTGTTCATCTGTTACATCTCAGATCATATGTCACTTTTTCAACTAAGCTTTCCTTGACCTCCAAGATCAAGTGATGCAATCCATTCTCATTCCACCTGACCTCATTTCACCGTTTCCTTCCTGGTATTCGATTCCCAGCAGAGGACCTCTTTCTGCACTGATGCCTGGTTTGAAGAATCATGGAGGGAAATCCTTCAGCCTGAAGAAAGGCAGGGGATGTTTGAGCAACACCCACCCAGAAGGCTTTTCTCCCCATCTTGGGATGTCAGCAGGTTGGAAGGAAACCAAGGATATTATCAGCCTCTGAAGTTGAGTGGAGGGTTATCTGATCCTCAAAGCCAGTGGTCTTTAACCTGAAGCATCTAAACCTCTGAAGATTTATAAATATTTTTCCAAAAGATACATAAACAAATTTGATTTTGGATCATTAACTACCATATGAATTCTTCTAATATTTTTTTTAACTGAAAAGTCTCCTGGAATTTCTCCTTTTTATGTCATAGTCTCCTGTTTCCCATGAAAAATGAAAAAAAAAAAAACAACTTTTGCCCATTGAGAATCTTATTATGGTGCATTGCACTCACATGAAAAACTTCCAGGGCACCAAATAAAAGGATAATCAAAACATTAAAAATATTTTATTATGCTAGATGATTGTGTGATTATTCAGTTTTAATAATAACTTGAGTAACAATGGTTAAAAAAGAAGCATCCATTTCTATATACTTATTTCTGTGGACAAATTGTCTAAGGATTTAATGTCTATAAAGACAGATAAACAAAAGGAATAGAATCGATACCAAATCCTCTTTCTTTCATGTAATTAGTCATAATCATCCCCAGAAACATAAACAACTTCATGGATACATCTCATTAAAAGATACATTTCCAATATGATTTTATTATTTCTGCTTAATAAATATTTATCAAAATTTGTAATGTATCCCTCTTGTTTTAATGCATGGCTTAGTAATAATAAAAATGATATCTCCATATAGAAGAAATACTTTTTAATACTTAGAACCATATAGCCCTAGGAATTACAAACAAAATTTAAAAGTCAATTTATGTACATATTTTTGTAGTGGATAAATATGATCAATAAAGGATTTTCAAGCATCAAAGTATATTACATGAGTTCTGTGGGGGAAGTGAAATGAAACTATTAGTTCTCAGAGAAAAAGAAAAATGTTAACTATCTGTTACACAAGAGCTTGTTCATTTTTTAAAAATAGATGAAGGTGGTTATGAAATTGCTATGATTTTTTTTTTTAAGAGTCTACGGGCTACATTTTACGGTTTTGTCTAAAAAAGGTCAATATTCACAAGACACCAGAAATGGCACCTTTTGCAAGGAAGGACCAAACTTTGCAAACCACTTTTGGTGAGTAAGCAAGCAGCCAGTCTAAAGATCACTGCTTTAAGGCACTACTCCTAGCTGCTGGAAGGGCAGACCAGCTCTGCCCATGGACACGGCCTCAGTGATCATTCAAGCACCTTGGAGTAGCTTCCTTTAGGCTTGAGTCTGAGGTCCCTCCTTATGGAATATTTCCCTGCCCCCACCGCCCAGATCTGGCGAGGTTCTCCCCATAAACACTCTCTGTGACCCCATGCTGCTTTTTTGGATCATTTCTTATGATTTACAATTATACATTCAAAAAGACCTGACCAAAATTCAGAGGTGCCACTAACTGTAAGCTCTGCGAGGACAGGGTCTTGTCTGCTTGTGCTCATCTTCTTTTCTCTAGATTGGTGCTAGCTTGGGGCTTAGAGCTTCATAGAAGTTTGGGAATTATTTGTTGAATGGATGGATGAGCTAAACAAAGGAAAGCCTTTAAAATGCGAGTCCTCCAGGAATAGCGATGCTTCCAGGTGATTTGTATGTACACATCCCTCACTTAATTTTTTTTTACCTTATTTGCAAAACTAACTATGCAGTTCCTAGGTATCTGTGTATTTGACTGTGTAACTTGCACATGGAGAGCAGGGAAGAGTTAAAGATTTTACTCAGTGGATCTGGGACAGATCACGGCTCCCTCACTTAGAGACAGAGAGAGAGAAGAGTGCAAGCACAAGCAAAGGGAACTGGCAGACAGAGGGAAAGAAAGAAGCCCACTCCCTGCTGAGCAAGGAGCCTGATGCAGGACTCAATCCCAGGACCTTGGAATCATGACTTGGGCCAAAGGCAGCTGCTTGATCAACTGAGCCACCCAGGAGCCCTGGCAAGCAGAATTTTGATGTCACTTTAGCTACCCTGGAGACGGATTGGGGTGTTGGGAGTCTGGGGTGAGGGGTCCTTCTAGGTACACTCTCCTAGGAAAGTCTTCTCTCCTCCTGAATCCAGGAGTCTATTGATAATTTCTTCCATGGTCACAGGCACTGGGGCTAGAACAAGACCTTTGGGACTGTTCCAAATTGTGTGAGCACAAATCACAGAAACGAAAAAGCAAATAATAAAATGGAACAAAAACTCATGGAGAGATATAAACTTCTTTGGTGGCAGCAAGCATGTCTGCCTTTTAGTGTGGCCCCCTCTGTCTCTGAGTTTAGAGACACAAGATGAACAAGAGGGCTCTATCTGAGCACCAACTTGCACCAAGTTGGCCTGGGGCCCTCCAGAAAAACAAAAACAAAAACAAAACTGTTTTATAACAAAAGTACTCAAAAGATGGGGAAGGGCGAGTGGCCAGAAGAAAGACGTACGAGCATGATTTGGTGAAACCCATGCTTGAACCCTGACTTTGCAATAATCAGTCGTGTAACTTTGGCAAATGACTTAACTTCTCTGAGTTTCAGCTTCCTCATCAGGGAACTGGGATGTCGCAATACTCCTTGAATAGGAGAATAGAGACGAAAGTGTTCTCTTCGGGAGAGGCTGTCCAGTAAGTGTCAAAACAGTTGAAAAATAGGAATTTCTAGAATAGAAGACTGGTACCTGGATACTCACGAACAGGGTTTAGAGAGTTGGCTAAACAGGATAATCCTTGGGTCCAAAAGTGGCTTAGACATGTAGATACTTATACATTAATCTCTGGGTCTAGGATGGGGTTCTCAACTGTGACACTTCCTGACATTTGGAAAACTGTGTTGTGAGTGGTGGGCTAGGGGGTGTTGTAGAGTACTTAGGACTCTCTCCGGGTTCTATCCACTGGGTGCCAGGAGCTTCTCCAGACAATTTTGCAACAACCAAAAATGCTTCCAAATGTTGTCAAATATCTCCTGGGTTGGGGGGTTAAAATGCCCCTGGTAGAGACCCCCAAGTCTAAAAGATGAACTCACATGCAGGAAACACTGTGTGTGTGTGTGTGTGTGTGTGTGTGTGTGTGTGTGTGTGTGTGAGGGGAATTAACAGGGGGGTGGGTAAATATTCAATGTGTCAATATCATAATAAGGCAACATCTGAGCTTTTTCTTTTTAGAGGCAACCCAAATAATTAGTGTTCAAAAACAAAATTTTAGGAGTCAGTTAATATAAAACATAGCTGATATTCATTTGGCAACATTTCTTCACACTATACTATCCTTGTTTATTTCTCAGGCCATTTCCCCATGGACTATTAGCTTCTTGGGGATAGAAGCCACTTCTTTTTCCCTCTAACTTAGGACATGAAACGCCTGGCCCACAGTTGTGGAATAAAGGCAGTATTTATTGAATGAATGGAAGAAGTCAGAAAACTTTAATGAGCTTAGAAACCATGTAATGGCTCTTACAGATCTGTTGAGTAAGAACAATGGTATGTAATGTGTGACAAGATGATTCTTTTAATGCTTAATAAGTACACTAATTCAACCTGAATAGTTATGAAATTTCCAAGATTCAACTTCAACCTGAGAACTGAGGTCAAATTCTTTTTGACTGGATGAAGGGATAGACAGATGGATGGATGGATGGATGGATGGATGGATGGATGGAGAAGGATATGAGGTAAAGATGTATATAAATAATTCTTAAACACAGAGGAGTATGGATGTTGACAAGAACAGAAACAAACATTTATTGAAGCCTTATTCAAGTTCAAGCACTATATTGGTGTTTTACTTGGTATCCTAGTTAATCCTCATAATGATGAAGGTATTATTGTTCCCGTATTAAAACCAAGGCTGAGTGAGATTAAGCAACCCACTCAAGATGGAAGGATAGGCCCATGAACTCAGCCCTGAGGGTCTCAAATATCCAAGACAATCTTCAGTTGCACTGCTTTACAGAAGGCTCCCCCATCCAAAATGGAGAGCAGAGATCTGTGAGGAACTGGTGCTTCTCTAATAGGTCTTTTTAAAAAATGTATTTTATTTATTTATTGGAGAGAGAGAGAGAGCAAGTGAGCAAGAGAGCACATGAGTCAGGGGTGGGGTGGGCAGGGCTAGAGGGAGAGGGAGAAGCAGACTTATCAGAGTCCTCGCTGAGCAGGGATCCCAAAGTGGGGCTCAATCCCAGGACTCCAAGACCATGACCTGAACCAAAAACCGATGCTTAACCAAAAGAGCCACCCAGGCGCCCCCAACGTCCCAGCAGTTCTCTTTGCTGCCTAAGATGGGAGCTTGGCTGCTGTGGAAAAGGGAAAATATGGCTGACACAGAAGAAAATGGAGCTACTCTTCATTTATCAGCAGATACTGAGTCAAATATTTGACATATATTGCTTTTTTGAGTTCTTCTTAAAAACAAATTAATAAATCCCTATAATATATCATGATGTCTATCTCATAGTGGGGAAAATGAGGCTCAGGGAATTTAAATACATTTTCCTCGGTCATCCTCCTTAGGCAGAATGGGTTCAGATCTTCACACTGAGCATTTCATGTCTCTAAAATGAGTGTCTTGTCCCCAGTGAAGGGCTATACCTTCTGAGAATGAGTGGCCAAGTATCTTGTCTGGGGTGGAATCCAGGTTAGATCTCCCAGGGGGAAGATGGGGGAGGGTGGTATAGATGTGAACTCTTCCCAGGACTAAACATTTGGGGGAAGGGAGAGGGGATGGGCAGAGAATAGCTTGCATGGGTAGGTTCCATAACTCAGATTTAGTTCATTGAGTATATTAAAAACAATATAGTTATTAACAAATTAACAACAAATATAGTTATTAGACAATTTTGTATGCGAGTAAATACTGAGTTGTAAACCCACATCCATTCAGAATGTGCCAATTGGGGTATCGATCACTGTCTCTTCCCTTAGATCTGTAGACCTGTCATCCCCTAGACTGGAAGGCGAGGGTCATTAGTTTTTTAAAGAGAGGCAACATGTGTCCCTGGTAACAAATTCAGACAGTATGAGTTACACAGTGAGAAGTACATCTCCCTTCTTCTTGAGACACCACCAGAATCAGTTAGACCTTTTTAAACTAAGTGTGAGTTTGAGGGTTTCCATTCCTATTATTTTAGAGGATATCTGGTACCTTCCTAAGCCCCATTTATTCTTTAATTAAACACCTAATTACTAAGTACCTATCAGGGCCAAGCCTTCATTTCTTTTTTGGTATGTTTTCTATTGTCCTGTAATGAATGCTCACAAACTCCATGACTTAAAATGACACAATTTATTTTTTTACAGTTCTGGATGTCAGAAGCCCAAAATGAGTTGGTAGGGATGCATTCCTTCTGGAAGCTCTAGGGGAGCTCTAACTTCCATGACTTTTCTAACTTCCAGAAACCACCTGCACGCCTCGGGTCCTGGCCCCCTTCCTCCATTTTCAAATCCAGCAGAAAAACATCCTCAAATCTCTGTCTCTTACACTCTGATCCTCCTGCCTCTCTGTCTCTCTTTTAAGGATGTTTATAATTAGATTGGGCAAACTAGGTAATCTAACAATCTCCTCATCTCAAGATCCTTAAAGGTCTTCGAAGTCCCTTTTGCCTTATAAAATAACAAATTCCCAGGTTCTGGGGATTAAAACGTGGACACGATTGGGAGCCATCATTCAACCCTCCTTGTCATCAGAAATGGAAATTTGTGTGTCCAAGTTAAAAAAAAATCCTGTATCTCTGAAATGAGCTGTAATTCATCCAGTTTTTTCCATCCATAGACCCCACATGGTTGGACCCTCTGTTATCTTTGCCTCTAGTCATTGCAAAGCCTGCTCACTAGGTTCCTCGTACCCGGATCCCTTGTCCTGTCACTTGTCCACTCTGCAGCCAGGTGGCCTTTCTTAGCATACCCCTGGCTCATAGCATTCTTCTAAAACATCTCAGTGAGTCCCTACTGGGTTAATTAGAATGTCAAACCTCTTTAGAGTTAACAAGACTTCTCATAATGCCACCCTATGCCTAGTTCCTCACATGCTCCGCCAACCCCCAATCTTTGCATGGCTCTTTTCATCTTTCAGATCTCAGTGTAGGTGTTCGCCCCCTCCAGGAAGCCCACCTGAATCTAACACAGCTAGGCTAGATTAGATCCTGTCTCTGTGGTCCAAAGACAGTGCTGTATCATCTAACACACCCTCACCGTGCTGAATGGATGTCCATTTTGCTCACCTGGCATGTTTCATAAATATTTATCACCTTAGTGAATGCATGAATACATGAATACATGAATGAGTGAACTAGAGTCTCACAGTAGAAACAGACTCTCTGTCTGGTTTCCACCCCACCCTGATACTTATCATCAACCTTAAGTGCAAAGCCTATTTGGGAAGGCAGGACCTGGTATGGAGGGTTGCAGGGAGCAGCTTGTTATCATAAAGGAAGTCATACGTATGTACCTGCATGCATTTTCTTTTCTTGGCAGTGGGAGGGGGGCAGCAACTGACAGACTTTTAGCCAAGCTTTTAGGGATGGGGTCTTGCCTTCCTCCCTAGCTCTAGAGACACCAACTGTACAGAGCAGGAAATCATCAACAGCTAGACATAGGTCAACGAGGAGCATTTGCTGGTATAGACTTGTCTGTCAACATACTGTGTACTCACTAGGTTTTTTTTTTTTTTTTTAAGATTTTATTTATTTATTTGACAGAGAGAAATCACAAGTAGACAGAGAGGCAGGGAGAGAGAGAGAGAGAGAGGGAAGCAGGCTCCCTGCTGAGCAGAGAGCCCAATGCGGGACTCGATCCCAGGACCCTGAGATCATGACCTGAGCCGAAGGCAGCGGCTTAACCCACTGAGCCACCCAGGCGCCCCTGTACTCACTAGGTTTTAAGGGAAAGCACCTAGAAAGGGTTCCCTGCACCAACATGCACCTATATTCCTTAACCTTCCATTCCCTTCCACAGAATATTCCTGGTCTTCCTGAATGCCAGGTCCCAGGCCCAGCAAGCTGGAATTCCCCAGAGAAGGGAGGAGAGGCAGCAGGCTGGGGACTCTGGCAGTGGAGGGGTGAGCACTTTCTTCCTGCTCCCGGACGTGCCAGGCGAGGCAGCGAGCCACACACCCAGATTGTTTTGCTGGAAACAGCAGCCCCGGTGAAAGGCACGACGTGGCAGCATCTCTCCGGCAAGATTCCACTCTTCCCACGCCAACCTGGCAGCCAAGATGGCGAGGCAGGCTTTACTTCCAGGAGAAATCTCTGCTTCTCACAGGAGGTGGATTACAGGAAGGATGTGGATTCTCCCCAGTGCATAGCAGGGACTCTTCAGCTGGGGAGAGAGCAAAGGAGGCTGTTGAACAGCAGAACTTGCCAAAGAAATGGAGCACATTTGATATAGGAGGCAGCTCTTCCAAGCCCTAGGGGGAGCTGTTTCCTCCCTCTCCCCCAGCTCCCTTTACTGGGTCAGTGGGCTCATTTGCTCCCCTCTCTCCCTTGTCATCACAGTTGAGTAGGAAGAGTAACCTGCAGTTTCCTGAGGGAGGGCACAATCTGTGTCTCCAGGTCCTGATTGAGAGCATCTTCCAAGACACAGTCTTTCCACAGTAACTGTTCCATTCTCTCTCTTGCCTCCAAAACACCTGTCCTGGCCACACACAGACAGGGAAAGCAAAAGACTATTATTTCCAGAGAAGAGCAAAGTAGACTTAACTCACTTCTTGGCTGGTGGTGGGTATTTGTAAGCAGATACTGGTTCCGAGACTGGCGGGTCTCATGGCTAATGAACATGGCCATCATCTTGGGGTGTGAGGGAAGCTCCAGCATTCTGGGATTTTCCCAGACCTCGTGAATTGGAACCTCTGGATGCAGGGCTTGGGAGCAAGGGTGTTTAGTTTTTAGCAAATTTGACAGCACACTGAGGATCCCAGCAGAGTGTATGGATGAATTGGTTTTGGCTTCTAATAGCTCTAGATACGAACCTCAGCTACACTTCCAAGTGCGTGACCTTGGGAAAGGCACAGCTTCCTCGTCAGTCTCAGCTTCCTCGGCTGTAAAATGGGGATAGTAACAGCATTCCCCATCAAGGCTGCTGGGAGCATGAAATGAGGATGTGTAGGTACAGTGCCTGACACAATGTGGTCTCCGCATATGGCGGCTTGCCCTGATGGTGTGGTTTGGGGTAATTATGTTTGGGTGTGGAAAGTCTCTCCCATCTGCTCTGGGCCAAATGCCCAGTTTTGCTCTAGGAAGGGGTGGGAGCCTGAAGTCTAGTGAAGAATGCCAACTGAGATGTGACCAGGAAGTGGTAGGCAGATCTGGGTTTGAATCTCGCCTCCAACAATGGAATGTTAGGCAAAATGTTCTATTTTTCTCAGTCTCCTTGATCCGAACATTACAAATAATATTTGTCTTGAAAATTGTGTAGGGATATCAAGTGAAACATTCACATATTTTAGTTTCTTATTTCTGACCCGTTCTGGTTCCAAACGATATATTTCTTTGCTCATGGGTTACACATGACTAATAATAACATTTAGGGAAAGTGAGCAATTTGATAGCATTAAAATTTTATTTATTGAGAAAAATGTGCACTGACCTTGGAAATTCTGAGGAATCATGGCTGGTCTTTGGGGAGACAGAGCTCATTCATTCACAGAATGGTGCATAGGCCACAAAATGGAGCACAAAAAGGTAGCTTTTAAAAGTTGTGATATTGTTAACATAGTAACATTTATATTAAAAAGAGAAGCCAGGTTGGGCTAGCACATAATGTGAGTTGCGGGGGAGTCATCTCTGGGTTCACATTCTAGCTGTTAGAAGCTGTGTGACTGGGGCGCCTGGGGGGCTCAGTGGGTTGAGGCCTCTGCCTTCGGCTCAGGTCATGATGGTCCCAGGGTTCTGGGATCGAGCCCCGCATCCGGCTCTCTGCTCAGCAGGGATCCTGCTTCACTTCCTCTCTCTCTGCCTGCCTCTCTGCCTACTTGTGATCTCTATCTGTCAAATAAATAAATAAAATCTTAAAAAAAACCTGTGTGACCTTGACTAAGATACTATACCTCTCTGGGACTGAGTTTTGGCATCTATAAGAATAGAAGCTTATAATGGCCATGGTCGCCAAACTGTGGAAAGAACCAAGATGCCCTTCAATGGACGAATGGATAAGGAAGATGTGGTACATATACATGATGGAGTATTATGCCTCCATCAGGAAGGATGAATACCCAACTTTTTGTAGCAACATGGACGGGACTGGAAGAGATTATGCTGAGTGAAATAAGTCAAGCAGAGAGAGTCAAGTATCATATGGTTTCACTTATTTGTGGAGCATAACAAAGAACATGGAGGACATGGGGAGATGGAGAGGAGAAGGGAGTTGAGGGAAATTGGAAGGGGAGATGAACCATGAGAGACTATGGACTCTGAAAAACAACCTGAGGGTTTTGAAGGGGCGGGGGGGTGGGAGGTTGGGGAACCAGGTGGAGGGTAATGGAGAGGGCACGTATTGCATGGAGCACTGAGTGTGGTGCAAAAATGATGAGTACTGTTACACTGAAAATAAATAAATTAAAAAAAAAAACGAATAGAAGCTTATACCCACATAGCCACATTGCAGTAGGATTAAAATGAGACATCTTGTTATGAAGGCACACAATCGGCTTCAAATATATTCATATTCAGCCATATCTCTTTCTACTTCTTTCAAATGTCAATCTTTTAGCCAAGTCTCTTGGATTTTCTGTATAGATAACTCCATCTGCAAATAGTGATAATTTTGTCCATACTTTATGAATAGCTAAGCCTCTGTTCTTGTTTTTGTTTTCTTCTCTTATGTTACAGTGGGGACTAGGGCTTCCAGAAGAATGCTTAATGATCTTGTGGCAACCTCTCTCATCATTGCGTCAGTGGGATGACTCTGGTATTTTGTCATTAGGTCTGATTTCATTGTAAAACTCATATTCAGAATTTCCCCCATTCTTCCTTTAATAAGATTTGTTTGTTTTTTCCTATGAGGAATTGACTCTTATTAACTTTGTTTTTCTTTTTTTAAAGCAGTTTTCAAAGTGATCCTGGGTCTTCTCTTTTACTTTAGCTTTGACATACTAATCTGCATGATTGACACTGATAACAGACAACCATTCTTGCATTCCTGGAATCAACCCTACCTGGTCCACTGGGTACCAATGAGACATTCGCCTCTTCCTCTCCTATCCCCTGGTCCTGTGGTTGTCCATTATCTTCCCTCCATGATGCCCACCTCCCCTGTGCCCTGACACAGTCTTTAAGAAGGAGGGAGGGGACAAAGAGTGGGGGCCTATTTCCAAGTGCACCTGAGAGGATACTGTCACAAGATCAAGCTGGACACATGAAGGGAGAAACACATGAGTTCCTGGTTCCTGTCGTTTGAAAGTCTGGAGGCCTTGGGAACCTGTTCCCTTGTGCCAACCCGTTCCTTGCAAACCGCCACTGCAGCAGCCTCTGACCAGCTGCCAGGCCCCTGACCTCATGTTCCTCTGACCACAGAGGACCAAGGCCATGTCTGCCCAAGGCTGTTTCCATAGAAATGCAAATACATAGCGAGAGTGCTTCCTCTTCAGGCCACCTTGCCCCTTTCTTCCCGTTTCTTCTAGATCTTTATGACAATAGCTCAGATTTCACAACAGAGAGATGTGTCACGCAGTCACGCAGTTCCCTATGAAGAAATACATTTTCTTCTCTCTATTCTTTTTTGAAAGCACAGAAAATATGACATAAACTTCTGGGTCTTTATGAGGGGGTCATGCTCATGTCTTCCACAGGGGACAAGGAGCGAGACAGGAGACAAACCTAGAGGGTTCTTTGGAAAGGAGCCTCACTTCGGGTTTGCCTGATAGAAGGGAAGCTCTCCTAGAAGGAGATGGAGGAGGCTGCATCAGTTCCCAGTGGTGGTTTAGACCCAGCTTTTCTGACCCCGAAGGTGGAAATTAGGATTTCTGCCTTCCTGGAAGAGGCCCATCTCCTTCCACCCTCCAGCTTGTGTCCCTCAGTGACAAGGATTGTCAACTCAAAAAAAAAAAAAAAATCTATGTGGTCCCCAGGGATTGTGGGAAGAGCCCACTTTTAAGCTTTAAGTTGTGTTGATTTGAGGTTGAGTTTTGGTATATTCAACTTCCTGGAAGACCAAGCTCTGAGAAGACCAAGCTCTGAGAAGGGGCATGGGCTGGGCATGAGCAATGAAGAGCTGATGAAGGTAGGAAGTGCGTCTTAGATCTGATGCCCAGAGGAGGCCTGGAGATGAGGATTCCTGTGTAGGTGACTTACGAAGGGAAATTGGTAAGGGAGGGGAAGTCAGACAGGAAAGGGCAGGGAACCAAACAAGGGTGTGTTCTCAGATGAAGTCTTGCAGAGTTGACTTCAGCTTGAGCCCACAACCACACTGGAGCGTAAGTTAAGCCTCAGCAGCATCCTGACTGGAAGTAAGGGAGTTAGGGTTTCACACAACTTCCCATGACAGTGTCAAGTTTCCCAGAGGGATAATGTTTCCTAGGAACTTTCAGCTTTCTGTATGTGTGGGAAGAGGGGGCTCGTGCAACACAAGAGTGGTCCCCTGGAAAAAAGAACCACAGAAGCTGGGGGGGCACCCATAAATAGTAAGAGGGGTTCAGACAAGGATCTGACTTCACCACCCAAGTGGTTCTTATGTTAAGGAAATAGTCATGTCACCAACCCAGGAAAAACCTGCAGATTTTTGCTCTCAGACAGACGATGACACTGGAATTCCTGGGAGTGGAGCCAACACCTGCATGCCTGTCCACCTTCTGTGCACCTCTAAGGCCTACAAATGGTGGCCAGCCACCCCTGAGGTATGAGGGCTGAGGGTATGCTCACTGCCAACAGCAAATCGGGGGCCAGGGCAATAAGAAGCATGGCTCTTTAAAAAGGAAGAAAGGGCAGCACAGGAGGTGAGACAGGAGGCAAGCTGTGCAGGTAAACTCACTTGACTTTCTCTCCTGGTCCCAGGGCTCTGTAACTTGGAGAAACCCACCACCCCTCAGTTTCTTCTTCTCTATGAGTCATAGAACTTAATTCATGGGGCTCCAAGGAGTTGGTCCAATCTTTTATTCATTGGAGAAACATGTATCAAGGTTCTACATTTCAGCAACCCCTCTTCTAGGTGTGGGGGCATCAGGATGGACGAGACACTTAGGATTCCTGCCCTTGGGGAGCTCGGGGCTAGACAGTCACATCCCAACCCTGGGAGATGGAAGACTTCTGGGATCCTCCTGGATCTCCACTTGTGTCTCCTCCATCTTCCTGATTTTCCACAGTTCTGCATGGCTAAGGGCACTTGTGAGGGGGACAGAAGTGTTCCAGGAAATCTGGGGGCAGATGCTGCGTAGAAAGCCCACCAGGATGGAAAGCAGAACAGGATGAGACAGAAAGGACTGTCTGTCCAGGTGAAGAGGAAGCCTGCAGGGCCTGATTACCTGTGGGAAGTTTGTGTGCTAGGAAGCCTGATGTAGGGGGAAAAGATAACAGCTCCCTGGATTTTTCAGAAGATACCGTATATTACAGTGGAAAGGACTTTGAGCAAACAGTGGTTCTTTCATTTCTTCTGTTATGATTTCTGTAACCTGGATGTCAGCCAAGCCCCCGGGAATTGGGATAAGGTAGGCTCAAATCCCATTTCCATGGCCCTCTCTGGGGCTTCCCCAAGTTCTCATAATTGCTCTGACTCACAGCCTCCTGCTCTGAAATCTGCAGTCTTTGCTCCCAACCATATTGATTTTGACGTCAGACAAGGCTCTTCACTTCTTTTTACCGAACAAAATCCATGGACACACCAACCCAAACAACCACAACAAATATCCATGTGCTTAGGTCAAACTGAAGAGGAAGTGTTTCCATCTCAGGAACATGAACAAATTTAAAGAGACAAGAGAAGCTCCGTTCCTCAAATGTGTTGGGGTCCTTCGGACTGCTCCAATTCTCCCATCCAAGTACTAACCAGGCCCGACCCTGCTTAGCTTCCGAGATCAGACGAGATCGGGCGCGTTCAGGGTGGTATGGCCGTAGACTGGACTGCTCCAATTCTCATCCTCCCCCAACACCCTGCCTTCTCCCATTACCCTCCTTCCCTCCTTTGCACTATAAGAAAAGTCAACACATTCCTTCACCCCTTGCCTCATGCAGAACATCCCCACCTTGGGGTTGTCTAAGGCTACCAGTAACTTAGCAAGGATTTTCCCTACACAGGGGTCGTTACCTCCCTCTAAGGAATTCTCACTCCCACTGGTTGGATAGCAATGGTTTCTACCTCATTACAACCTTTTCATTACAATAGACACTAATGGTTATGGTTTCCATTACCCTCCCCCATAACTAATTTGGAATTTACTTTATTTTTTGGGGCTACAAGTTTGCTCAAGTGGAAATCTTGCCCACTTCTCAGGCTTCTTTGGAGCATTAAGTGAAGTCCTGGGTGTGAGAGTTTCTGATATCCCCAAGCATAAACAGCTGTTTATCAGTTCCTCCAACCTGGGCCCATTTATCACGATTCATTTCTGTAAGGATTACCTTCTGGCTCCTACAAGACTTCTCTGTAAGTTTACTTGACTCCTCACTCATTTCATGGCAAGGTTTACCACTCCACTCTCGAGGCCTCAAGTCTAAGAATATGTACTTCAGAGTATTTTCCCCCCTCTGGATTATTATTATTAGCATGGCTGGAAAGTTTCTTGGGATACCCAACTCTGTTTGATTATTGTAGGAAATCGGAAAGAATGGCAAGGTAATTGTCACCTCTTTTCCCTCACAACCAAGCCTGTGAATCTCAAAGATGCAAGTTCTCCTTGATCCCAGGGAGAATCAGGACCTTTGGCTCAGAATTGAGCTTTATGGATGCTGGCTTGGCTGAGAGTAAATCCCTCTGGGGGCAAGTTCCTACAGAACATGGAAGATGGTATGGCCTCTGTGGGGGCTAAGAAGTGTTTAGTGGGCGGCTGTTCCTTTAGCCCATTCAGCATCCATTCCCCCTGTTTCTGGTAACAGGACCACAACATTCCTTAGGGAAACACTCTTCCCCTATACTCAGTCAATGAGCTTCCCAGGGGTTGACTTTGCTGTCATTTCCAAGGATGGACATGGGATCATGGGGCCAATCAGAATGTCTCCCATACTTCTGGCCCCAGGTTCAAGGATGGCTCGGGGACTAAAGCCAGATAAGGCTCAGTTTCTCACACTGGGTAAGTCCTACTCATCTTTCAAGACCAGGAACTAGGAGTTGCTCCCCTCTCTCTACTCCCACAGAGTGATGTGCTGCCCCATCCTAGAACCCAGCACACTGTTCTCCTTTCTTGTCTGCCTTCCTCAAGGTTGTGAAGGCAGGGACAAAGATAATTTTTAACTTAACACCTGCACATGGTAGATAAATGGGCCCAGAGTAGCTACTCAGTCAATTTTCATGCAGTCATGGTTGGGGAGGGGATTGATGGAAGGAGGTTCCATCTTGGTAACAGGGAGGGTGAGGCTGAGCAGGGCCACAGTGGCTCTGGATCTTGTACAGATCATGCTTCAGAACTGATCTCCAAAGAGCCTTATTAAGAAAGCAGCAAAACTGAGAATTGCAGTGATGTCTCCAGCAGACCTCCCGGTTCCCATTAATGACTCCTATAATAGCTTTTCATTGCCTTCTCTTTCCTTAAGAAAGTCTCACATTGTCATCCAGGCCTGTTAAACGTTCTGTGGGCCCATTATCAAAATAGCATTTTCAGCTTCACTGAACACATGTAGGAAATGTTGTCGTGTTAAAAAAAAAAAAAAACAACTATGAGAATAAGCGCAGATTGTATTGGGGTAATTATCTCCTTTCCAACATCCTTTTGGAAAAAGAGGATATTTCTAATTTTTGGAAAGCCACACGTCTCAGAGGGTAAGTCGTCCCTGATGAGATTAGCAGCGCAGCAGTGGAAATCTGACCCCGAGTTAAGTTCTCCTCCCTCTCTACCCTCTGCCTCTCTGGCCAAACCCTTCTTCCCTGTAAGAAAGTGGCAAGTCACACAGGTTTCTGGCGGATGCCGGCTGCGAGGGTCATTTCTGGCTGCGTTTCTGTGGGAGTATGAAGCCAGTCTCTCACTCCGAGTGTGGGTGGATCCCACACTTGTGATGACGACACTGGGGTTCGACCAGGGTCCCCCTGGGTTAAGGCCTGACTCTGAGCCACGGATGTGCCACGGATGGGAGGTGGGTCCTGGGGGACTGCCCATGCTTAGTGGAAGACTCAAGGTCTTTAGCCCACTGTCACCCGTTTTGTGATGTCCTCACTGTCCCTGCAGGTCGCTCTCCCACTCAGCAGCTGTGCAGGCTCTACATTCTGACTTTGCAAGCCCCAGGGTCCTTATCTGTGAACTCCGAGGGAGAGCACCTACCTCGCCTTCAGAAAGCAGGATCGAAGCCATCAGAAAATGCAAATACGCATAACGGTGGCTCAGTAAAAGCCACCTCCGTTCGGGTCACCATCTTGACATCTTCCTGTGCTCCTGTCTGAACTGAAGGGGATCCCACCTGGGTGGCTCCAGATCTCCAGGCCCAGTGAGGAATGAGGGTACGTCACGCAATGATAGGCCAACTGTTAAACACATGGGGGAAGGTGTATGCTTGGCTCTGTGGAGCCAGAGAACAGTCCTGGGGGTGGGGAGTGGCAAGGGAGCGGCCCCTGGGAGGAAGGACAGGCATTCCCCAGATGGCAGGGGAACAGGCTCCTGGGCAGAGGGCTCAAGGGGTCCCTCGTGGGTATGTGGGGCAGTTGAGGGTGGGGACAACATTGGACCCAGCTGCCACGTGCATTGGGCTGCAGCCCATGACAGGGGCTTGTGGGTTAGTGGTCTCAAGTTCCATGGGCTTGCAGATTGCCTGGTGAGTCTGTTAAAAATGTAGCATGCTGGGGCGGGACCGGGGGCTCAGGAATCTCCCTTTTCAGCCAGCTCCTGGAGGACATCACGGTGGTCAGAGGCAGCCCTGAAGAACAGAGCTACCGGAGAGGGAGAGTGAATGCAGGGCTCGGGCTCAGACGATGCCCTCCCTCAGGCACAGGAGTGGGGTCTGGGGTCTCAGGACACTGGGCATGCAGTATGCTAGCATGAGAGGGCTTGAGGGGATCATCTGAGAAACAGCAAGTTGGGGGAGTCCCAGAATAAGAACCCCAGACAGGTGATCACAGCTCTGTTAGGAATCACCAGGTGCTGGGCAGAGAGATTCCATTACGGGG
Organism: Meles meles; assembly: GCF_922984935.1. Lineage (NCBI taxonomy): Eukaryota > Metazoa > Chordata > Mammalia > Carnivora > Mustelidae > Meles > Meles meles. Next base: position 63,687,532 of record NC_060081.1, on the reverse strand, counting down.
GGTTTCAGTGGTGAGACAAGAGCCAGAGCCGAGAGGAAGGTTGGAAGGAGCAATCATCAGGAGCAATTTCTGCAGTGATGGGAGTATCACAGCAGCCCGGAGGCTTTAGGAGGGGAGAGGAAAAAATAGCATATACTAAGTACCTGACATTATTCTAAGGACTTATTAACCCATTTAATTCCCATAACCGCTCTAATTAAAAAAAAATTGAAAGAGAGTTATTCTCAATTAATACATAAAGAAACTGAGTCCTAGAAAGTAATTTGCTCAATGAGTAAGCGGTGGAGGAGAGACCCAAGTTGTCCAGACCCTGGGAGTTCAGTGCGGGGGGCGACATCTCCATGGTCCATGGGCCATGGGCACCAGCAGGGTCTCGGACCATCCACATGGTCCCAGTTCTTCACGGAGGGGGCCTGGCTGACCTGGATGGGGCCAGGCTGGACGCCTGGAGGCCAGGGAGGGCTGGGATCTCAGCCCAGCTCAAGACACCTCAGACTGGATAGGGCCCCAGGCAAAGCCATGGGCAGAGTTTAAATGAAAACACCCTGAAGATAGAGTGGACAGCACATGGTTGTGGCTTTGGGGGACCTCTGAGGGACTGACCCTGCAAATTATCTCTCTTTTCAGTGAATCACTCAGACCCCAGTGTCCCCTGAGGTCTCTGGTGAGAAAGCCAGGACCCTATGCTCGAAACTTGGGACACAGAAGATGGAGTTGAGAACCGTGTGAGGCGACCCAGAGTTGTTAGGAGAAAAGGCTGAGCCCACTCCCTCTTATTTAGCAAGGGCTGGGAGGCGGCCCCTGCAGCTCGCAGGGGGCCAGGGCTCAGGCAGGCAGGCTCACTCCCCCAGCACAGCGTCTCCAGCCAGACCCTTCAAAGCACAACCCACCTTACCTTCCAAGGCCCACCCATGCTCAAAGCACAGGTTGCTGTGCTTCTTGACCAGATGAGTGGGTTGCTTCAACCTCTCTGAACTTTGGTTTCCTTATCTGCGAAGTGGGCCTAATAATGGACCGTGGATTGGCGTGGCTGCCTTGTGAAGCTGGCGGAGGGGAAGGTGAAAGCATTTTCCAGGTGAGAGGGGCTGGAGGGAGGGCAAATTGCCTCTGGTGCCTCGGCAGCAAACATCCTTTTCATTCTGTGGGGAGGCGATGGGGGGCTGGGCATAGCTCTTCTATCACCAGCAAGGCAGTGACGCCTGTAGAGGGGAACTATACTAATTGGGAGAACCCACTGGGAATTTCTGGCGAGTTACAGGATGAGCAACGTTGAGGAAGCTGAAAAGCTGTGTGTTCGGGTGTGTGTCTGTGCTGGTGTTCGGTTGTGTGAAGTCACAGTGAATAATAATTGGTTGCTTCGCGTTTTCCACCCTGGGTGGCAAGCAAGGAGGTGGGGACAGTCAGTCAATATGAGAGCCCACACACTTCTGCGATGGTCTCCGAGCAAGCACAACCCCACCCCCAGCCCTGCCAAGGCCCCCGGCAGCCGCAAGGATGGTTGTTGGAGTGTAGGGAGAAGGGGAGAGTGGGCCAGGCTGGGGTGCAGGCTGGTCTCAGAGGCTAGGCTGAGGATCTGGGTCTCTATCCTAAGTACTCTGGGAATTCACAGAAGTGCTGTCCGCTAAGGGGCTGTATGATCAGTTTCGTGTTTCAAATAGCTCCTTCAGGCTGCCACAAAGGGGAATGGATTAAGTATGGCAATCCATGTCGTGGACTTTGCTCAGGACCAAGACTATAGTAAGTGCTCAGGAAACATTATCCAGTTGCTGTTGTTAATCTGTTGGCTGCCAAGTTCCTGGTGGACACGGATGGTGTCTCAGCAAATGAGGGTGAAGTGCTTCCTCTGACAAAGGGATGGGCTGCTTCCAGGCTCCTTGGCCAGGCTGGGCTTAGCCTGGCAGGTTTCCACCTCTAGCTGTAGATGCTCAAGAAAAAGGCACAGGCAGGCCTGAGATAGGAGGGAGGAAAAGCTTCCAATATGGCGGGCGGGACGGATATTGCTCCTGAGCCCTGCCAGGAAGTTCCAGCAGTGAGGGTGTGGGGGGAAGTTGGGTGAGGAAGGAATTCTTGCCTTGCTAGCTTGGACCCAGGATTCTGGGCTCTCACAGCCCTCCTGCTGGGCTGGACCACCTGACTGTCCATATAGCTAGATTCCCTCTTTGCATGTGTGTGTCTTCATCTTTTGGGGGGAGGGGTATTGCAGAGGAGGGCTCTGGCTTCCCAGATCTGAAGAAGGAAAGGCCCACAGGGAAAAACCATGTCCTCCCAGGGAAGGAGCTCAGTTGGGATGACAGACCTCTTGGGCTGATCTAGAAACTCCAGCGGGGAAATGGGCAGTCCTACAACCCACTATTGTGGGGGGATCTTTCTGACCCTCCCCCAGGAATACGAATAGCAGGGAACTTACAGCAAATGGCCACCTCCTACCAGGCTTTACCCAAGACCATCAGCAGCAGGGTCCCTGAGGCAAGAACTCCCAGGGAAGGTGCTGTAGGCTCCTTGTTAATTCTCCATTCGATCCTAAACACTGACTGATCCTCTGTCTAATTTACTTATAGACTCTCTGTTCCACATGGCAGCCACGAAGCACATGGGCTTTTTGAGCCCTTGACAAGTGGCTCATTTCACTGGAGTTGTGCCATGAATATAAAGTACACCCTGAATTTCAAAAACTTAGTACAAATAAGTAATGTTAATGATCCCACTAATAATGGCCCCTATTGGTTACCTGTTGAGCTGACAATACTCTGGTTATGTTACAGCAAATAAAATCTATTATTAAAATGGACTTCACCTGTTTGCTGTTTGATATCTTTTTAATGGAAACCCTAAAAAATTTGAACTTGCCTATCTTGTTGGCATTGTATTTCTATTGGATAGAACTGATCTCGGGTTTAAGCAGGTGAAAAATAGTCCAATAAAACAAAGACCAACAAAGGTCCTTTGAGCTCTCTCTACGGCATAAGTAGATGAGGAGGGTGAAATGAATCCCCCTGACTGGTGACCTGTTCCTAGGTGTCTCCAGTGCCTTGAGGTGGTGGATGAGGAAAGTACCAGCATGGGAGGGAGAGCATCGGAATTTCATAGCTGCTTCTCAGAAGCAGGCGAGGCTCCCTTGAGTGCAACGAATGTGGGGACGTTCACCTCATAATGTCACTAGGAGAAGATTAGTGAGGGAGTGTATGGAAGTCTCCTAGTGGCCTGCTAGGCACTCAGAGACACCCACACTCTTCTCTTCCCTTCAACAGGAAAATTTCAGAACAGGGAGGGTCTTTCTAAAACCAGGGCTGAGCCTCCCTCTGGTTCTTCGGATTCATTCGTTCATTCAACTACCATCCTTTGAGCTGGTTAGAATGGTAAACCAGGTGGACAGGCTTCCTGCTGTCATGGAGAAGAACTTCCCTCATGACCTACCATGGTGCGTGTACGTGTGGAGATAGAGCATGTGGACACTGAGGCTGGGGGCTGGAGCAGTGTGCTTTCCTGGAAAATGGCGGGAGCTCTCTCTGCCTTCCTGGCACGTCTCTCAGTCCACTTCCATCTCATCAGGTGGGCCATGGCCCCTGGAAGCCCCTGAAACCCTCCCAAACCCATGCACTTATAACCAGCCCTCGTGTCAATACCTGTGAGCCTCAGCACTGTGATTTCCATAAAACCAAGCCAAAGGTAGTTAGTGGGTGCTGGGTCCCATCATACCTCATCCTGTCTCCAGCTCCCGAGGCCCACTGAATGCCATGCCGGTCCTCTTCTGGGATTTCTCTCAGTTCATGCCAATCCCCAAGCAATGAGGGCTTCTTGTCTGGCCGTTCACCTTCCTGCCCAGCAAGTCTGAGCTTCCAGGGAAAACAAAGACAAGAGGAAGCACATGACTGGGATCTGCAAAGTAACAAATGCATCTCAGTGTGGGGATTCTCTGAGCCCAGGAAGAAATCAGGTGGGAATGTTAGCGTGAGGGGCCATGAAGCCCACCATCATTCTCGGGACTGCACATGTTGAAACCCTGGAGTGTGCTGGATACTTTGCCTATACTATTGACTTGAATCCTGCTCAAAACCCTTGGGGTAAATTAAATCCAATGTCATACAGATTTCACCAGACTCACTCATGGTCTCACAGATAAGCAGTGACAGAGCCTGGTTTTAAACCCACGTCTCTCTTCCTAAGAACCCTACACCAGATAGCCCACACACCACACGCATGCATTGGGCAGCCAACTCCCAAGAATCTTCCCCACCATTATCTATTTCATTTGTCAAAGATGCAGGAATCTGGGCTGAAAAGAACGTGCAGGGGACAAGGTCTGAGTCCTTTTATGCCTGCCCAGCCCATATCGCTGTGCCTTCCCTTCTGTGCTCTTTGGCCAGCCTGGGTGGATCCGGATGGTCATCTCTGGGACACAAGGGTATTCATGCTGCTTTCCAGTGTCCAACGTTCTAGGAGGAAGGGATGACTTAGAGAGTTTACGCTTGTTCCATGCAGTTGTCCAGAAGGTTGTCGAGGGAATTAAATGTGAACAATGTTTGAACCTGGCTCAAAACAGGGCACAAATTAAGGGCATGATCACTATTAAAGAGATGATGAAAGTAGATGCTCCTCAGAGAAGACCCAGCTTACAGAAGGTGCTCAGTAGATTCCCTTTTGGAGAGAGAAACTGTTATGGATTAGTGTCTCCTGAGAAAGGATGGAGTCCAGGGTTCTTAATCTTGGATGTGCCGTGGAGCCATGGGGAGATCTTGTGAAAATGTAGACTTCTGTGGGCTCCTCCCTGCTTCTTTGATTCAGCCAGTCCTGGCTGGGGTCCAGGACACTGTATTTCTCATAAGCTCTTCAGGAGATCCTGATGTGGGTGTTCATTTGGTCACCCTTTCACCGGACTGTGTTGGTGGGCTGTGTGGCAGTTAGACCACAGACCACACGGACATAGTAACTCATGCTGGCAGAGGTGACCAGGGACCAGAGGTGTGAGTCTGGCTGGAGGCATAGAGTGAATTCTAGGAAATGGGGTGGGACTGAGGGGTAGGATGGTCTTGAGAGTGAGGAGAAGACACTCCAAGGGGAATGCACACACTTCTGGGGATCTACCCTTTTATGCTTGGGAGTCCCCACACCTTCGATGTACTCTCCCTGCTCTGCTGAAATAAATTTAAGATCTTGTTCAGTGGTGACCTCCTCCAGGAATCCTGCCTTTATCCCCTAAGATAATTTAGTTACTTGTCTTGTCTATTACAAGATGATCTCTTTCATTTCTCTATCCCCAATGACCAAAGCAGGGCTGGCATGTAGGGTCTTAATCAACCAATGATTGAATGGCTCACCTGTTTTCCAGAATAGCTAACAACAACAGCTTTACCAACACTACTCATTTTGTGTAAGGCTGCTGAGCGCATGCTATCGGTAATGGGAGAAGATTCCCCCATCTTGTAGGTTTAGAACTGGGGGTCAACACGTGCTCTGGGGGAAGGGCTGAAATATTCCTCCTCAAGTGTAAATTGTATGGGGATGGGTCATCAGGGAAAGGATGGAAGGAACTAGTCAGTGTTAAGAAAGTATGAAAAGAAAATGAAAGGAGGAGGGAGGAAGGGGGGAAGAGGCAAGAGGGAGAGATTTGATACCACTGTCATTCTGTGTCTAAGATGACATTAGGTGCATCATCATCATAAAACATTCAGAGAAGCCTCTGTTCATAAAAAATTAAGAATCAAGACCTGGAATGTCAGCTAAGTTGTCCAAAGCCACTGTGAAGGGGCTAAGTCAGGATTTGAATCAACAATTTTGACTCCAAGCCTGGTAACCCTGTCTTCTGCAACACATGGAAAGCAAAATGAGTAGCACATTTGCTCTGTTGCTAATTTCTCAGTTTTTTAGCCATATTGAACATCATCAATGAATTATTTTAATTTTAATATTGTCCTTTTTTTTTTTTTTTGCCGTTCATCCCAAGTAAGACCCTAGACTCTTTCTCAACACCATGTTCCTAGAACATATCACCTTCCTACAAGAGTAAGAATTTAAGATCAGATTTGCTTGTTATTTTGTACAAGATTAACCTATTCCAGAACTCAAAAGAAGTTATTTCCAGTGGCCATTCCATTTGAAAACTCTGGAGATATATATCTATATATCTCTTTCTATCTATAAAATCGTTATGTTGTATATCTTAAATTACACGATGATATATGTCAATTATATCTCAATAAAGCTTGAAAAATAGTATTTGTCTTGGGGCATCTGGGTAGCTCAATGGGTTAAAGCCTCTGCCTTCAGCTCAGGTCATGATACCAGGGTCCTGGGCTCTTTGCTCAGTGGGGATCCTGCTTCCCCTCTCTCTCTCTGCCTGCCTCTCTGCCTACTTGTGATCTCTACCTATCAAATAAATAAATAAAATCTTTAAAAAAATCATTAAAAATATTTGTCTTTTGTCAAATTAGAATAAATACAAAATATTTTTTAAAAAGGAAAAATAAAAGAAGAAAAAGAAAACTCTGTGCTCTGACGATATTTACCAGAGGAAAGAAGGGAAAAGGAAAACTACAGTTTCAAGAAGAGTTTGATTCTCTAAGCCCAGACCATGAAAAAAACAGGATTTGGGGGGAAAAGGTAACAACTGTATCAGCAGGGAGGGCTGCCAGTGACAATGAAGAAGCAAAAATGACATCAGTTGCTGTTACTGCTGAATGCTCACCTGAGCCAGGATTTAAGTAAGTGTGGTATGTGGGTTATTTCACATGCCCTTTACAGCAATTATGGAGTCTATAGGTGAGAAAACTGAGCACAGAAAGCCTGAATACTTTGCCCCAAGCCGTGCACCTGCACAGTGAGAGCGGGGATTCCACAACGGGTTGCAGAGCCCAGGTCTTCACCAGTAAACCAAGCACGTGCAGGTTGAGAAGAAATGGGCACGTTCGGATACCCCAGACATAGGATGGTTTGTCCCCAGCCCTACTCAGAAAAGGTCAGGGAGTTATGGGATGGGGGTGGAGATCCTCATCCCGGCATCCCCATGGTTTATTCAGAAGTTAGTCATAATTTTGCTTCAGCCCTGGCCACTCCTGGCTCTGTGTCACGGGCGAGGCACCTCACAGCTGGGCGCTGTGGAGAGGAAGTTAGCACACGCAGGAAATGACTGTGCAGTGGATTTCTGGGACCCCAGGAACAGTGATGTGGGCTCCTGCTGCCATGGTGGTGTTGGGGGCGGAGAATAGGCATTCAGTTGTGTGGGGCCCACACAAGGCAATGGATTGATTGAGTAATTGATTTTTACTTTGCAGAGAAACAGAGCAGGTGTGCATGCCAGCGGTGGGGAGAGACAGAGGAACAGGGAGAGAGAGAATCCCAAGCAGACTCTGAGCTGAGCATGGAGCCTGACCTGGGGCCCCAGCTCCTTACCCTGAGATCATGACCTGAGCCAAAATCAAGTATCAGATGCTTGATTGTCTGAGCCTCTCAGGTGCCCTGAGATATCTCCAGTTTTAACATGAGCAAGCTAAGGTTCAGGGAGAGTGGGGAGGCGAACTTGCTTCTGTCTGACTCTACACTGGATCCACACAAGCAGGAACCAGACCTGAGCACCAGTGAGGGGAAACCAACAAGGACCCAATCCTCAGAGACCATGAGGGACAACACATTCCAGGGCAATAATTTTTGGCATTTAGAGCCAGTTTTGGATTTAGCTTCCCTGGGCCCCCATTTCTTCACCTTTCCTGGCTGGTTTTGGTGAGGATTAAATGTCACGGCACATCCAGAAACCTCAATATGAAACCTTTCTTCTACTTCCTGCCACAATCAGGGTGCAATTACAAAACCTTTATTTCTCCTAGAACAGCAGGATTTTATAAAGACATCTCTGGATAGATACACAGATCTATAGATAACGTGACAGAAACTTGGTTGGCATTGGTTTCAGTTTAAAACACAAACATATTGACAAACCCTACCTGATATTCAAGATGAAAATAGCGTTAGAGAATGTCGGGGAGGGCATTTTCATTTTTCTTGGAGAATTTCCTGTGTTGACTAAGGGGGATCAGCATGACAACTGGACTCCTCCCGACTTGAACACACATGCTTTGGGGTGAGCAATTATAAAAAGGCTCATCTCTTTCCCAGGGGCTTATATAGATCCTTAACTCTAAGGTGTGGTCAGGGAGAGATTTCATCTTCCTCTGGGACCTTGTTAGGAACAGAGACTCTCGGCTGCAGCCCAGACCTACTAAATCAGAATCTGCATTTTAACAAGACCCCCCAGGTGATCTGTATGCACGTTACAGACTGAGACAGGCTGATGCAGATGGCTTTTTCCTTTTCCAATCCGGTAGCTTTGAGTGGACGTTTCCACTTAAAATTAGGTTACAGGCCTTTCAGGGAACCACCTGCCTCTGTAACATTTCCGAGGTGAGGTGCCTAGCACACTGCTTGCCAGAGGTTTGCAGGGACAAGGAACTTCCAACCTGCACTGCTGTGATTCTCAATCTGTTTCTCTTTGCTGCCTTAGAAATTGTGGATCCTACATGTCTTGGGTAGAAAGATGCTTTTCTGAAGCTGGAAAAAATACGTCTTCACTCCAGGAAGATGGATCAGTCCGTAGGGATGGCTATTTTTATTGCTGTGACTTCAAAAAAATGCTGGAGGCCTTCTTAATTTTTGATGAAGGGGAACCAGTTTGGGCTCTTGTTTGGAGTATCATCTGGCATTTCCAGAGGCCACCAAAGGCCACAGAAAGAAAAGAAGAGAATTGGTCTTTGGCGGAGGTAAGAGGCAGATAGGGTGGGGGAGGATTCGAGAGTAGAGGGCAGAGCCTGAGTGCCAGAGATCCAGAGTTGGCAAGAGGTAGAGAGTGAGGTGTCTGTTCAGGAGATGCTCTTGAGAGAAAGGGCTGAGAACAGAAAAGCCTCTGAGAAAAGGAGGATTTGTGTACGTAGCATGTTTGTTGCGGTGGTGTTCCGGTCTTCTGCGTCCTGGTGTTCACTGTGTGTGGCCACTTGAGATGACCCACACCCAGAGCCTTCACACAAATGCAACATGACTTCCTTCTCCAGTGTCCTCTCTAGTCAGTGGGGATAATTCCTAATCTGTGTCGTGAGTTTTTCCTACCACAGGGTCTTTCCCTAGAATCTCAATGCACAGATCTATTGTGGGTAGAATTGTGTCTCCCCAAAAGACATGGCCCTGCCTGCACTGTGATGATAGACTTCATCTTTAGAACTGGGAGAACATGAATTTCTGCTGTTGGAAGCCCCACGGTGAGTGGTGGTTTATTATGGCAAACCTAATGAATACATCCTCCTAAGAACACAAGAGGGGACCCCAACATACTTAGCAGGGGGCGGCAAGGGTTCCATGTCTCTATTTCAGGCAGGAATATTGAGTCGAGGGCCCTTCTGCACTTCGAGAGGACCCAGGCCACAACACAGATGTCTAAGGTACCCCAACCCTGTGTGCTGTCTGCCTTGGCAAGAGAACACCCAGCGCTCTACCTGTCTCATCTTGCATGAATTGCACAGAGCTTGTTGCCATTGATTGAAGAGAACAACAACAAAAAAAGTTTCAGTCTCCAACTTCCTGCAAGGCTTTGGTCATCTGTAGCTGGCCAGAGGAATGGCCTATGACAGACAGAAGTTAGTTATGGTCTTCTAGCAATTTCCCCTATTCATGATTTTGCAATGGTAGAGTGCCGTCTGCCGCGCCATTTGCATAAGCCACTTTATCCTTTTCCTTTTGAGCTCTGTAAGCCACCCGGCACCCCCACTCATGAGTCACACGCAGCGGCCCCCAGGGCAGAGGGTGCACCCTCCCGGTCAGGCCTTCCTTCCCTCTCCCGAGATGTGCCTCATTTGCTGCTGGGCAAAACTCAGTCTTGCTGCAAATTTCGGCGCCTGCCTGCGTGTGTGTAATTGGGTTGGATTTACATTAAGAGGGTTCCCTGTGGTGAAAACCACACTGCTATTTTCAATCTGAAGCTGCATAAAACATTCAATTTTCTAAGTATCCGTCAGCTGTTAGCGCTGTGAAAAACGTCGTCTTCCCGGATAGATGGGGGCTCCCGCTCAGTCCCATAAACCCCCTATTATTTGTGCTACCGGAGGGGATGATATTATATGGTTGTGGATAATGAAGCATTATTTGTCTAAGTATCCACTCACTCACTCAACTCAACATCTGAGAACCTAGTCTGCACGAGGCACTCTTCTGAGTGTCTGATCAGACCACATCCCCCTCAGTTAAAACCCCTCAAACCAGCACCTTTTTGTATGATCTAAATGAGGGGCCCACCTGCTTTTTCTGTAAAGGGCCAGATAGTGTATATGTTCCGCTTTGCGGGCTATGAGGCATCTGTCCCAACCGCCCAACTCTGCTTTTATAGTTTGAAGCAGCCCTAGACAATACAGGTAATCTAATGTATGTTATGTATATTCTAGTAAACTTTATTTATAAAAACAGACAATGGGCCAGTCTTGACCCATGGGCCACAGTTTGCCGACCTCGTATCAAAATACCTTACTTTGTCCTGCTGAGCCCTGTGACCCACTTCCTGTCTCCTTCGTTGTGTTTCTCATATATGGCTCTCCCTACCATTCATCCCGCTCCAGCAGGGTAACTTCCCTTTATTCCAAGAAACATCAAGGGCTTTCCTCAGGACCTTTGCATATCCTTTTGCCTCTGTCTGAAGAAATTCTCTTCTCTTGCTGTTTGACAGAGATGGTTCTTCATTATTTACCGTCATTTGAGAGTACTTCTGGTACCATCCTTAGTGGCTTATAGGACATGCTCACTGAATGGAGCCTTTTTTGAAAGGTTTTCCCATCCAATGCATCATCTTTCAGTTTCTCTTGCCCAATCTTTTGGTTTCCATCCTTGGAAGGATACATTACAGATATCCATTATCTTACTGTTTACTTTGTATTTTGCTTTGGTTTCTGTTTCTTTCCCCACCGTCAGTTTATGCCCTAAGATGCCAGGCCCCCTCTCTGTCTCATTCTCTGCTCTCTCCATTCCTTGGCATGGTGCTTGGTACATAGCTGTCTCTTGATTTTAAAGGCAAACACTTAAGACCACTCGATAAATCACTATTTAATTGGTAAGGGCCTCCGACCCCAAGGAGCTCACCATCCAGTAGGGGACAGATAGACACACAAGCACAACACTGGATGTGACAGGTGTGTGTCTGAGTAATGGGGACTGGTGGGATTACTGAGCAAGAAGGCCACCAGAATCAGGGTGGCCCCAGAATGGGTGAAAAATAAAGCAAGTTTCAAAGGGACAGACACACGGTGAGAGGCAAGAGCGGGAGCAAGGCAGGTGGCGAGCAGTTCCGCATGGCACAGACAGAAGATAACGGAAGAAGGAAGAATGTGACTGATACCGACAGCGGACGCACTAAACGCCAACTACCTACCCCTCAGGTATGTTACAGACTTTCTGCACAACAGCCTTTCAACACAGATTACTATTAATTACAATAGAATGACACACTGAGGATCAGAGAGGGTGAGTGACCCCACCAAGGTCCTGCAGCTAGGAAGCCCTGCTTCCTTGGTCTCTACCTCATGACCCGCCCCAGACGTGCAAGATCGGTATCAATCCGCCTGCAGTTTTCTTTTCTTCAGGGAGGTGTTTCCTTCTCCGCAGAAGGATCTAGATCAACCCACTTCTTCCTCTCTTTGATAAGCTGCGGAAAACCTCGAGGTCGTGGATGCTTCCTCCAGAAGCCCTTTTCTCAGGCGCAGGAGGGGACCGGGAAGCTCCTACACGGAAAGTCTCCTCAGCACGTCCACTCGTGATCTCCCTTCGTCAGGACAGTCACATCGGGGTGGCACGGACTGTCCTGTGTCACAGTGGAGTTAACTGCGGCCGGAGAGGACTGATGGCCCGTGGCACCCAGCACGAAAGCTGCCCTGGGCCCTCGCACCTGCAGGCGTGCCAGAGGGTTGCCTGACTGGGACAAGGGCACGGACAGGGCGCCCAGGGGACTGGCTTCCACTGGCCGCTCTGGATGATGACAACCCCTCCTAAGCAAGAGAGTCCGAGAGGGGGAAATGCGAGCACACCTGTCTAAGCAGGGACATCAAATTGCCTGAGGAGAAGCTATTATATATATGAGCAAATTCTTAGGCGATTCTGCTGGGGGGAAAAAAAAAGTGCTTACCTTTCCCCCCTCGCCCCCGCCCCAAGTGTTCATATAAACCTTCTGGGCGCTGGAGACTCGAGGCTGTGGTGTCTGCGAGGCGGCTGGTCCTTCTCCCTAGGGGCATCGGGAGTGATTTGATTCTGCTGGCTAACGTTGTTCGAGGCCCTCTTCATCTCCCCCAGAACTCATCAGAGCTGCTAATAGGCCCTTCAGAGCTCATAAAGAGATGACCAAATCTGGGGCTGGGGGACTCCAGCTCATTTATCTTCCGCGGGCTCGATCAGATCTGATTTTGTGCGCTGACGGCTGGATGCTCAAGTGTGGTCTGGCCCACATCTCAGATACCTGCTCAAACAGGCCCGGGCCCAGGGGCCCCCAGGAGGGGCTGAGACCCCCTCACCCGCGAGGGTCTCACTGCTCTGACGCTGCAGACAGACACTCACCTGCCAGCCGCATTGATCTGTGCACAAGAAAATAGAAGCATTTAGGCTTGGAAGGGAACCTGAACTTCACTAATGGGAGTGTCAGTTACCGCTTTGGGCGCTCCACGCACTGCCCCTGGTTCTTCCCTGTGCGCCGGCATCCATCCTTAGGGTCCTGCTGCCTCTGCTAACGTCTGTGCCCGCCAGTGTGTGAGCTTTTGCCTGGGGAGAACGTGAGACAAATGTGAAGTCCCAGATTCACACAGATACTAATCTCCCCCCTCCCTCCCGCCCCACACACCACAAATATGTTACCAAATCCATATCAGCACCTTGGAAGGGACGAATAACATTCCCCAACCTTGCAGACAATTATTTTTAGCTGAAAGTCAGGTTCATCTTTTCTATGAGTATCTCTCAGTCCTCTAATGAGAAGAGAGGGTTTGCACAAAAAATAAATGGGGGATCTTCATCAAATATATGTAATAAATATGTGCTTCAGTTAAGGGGGACAGCGTACGTGACAATGGTCACCACCACCACCATCATCATCCTAGCATCTGGGCATTCCCAGGGTGCCAGGTTATAGCAACCATTCACTTCTCATTAAACTTGACAGGGAAGCCATGATTTGTGGCACCCTTTTACAGATGCAGAAAGTAAGGATTAGGGAATGTTCTCATCAGTTATTGCTACGCAGCAAACCATCACACAACTTAGCAACATAACACAATATCCATTTTAGTAAGCTCACACATGTTGTGGGTCAGGAATTTGGAAAGGGCCCTGCAGGGCAGTTTTCCCTTGCTCTCTGATGTCTGGGGCTTGGGCTGGGATTTCATCGCGGGGGTGGGGGAGTGGGGGCAGGGGAAGGGTGGTGCTGGGGTAACATGAACAGCTGGGGTTTGGGACAGTGGAGCAGGATCCACTGGTAGGATGGCCCCTTCCCTCCCATGCCTGCTGTATGGGCTGGGTGAGCCAAAGGCAGGGCTCAGCTGCAAGTGTAGATGAGATCGTCTACCATGGTCACTCCACATGGTGGTCTCAGGACAGTCAGCCTTTGTACCTGGAGGCCCAGGACGCCACAAGTGAGTGTCCCTAGTAAAGCAGGCAGAGATGCTATAGGCTTTTAAGTCCACCCAGACTTGAGGGAAGGGGACAAAGTCTCCAACTCTCAGCGGGAGAAGGGTCATAGAACTGGCACCATGTTTTAAAAACCGCATCAGAGAGGTTCACTGACTTGCCAAGGATTCCAGAGTGAAAAGTCTCACAGGGATTTCAAACCAGGCAATCTGACTGCAAAGGCTTCCCTCTTAGTGACCCTACAATTCTTCAAGCATTGTTAGAAATCCACTAAGATGCTATGCTTAGGCAAATAAGCTATGATTCAGTTTAATTCATGTTACCAGTTGGAGTGCCAGCAGAGAAATGGACAAGAAGCATTCTCCAGGACAGATGAGAGACTGGGAAGAATCTGGAATCAGGCTGGGAAGGGGAAGCATGTGCTATTGGGAACGTGTTCATATTCAGAATGAAAGCCAAGATGCCTGCAGACCATAGGGGAACTGAAGTTTTTCTTTACCCAAATCTTTGCATTAATCTATGGAAAAGCCCTTGCCCTTAGAGTTGAAAATATTCTTGGTGGCCGGGAACCAGCCAGTCAGCCCAGAGTTTGTGGCTGTTTCCGAGATCACTGGGAGAGTCCATGAGCCCCGAGGCTGGAGTTTGCCAAGAACCTATGTGTTTCTGCGGAGCCTGTGTGTGCTTGTGCCCAGCCCAGAACCAGCCTTAGGGCTTGTCAGAGGAATACAGAGTGTGAATCCTGGACGGCTGGGCTGGGCTTGGAGTTAGCAGAATTTGCAACCTGCCTGTGAAATTATAGGGTCTTGGGTGGTGATACCTCCTACAATTCTCTTTATGGGAAATAGAGTTATAGGGAGTGACTTCTGAGGATGCAAAATGGACAAGAGGCAAAGAGAGATGTACAGACAGATTCATGGAGTCATTTGTGCCCAGCTGAGGCTCTTAATACAAGTGTTGGACAAAGGGCCCTTGCGTTGCCTTTGATTGGCTTCTGGACCAAAGGAGCAGCAACTGGCCAGACCTGTTCTGGCTAGCCAGGGCAGGGCCGGGAAGCTTCTTGCCTCACCTGAAGAGACAGGTTTATCCACAGGCCTGCAGCTTCCCTGGAGGCTGAAGGGTTGCGCCAGGGAGGAACACCTTGGTGGTCTCCCTGAGCATGCGCTGAGCTCACAGGGTGTTGTGCTGGCAGGCCCAGGCTGATCATTCACCCCAATAAGCAGCATGTCCCCTTGGCTGGAGTTTGGGTGGCGTGGACTGAGGGGAGAAGCAAACTTCTGTAGCAAGAATAACTGAGCCATTTAATATGAGGGTTTACTGAGAGCCTGGCACTGTGCTGAGAATTTGGTCTCCGCAGGGGTTCTCCCAGAAGCAGGTCCCAAGACCAAGATTCCAGTACAAGCAGTTTATTTGGGAAATCGAATGCAGATAAGGAGATGGGGGAATGATGTAAGAAAAGAAGGCTGCAAGAAGTGTGGGATGGTGCTAGCTCTCGGAATGGGTGCCTGGAGCTTCCTCCCAGGGCAATGCTCTGGAACACTGTGTTCCACTCCACCATCCCCTGCCACCCCAAGGAGTCAGGGAGCCGGGGTATTCACACACCGAGTGTCAAGGTCACTGGTTGAAGCCAGCTCCTGGAGGTGCAATTCCTTAGCATCTCTAGACTTCCGTGTGCCTGTATATATGTGCGCGCACACACGTGCAGTGAAACTTTCTGCTGTTTTGGCCAAATTTTTAAGAACAAACAAGCTGACTTTCAGATATACAGATGCAGGCTGTGGGCGCTGGAAATCCACTTGGGCTCTTGCAAGCTCCAAGGGGCTGGGTGGACTGCCAATGGCATCACCGCACTCGATCCTTACTGCAACCCAAGGAGGAAGGGACTATTCATGCCCATTTTATAGATTGGAGAATGAGGTTTGGAGAAAATTCACTTTGGTTGGAGTTGCCCTTCAGGGCAGTTGCTGGGCTTTGAGTTCAGAGCATGACCCATGGGTCAAGATCCCATGGTTTTAACCAGTGAGCTATACTGCCTCCCTAAGTATAAAGTTATAAAAATTAATAAGAACAGGCCTCCCAATCCCTCCCTTCAGAACTGCTCAGAATTGATTAGGTTTTGGGTCATGGGATGAAGATGGTTTGACCCCAAAGGGTCAGAGTCTGGATTACAGAACCTTCCCACCATGAGGGAGAACTAAAGATGGGAGTGTGTATCAAGTCGGAGCTCAGGGAGCCCGGGACCTCAGACAAACATGACCTTCAGTTTTCACAGTGTTGGGGGTGAGGCAGACAGATTTGGGAATTTGAGCCTAACACTGATGGGAATGGGCAGGAAGGAAGTACGGAGAAAGGAGAAGGAGGGAGAGCCTCATGGGTCCGACCCACTGGGAGCCATGTGGGTTTGTCAGTCTGGGGAGGGGAAAAGGAAAAAGTGACTTTCTGTCCCACCCATCCCTGTGCTATTTGAGGTGAGCCCTAGGTGAATATCAGATCATCACTATTCATACTCCTTCCCTTGCTCTTCTAAAGCTACTCTGAGGGAAAGTTATCAGAAAAAGTTCCCTGAAGACCTTCTGAATTTCCCTTCTCAACGGTTAGTCTGCTGCACTCGGTCTGAAAGCCCTCCTTCCTGCTTCAGCCCCCCTTCCCCGAGTCCCCTGAGGTATAGAAGGTGCTTTGGATTAAAGCCAGGCACACCAAGCAATTGAGGGTCAGGTGGTTTGGACCATAGGCACAACCTCTAGTGGATAGTCTCTACCTGTTCTCAGCATTCCTCCTTGGCTCTCACTGACTCCTATCCCTAGAGGCCACCATGGTCATCTCTGTATAGCTGAGGACATAGGGTACAGAGGTGGTGAATAGTACTGTGCATATGGATGGAACATGAAGCTGTTTAGAAGGCAGTCATTCATTCATTCATTCATTCATTCATTCATTCATCTAGCATTCTATCCATCCAACCATTTAGCCCAACTATTTGGCAGATAGATGTCAGGGACTGGGCATGTGTCTGTGAAGAAGGAAGTCAATGTCTGTGCCCCCATGGAGCTTAGAGTCTAGTTGGGAAAGCAGACAAAAAAAATACAGAAGCATAAAATATAATCGAAAAGTAATTATTATGATGAATGAATAAAACTTGACAATAGAAAAATTAATGTGATGAAGATAGTAATCCATGAAGAAAGGATGGTCAGTAAAGATCTATCTGAGGAGGAGATATTTTTAAGCTGAGGAGCTAACCATGTGAAGAGAAGAAAAGAGTGTTCCAGAAAATTGAACAATGTGGGTATGGACCTTGAGGTGAGAAATAGCTGGGTAAGTTCAGGAGCAGAATTTAGTTCCTCCCAATTAGGTCCTAGTGAGGGAGGGTAAAGGTAGCATCAGATGGGGCTGTAGAAGTGGAAAGGAGATGGTTGATGTAGGGCTTTTCATGTGCCATACTGAGGAACTTGGATTATACTGAAGGCAAATACACCATTGGGGAATTTTCAGTATGGCACCAACATAATTTTATTCTTTAAAAAATAATAATAAGGCACTCGAGAGAGACTCTTTGAAAATAAGGTTGCAGCCAAGAAGACCTGCTTGATGTCTGTCACATTGATTCTGGTAGGAGATGGTGATGGTGGCCTGACCAGGGTTAGGTGATGGGGATAGAGAAACATGTCAAGTTTGAGGTGTGTTTTAGAAGCAGAAACCCTGGATTTTCTGAACTACTGCATAGAAAAGAGCTTGGTCCTGTGTCAAGAACCAGGAGCCAACTTTGTTCAGATCCCAAGCCTCAGAACAATGTTAGAGACATGTTGATCCACTGTGGTGTGGGGAATAAACAAAAACCAACCACACATCAACTCTCTGAAGAGCAGAGTACCCTTTCTCTGGAAATTGCCCCTATGTACTTACAAAAATTTTGGTGTACAATTTCAGGTGACTCCTGGATTCCTGAAGATCTTCCATGGACCCTCCATCCCCCAGCTGTGATGGACTAGGAGCATCATACGTCTTGGATCCAAGATCTAAAAATCCATGAAATAGAGACTTATGCTGACTCTCCATATTCTAGAAATCTCTATCTTGAAGAGTGGACAATGGCCAGCCCTCTTTCAGGCAGGCTTATACATAATCAATCTCCAGTCTAAGTTCTCCAGGGACAGGAATTCCATGCTGCTCCTTCAGGGGGCCCTGCGGTGTTCTGCCATGATTAAAATGCAGTCCGATCCTGTTTCCATTTGTTCTGTCCCCTGAGAGGGGGATGGGCCTGTTAAAGGAAAGCCTTGAAGGAACATGGGAATATGAACATGTGGTTATTAGGGAGGTGGTATTCTGGGCCATTCTCTTCTATTTTTGAGTTTTCTGTTTTACTGACATCACATTACTTGAGCAATATATTTCAAAAAGAACCCAGAAGATGATGGGAGTTCAGAAATTAGTTCTGTTTTCAGCTTGAACAAACAAACAAACAAAGCAAAATGTCCAGAAACAATTAGTAAATCTTTTTTCCTAGCAGATTAATTTTCTTTGTGTCTACATTGTGTCTCTTTCCCACATGTCACTTAAGTGCAAAAGGCAAGACATTCTAATACATACAAGATTTAATCACCAGGACTTCTTGCTCTTCCCAAGATCGGTGAAGATTTTTCTTGATTTCATGCCCTGCATATGCTGTTCCCTCTGACTAGAATGCCCTTCTGACTATATCTTCCTGGGAAACTTAGACTCTTTTTTTTAGGTCCAACAGAGATTGTCTTCTCAGCCTTAATGAGTGCATGATACAGGTGTTCCTTCTGTGTTCTCTACACCAGCTTCCTCTTGTCCATGTCGCTCTCATTCTACTGATCATATTTTATTTTAAATTATTTGAATGCATGTCTGTCTCTCCCTCTGGATCCTTGAAAGCAGGGGTGATGATTCCTTTATTTCTTAATGTCAGGACCTAGTCAAAATCTGGCAGAGTCTAAGCCCAAGATGTGCATTGAGGATGTATGGAGTACCTCCTTGGAAGGGCTCCATGGGTGGGTGATATACTAGCCCTGGCACATCAGATCCTGACTAACAATCCTAGGGTCATGTTGCTGTTAGGAAGAAAAGTTCAGACGCTTGGCGTGGAGTCCATTCTCCCCCTCGGGACACCTCTCGCCTGTGACTGCTCTCCAAGGCTATTTCTATTCTGCCTGCTTGGGGGATTTTGATGTTTAAGGCTGAGACTTCCTCTTAGGGACCAGTGGTCTCAAGCCCTAACCTCCTCTCTATTCCTTTCATTCCCCACAGTGTAAAAAACAAATGGAAAGGCCTTTGGACTCAATTTTTTTGCTTTAATTAGGTATATTTGTTGATTGCTTATAGTCTCTCAAACACTGTGCTAGCTGCCTTCAACAATTAGCTCATTTTATTTATATAAGGGCTCTCTCCATTTATTCGCTCTTATGTATATATAGTTCAGAAGTACAATTGAGCATCTGTGATAGATTGACACTACACTGAGTGCTGGGTACAACTATGGTCAAAAGCCCCAAGGGTTCTGCCATCTTAGATCTTGGAGTCTCACGTGGAAGATAGGAAATGATCCGGTAACTGGAAATTTCAAGATAATTTCAGATGGTACGAATGTTGTAAATGAGGCAGAGACAGTCCTACGGCAGATGTAAATGGGTGGTGTGGTCAGGATCTGAAGGAGGCTGAAGGATGGTACAGTCTAGACTGCTTAATACACCTCACTTCCATTTTTCCATTTTATTGGCCCAGAGCTAGCCACACGGCCACATAATGACATGTAACCACACGTAACAACAAGCAGCCTGGAAAGTCCATTCTCTGAATGATCCAGAAGAGGCCTAAGAAAAAGACGCCTGGGTGGCTCAGTGGGTTAACTCTCTGCCTTCAGCTCAGGTCATGATTTCAGGGTCCTGGGATCGAGTTCCACATCAGGCTCTCTGCTCAGCAGGGAGCCTGCTTCCTCCTCCCTCTCTGCCTGCCTCTACCTACTTGTGATCTCTCTCTCTGTCAAATAAATAAATAAAATCTCTTAAAAAAAAGAAAAAGAATTTGACAATCATAATTCATAGCCTCACTTTTGATGTTTAAGCTGAGATGATAAATATGAAATGGAAGAGTTTTTAAGATACAAAGAAACCCACATGGAAAGGCTATAAGCCGGGGAAAGGAGCTTGGCCTATTTGATGATGGAAAGGATGCCATTATGTCTGGCACCTAACAAGCAAGGAGGAGCACATCATGGGACAAATTACAACAGGTCATTTAGGATTTGATTCTGAGAGCTGTGAGCAGCCACCAGAAGGTTTTCTGTGAGGCAATGTCATGATCATTTTTAGAAGCCCTCCCCAACTGCAGGGTAGAGAAGGAAGGTTCTGTGGGGGAACAACAGGAAGAGGTAGTTGACTCATTAAGTTGTTCTAGAATCCTAGGGAAGAGATGATGGTGGCTCAGAAGATGCAGTAGGCTCAGAGAACATATTCACACTCGATAGACTGGGGAAGTAACAAAGTGGATGTTGCAAGCTGAAATCTGCTCCCAAGTTCGAAGACTCATTTCTCTCCTGCTCAATTAATGGCTTGTTTATTGGGTTGATCTTTTGTGTATAATACCATGATGGTTTGGGTCTGTTTTCTAAACACAGGCAATAGTTATCAGGCTTTGAAATGAGGAGGATGAGCACTAAAGAGAGGAGAAGGGAGAAGAGACACTGGTCTGGTAGAAGCCCAGATGAGTGTAGACCTTCTGGTAGGGCTTTGAAGGATGGAGAAGCCACGGGAACCATGGAAAGAATCAGGACTCTAGAGATAGTGCTCTTTTCCTGTATGGGTGGTAGCCTCATATGAGCTGTATAAACTCTTTGGGCTTTGCAAAAGGGTAGAGACTCTTAAATCTGATAGAAATGGGTCTAAATCTAGGACTTACCACTAAGAGTTGTATGAGCTGCGGAGAGATGTGTCTTCCAGCTTCAATTCCTCATTTGTAAAACACTGCTGTATCAGTCATCTGGGATGCAGTAACAAATATTTCTATGATCTCATTGACTTACCACAAACTAATTTGTCACTCTGCTGTGAGTAGACTGCTATGGTTCTGCTCCATGTCATCCCAGGACCCAGGCTGTGAGCATACCAGCAGTTCTTGGGACAGAAGCAAGAGAGAAGGCAGAAATCTGCAAACCTCTTAAAGCTTCTTAGATTTACTAAACTGGAGACCTGTTCTCATTGACCCAAGCAAGTCATATGGACCACCCCCTTACTAGGACAGGAAAGTATATTCTGTCTACAAAAAAGCACTATGAATTACATGACTGTGGGAGGGGGTATCGTTGAGAACGAGTTCAATCTGCCACAGCCACCTTGCAGAATTACTGTAGGAATTAGGCAAATGATATGTGCAAAGCACCTAACAGTGTCTGATATGCCAAACACTTGGTGAAGCCAATTCTTATGAAGTTACTCAACTTTAATATATATTTGCAAATGTTGGATTAAAATGTTCTACTTTTTTTGTCTTCTACCTTTTGCTTTCCTCTTTATAACCACCTGCTCCACACACTCAGGAATACAAACAAGGCTGATCTGATGCCAAATGTGGGGCATTTAGTGGCAGAGAGATCCTGGCTGGAAGCTCATTGATGTTGCGTACCATTTTCCTGACTGCCTGAGATGACTTGTCCTTTCTGAGCCTCAGTCTGCTCATCTGTAAAGGGAGGAGAAAGCCCACAGCACTGGATGGATGTGAAGATTAAGTCTCCTTGCCCAGGAAGCTTAGAACATTTGGCTTCTCTTTCCTCAATTTATTTCCCATAGTCTCTGGCAAGTTCTTAGAATTCAGTATCTTCTGACTGTTCCAGTTTGAGGCCAAAGAGCTTATCTTCATTCCGGATGCTTAGAGAAAGTAAACCGTGAGGCTTCCTCACGTAATTATCACCATTACTTTCCTGAAAGAAGATTTAGGGCTCTTCCCTAATGGGAAATATATAGGGTTTCTTGAGATTTCCTGAATATCCCACGCCATTCCATGGCTCTCTGCCTTTGTTGGTCCCTCTACCTGGAAAGCCTTCATTTATCTCAAAGGAAATTTCTTTGGTGAACAATCCCAGATCCTTCTTACTATCTCTACTGCCCTCCTCCCACCCCCATCAGAATTAGTTAAGAAACTGTCCTCGACTCTTTGCTTTTAAATCAGACTTAACTACACACATCTGGTCATGTATATTAGTGGACTGGGGAGCTGACTTTTGGGTATGACTCCTTGGGTCAGACCCAGGTCTCCTGCTCACCAAGAGCAGCTCAGTTGGACCCTTCATGAGGACAAGCAGTACTCAGGCCATTAGGATCCAGTTTGCTATGAACAAGGTGCGCAAGAGTGGCCCGGGCATTCCTGGGAAATCAGAAACACTACCAGAGTTCAGGCAAGAATGCCCATATCACAATTGCATTTTGGAATGATTTCTTTTATGGCAATGAGAGACAGAATTGGAAGAAAACATGGCTAGAGGAGGACATGATGGTCCAGACAAGATATGGTGCCCTTGGCTTTCAAGAGACCTTGCTGATAACTACTAACTATATTTCCTGGCCAGGTTTCTTTCCATTTGCCAACTGCTTGCATTTGTGGAATGTCTGGACCTTGAGTAGACTCACTCTCCTCTGATGCAGGGCATTTTAATGTTTAACCTCTTTGTAACTGAGACTTGTTCATGGACCTTTATTACCAGACCTCTGTGAGGCAAATACAGAGACTGAAAATAAGCATTCATAAACCTTAGGAAGAATTCGATATCCAAATGTATTCTCAGTCTCCTCTAATCATTAATTTTGGTTTTATTTTACTAAAATATTGGATAGTAATGGATTAGTATGAAAAACAAACAAACAACAAAACAAAACAAAATGACAACCACATGAAACCAGCCCTTCAGCCTAGAGCTTTTAGAAAGAACCAATGTAATATACTCTGTAAAGATCCCCTCTTTTTCTTTGCTGGGTAGGATTATTTTAGCTCTCTTCTGGATTTTCATGAAATCGTATTATAACGAGTCAAGTTCCAGGTACTCTCAGTTTTTCACGTTTCAGGGAATTTTCCCAGATGCTAATATCTGATTTTCCTCTGGCTTCAAAAACCACCAAGTTTGGGGGAATGGGAAGGTACTATTTAAATGTTTAATCCCACATTCTTACCTATAGAGCCTCCTCTCTCTTTTTTATTTATAAACGCTGTTTTTTAGAATAGTTTTAGGTTGACAGAAAAATTGAACAAAAAGGTGAGAGTTCTTAAATCCTCTCTCTCCCCTGCCACGCAGTGTTTCCCCCTCTCACAAACAACTTGAACCCGTGTGATATGCCTGTCACCGCTGATGGACCTCTCTTCATGTATCACTACGATAACTAAAGCTCATGGTTTGCGTGAGGGTTCACTCTTGGTGTTTTACCTACATGGGTTTAATGACTATACGGCGGCAAGTGTTCACCATTACAGTCTCATACAGAAGAGGTCCACGGCCCTAAGTTCCCTCAGTCATCACCAGTTCATCCTTCCCTCCCTCTCCCTGAAGCCCCCATGACACTCCTCTTTTCCCTATCTCCATGGTTTTGTCTTTTCCAGAATCTCATGTAGTTGGGTGCAGGCCATATGGAGCCCATTAAATATCTTTTTCTTGTTCCCTTTCTCCCAAATCTTCACATCCCTTCCATCATCTCAAAACACACACTGTCCCTCTGAAACAGAATAGAGAAGTTGAGATAAATGAGAAAAAGTCTTCTCTAACTCAGCTCACACAATCATTACTTATGACAGGGGATCTGGGGAGTCATTATTCATGGCTTCCTGTCTTCCTATCAGGAAGCAAGCGCTGACTCTTCACCCTCCACTGGAGACCCAGGCAGGCCCTTCCTCCTACCTCGTTCGACTGCCTTCTTGTTTTCCTAAAACCAAGGGCCTCTTGCCTGCGCCGTGTCTGAGAGGTAATTACCTTGTGTCTGTTCTGCTGCCTTCAAATTATTTTTCCCACCTTCAGAGCAATTGCCTCCTACTTCTTATCTCTACTGTGATCCTCTACAGGGCGCGGGGGACTTGTCTCTTGACTCTCATATTTTTGCTTCTGATGTTAAAAAGTCCCCTTGAACTTGCATTTACAGACACCAGCAGAGCCCAAGTGTCTTCACATCAGCTGACACATCCCCAGGGCAGGGTGTTTGCAGTTACAGCGGAGTCAGCTGCTGGATCAGAGAGCTCAGTGAGGCCCTCTTTGATGAGTGATGGGGTCTTTATTATGAATGTTATGCAGGTGAAGTCCTGTGGAAGGAGCACTCTTCTCCCTTTATCTTGTCTTAGCAGAAAAGACAGACCTACATATAGGGAGGGAAGGGATGTGAAGCTACACCAAGGATTTCTAGCTCATTCTGGAAAAAATCCTTCCAGAACCTGTCTTCCCAGAGTCTCCTCCTCCTTGCTGATGGGCTGTCCTCTTTCAGGGGGATAGCTTAACCTAAATGAAGGGCTGATCTCCTTTTCCTCCAGCCTTTTGGTTCTAATATTGATCCATGCTGTTTGTAGTTATTTGTTGGGACCCAGGATTTCTCCCTAGGGAGATATTTTCTGCCACTTTTATTTCTTGCAGAGGGAATAACAAATACCCAACAGTGATCTTGGCCCTTGGCATCTGGATAGAGCTGGTTGGGAGAACTTGCCTTTCTCTCCTCCATGGTGTGGTTTTGTGTCCATATTCTGTGCCGCAGAGAACTGATGGTCACCCTTTAGGTCTGTTTGGTAAACCCGCATCCCTGTGGGTGGGCCTGGTGTCCCCCAGAGGAAGGAGACACACCCAGTGTTAATCATCTGGGGACCAGGCCGAGCTTTGCTAGAAAATTCCATCTCAGGAAGCATGGTGAGTCTTTCCACTTTGGTTTCAGCCTTTGATGAGACGTGAGGTCTTAGGATTTTAGGGTATCAGATAGCCTCTTTCATGGGGAGGTGTTGGGGGGGGCGCTGTGAGGAGGCTCATTTGCTCTGCACTTTAAGCTGAGGGAGGGAAGGCCCCTTATCTTGTAAATGGGCATTTCTGCTTATTTCTAACCTATTTATTCACTTCAGTAGAGGTCTTTCCTTAAGACCTTAAGACAGCCTTGTTGGAACTATAGAAAATTGTCTCAAAAGCACCACTAAATCCAGGAATGAAGTCATCTTCTCATTTCCAGGGGTGGCAGCAAAAATGCCTCCCAAGGGTAGTTGGAGCAGCCAGGAATGTTCTAGGGTTCCTGATACTAAAACAGGACTTATATTTTAAAATGGTCATAATACACCTACCATTGTCTTTGGAATTTTTAAAAAAGATTTTATTTATTTATTTATTTATTTGAGAGAGAGAGAGAGAGAGCACGTGCATAGGATCAGGGGAGGGACAGAAGGAGAAGCAGACTCCCCGCAGAGCAGGGACCCAGACATGGGGCTTGATCTTGGGACTCCGGGATCATAACCTGAGCTGAAGGCAGAGGCTCAACTGACTGAGCCACCCAAGTAACCCAGGAATCTATAAACATCCTTATCAAGTGACATTCCTCTTGCTTCCATTTTACTGATGAAAGAATAGGATGTTTGAACCTGAGCCTCTGTATTCCAGCTCCCCATCCTCATCTGACATCCTTTTTTCTGCTGTCCTGGGAGGACCTGGGCTGCGCATTAGTAAAGGAAGTGGAACATTTTTGTTACATGTTTGCAACGTGCAAAGCATCTTTGCATAATCGGTCTAGCTAAGTGGTTGAATTCTGTGTCTAAAGTTTACTACTATTATTATTATTATCATTATTATTATTATTATATAGGACACTGCAGTTCACAGGGTTTTATGATTTGGAAACCACATGCCAACTGATGGAAGACATGGGACTCAAAATTATTACAGGTGTAGAACTCATTCCTCCGGGGCTTTATTTTGTCCTAATGCAGAATGCAGCCAAGGATGGAAATGCCCAGGACTGGGAGCATAATCTAACAGCACACACTGGAATGCAGAAGGACCCCAAGCCCCAGTGGGCCAGAGACCTGCTAAATCAGGTTTTCCAGTACCTTTGCCGGGTGAATCTCCACCCTGCTCTCGAAGTGATCGTGGGGACGCCTATTGATGTGTCCAATACCTCAGTGTGTCAATTACGAGGCTCTGTCAGAGAGTCAACAGGATATGGAGGACTGAAACAATTACAGGGATGCCTTGCCCCTACACCTGCTTTCGCCCACTCACAGAAATCCAAAGGAAGCATCTTATGTTTCTTTCCGCTTCAAGGATTCCAATGATTGTTCTCTCTCCCCATTTCAACCACTGCATGCTCCTGGCAGACCATGATACTCTGACAAGTCCTGAATGCCAGAGGAGAGAAAAGGGTATTCAATCTGAGCACCTTGACTGCTTTTGTGAGAAGGAATTACCTGCTAAGTATAGTCTCGGAGAGAAGTTTTCTCACAGGTCGTGTGAGGACAAGCCGAGGAAACACAAGCCTTCATTCTTCGGATGAGTAACAATATCCCAAGACAAATGTTTCTCAGGGACTAGGATTTGATCCTGCATCTGTCACACACTCAGGGTGTGACGTAGGGGAATGGACGTCCCCTCCCTGAACACAGGTCCCCATCTCTAAAGCAGGGAGTTTGGAATTTTAAGATTCCACGACGTCATGCCTTGGGATCAGGCTGGGCAGTCAGAAGCTCAGGGCTGGTGGGAAAGAACACAGCCAGGAAGGGACAGGGCTCCTGTTGGGTAACGAAAGAGGCATGGTGACTGGGCCTGAGCCAGTCCGGAAAGAATGTCTGAAGAGGTCGGATCTGGGGGCTGAAGAGGACAGTTGGAGTCTCCTAAGAGTGACAGTCAAGCCAGGTCAGCCTCTGGGCAGGCTGCCGGGCTTGGGGAATGGCATCAATGTGTAGGGAGAGGCTCTTAAGGCCAAACAGGTGTCAGGGCCCAAGCCAAGTAGTCTTGAGGTCAGGACAGGGTGTCACTTCTAAACGAGGCGCCTGAGCCCAAAGCAGGCCTGAGTCAAAACCCATTCGCCCTGGCAACCGCATGACAGATGGACACTCTGGGATCAAGGGATCCTGAGTTTAAGTAAGCCAGGGTAAGTCTAGGCTCATCTGCCTTCTCAGAGAAAATCTGGGGCTGTCTTGGCTGGATGGTTGGGGAAGCTGGACAGATTCCTTTAGAGCCAGAAGATGGTATTTCCATTTAAATCTAAATAAAAATAATAATAGTGAACAGATATGGGGTGTTTTTTTCTGTACATACTGTTCAAAGTCCTTGCATGCATGAACTCATTGGCAGGCTAGTTTTAGAGCTTTTTTTTTTTTTTCAAAGATCAAAATATGACGATATACATTCATTCACCTGTGACCTATGGCACTATTGAGGGGTCCAGGCAAGAATGGAGAGAGTGGAGAGGGGCACAGGGAGACCTGTTCACACTGAATCCTCTCAGGAAACAGGGGCCCTTGAGATGACCCTAGCTCTGTGGATTTCATTCTCAGACCTTTGTTTTCCAGCATGGTCAAGGGGTTGAACACACTGGACTGCTTTCCCAGATGCCCCCACATCTTTCCAGTGAGGCTTCTGGGCCTCATTCCCCAACCTCCCCTACAAATGTTTCTCAGGCTCCTCTAGGCTCTGACACGGGGTGTGGAAATGGACAAGGGAAATGAAAAGTTACAAGAAACCTTTATCTTAAAATCACATTTATCACAGGAGTGCCTGGGTGGCTCTGTCGGTGAAGCATCGGCCTTCAGCCCAGGTCATGATCCCAGAGTCCTGGGCTCAAGCCCCAAATTGGATTCCCTACTTGGCAAGGAGTCTACTTTTCCTTCTCCCTTGGCCACTTCCCCACCCCAGCCCCCAGTTCATGCTCTTGCTCTCTCTCTTTTCTCGGTCAAATAAATAAATAAAATCTTTTTTTATAAAAGTCATCTTTATCACAGATCTGAAAATGTAACTGGGCTGAAGACACTTGCTTATGATTTCCCTCCTTTCTGGCTGTGCTCCTTGGGCATCAGACAGACCAGACACACTACAGTCTCTCTGATGTGCTCACATCTCTCGAGCCTGGTAAAAATGCTGAGCTCTGGCCTTTGTTGTCTCCTTTTTTTTTTTTTTTTCAGTTTATTTGACAGACAGAAATCACAAGTAGGCAGAGAGGCAGGCACAGAGAGAGGGGGAGGCAGGCTCCCCGCCGAGCAGACAGCCCGATGCGGGGCTCGATCCCAAGACCCTGGGATCATGACCTGAGCCGATGGCAGAGACTTTAACCCACTGAACCACCCAGGTGCCCCCTTTGTTGTCTCCTTAACAGCTGCCTGACTTGCCTCCCTCCTCCCCAGTCTGTTCTCCTCCATGTGCCCCTCAGTGCCAGCTACAGTGTCTTACTGCTCAATATCACTAATGGTCTTCAGTCCCCTGCTGGTTAATATCCAGTGTCCACATCCCAGCCAAATCCCCTAAGACCTGCCCTGAAAGTACCTCTCCTGTTTTAGCTTTCACTCATGAGTTCCATAACCTCCAGGCCCAACCAGCCTGATTGTGTTCTCGACCTCCCAACCTAGTCTCAGCCAAAAATATCCTTTCTTTTCCCAACCTGTGACAAATTCTCCCTGGAAAGTCCATCTTCTTTTTAGTATCCACGTCAAAGCCTGGCTCCTCCAGGAAGCCTTCTTGGACCTCTAACCTCCACCGTCCACTGTGCACTAACCAACCTCTAACCTCTACCCTCCAATCTCCCTCACCCAAGCCCTACCTTCCAATCTCTACCCGCCAACCTCTACCCTCCAACCTACAATCTCTAAACTCTAACCTCCACCCTCCAATCTATAACCTCTAACCCCTACCTTTCAACCTCCACCCTCCACTATCCAATGTCTACCCTCCTATCTCTACCTACGAACTTCCAACCTCTAACCTCCACCCTCCAATCTCTAAACTCTACCTTCTAATCTCTATTCTCCAACCTCTGCTCTCCAAGTCTCCAACCTCCAGTCTCCAATCTCAACCTCATACCTCCAACCACATACTTCATCATTAGAAAGGATCGCAGCCAGCTCAGAGCTCTCTACTCACACCTTCTTTCCTCTATTTTAGATCCTGGCAGAATTATCTGTGTTTACATCTACTGTGACCTCTGGCTGGGATCATTATGTATGAATCACTATATTCTCTAAACCCAAAACCATTCTGGCACACCATACATGTATATGTAGGAATATGGTACACTGCAGTGCTGGCCCCCCATTCTTCAATTCCACCTGTATCTACACCGTTTGGCTTATTATTTTGGAGGGACCACACATCCAACCCCCAGACATGTGAGCCTGCACAGCCAAAGATCAGCAAGGTCTTTGGATAACCTTTGGACTTATTCAGAAGCCATCTGTGGGTGTCAGTAAATAGATCAGCAGCAACCCTCCTCCCCGAAACTCTTAGATACAATGGTGAAAAACATGTTCATCTCCACCTGCAATAATGCCATGTCACTAGAACCCACATTACAACGGTGACATCTAATAGAATGATGTTTTGCTAATGTTTCTTACAATGGATAGGCCACAATTTAGCAACTGATGATCGAGTTACAAGAAGTACAATAATCCATGCTAATTACAGAAATTTTAAATATGTAAAAAAAAAGAATACAACAAGAAAATTGGAAATCTCTCAAAACATTTTCTTTATGGGTTCTCTGCTTTTATGATTAGAACACCTCTACCTTGAGAAGAAACATCACTATTTTTTGGCCAATTCTTTTAATATTTCCTCTTTACTGTTTGATCTTTTAATCAGTACAAACTGAATGAGGTCAATTATATGAGGTGGTGGTGGTGGGGAGATGTTTGTCCCAGCGTAACTCCCAAATGTTTAACCAATCACCCATGTATACTCATTTAATAATCCTATCCCATGCTTCAAATTATTTCATACTCTTATTTTTATTCCACATTTGAATTACTTCTGTAGCTTTATAGTATGTTTTGACATTGGTGGGACAGATTTCACCTTTTTAATTAAATTTAATTTTTTATCTTTTGATCCATTCTCACGCATTTATTATCTCTAGATGAATCAGAAATAGGTTTCCAAGTTTTCACCAGAGATCCAATGGAATTTTTGAAAATTCTGTCTCTCACAAAGATTTGGGAGTTTTGTTGCTCCCTCCTTTCTTCCTCTTTCTTATTCATTCTCTTATTCCTCCTTGTCCCCCCTTTTTTTCCCACTTGTCCCTGTTCTTTTCCTCTTTCCCCTTCTCTTCCTCCTCCTCTCCTTCTCTTTATTGATTACTGCCTAAATAATAAAAATTTCAAACATACAGAAAATTAAAACTAAACCTGCCTACACAGTCCCACTGAACCCTCCCAGGTGCTTCTTCATTCTTCTCACTTGTACCATTTTCTGATGCTTTTCATTCTTGTTGTGTAGATCCAGGTTTTTATCAGGTACCATTTTCCTTCTATCTGCAGATGTTCCTTTAATATTTCTGATACTTCAGATCTGCTGATATTAAATTGTGTCAACATTTATTCTTCTGAAACCTTATTTCATCTTTATTTTTGAGATACAGTCTTATTGGGATATGGAATTCTAGGGTGCTGGTTTTACTTTGCACTCTGTCCTGTGGAAGGAATGTTGAAGGGTTGGATCAGGGGAGCTGATGAATGCCATGGTTATATCTTCATTTTAGGAACATCCTGTGGACAGTATTCTAGAGAACTTCTTGGGTTGGGAAAAGTCTAAAAGCAACAGGAATGGTTAAAATCATCCAGAGGTATCATGGCATTTCAAATGAGTCAAAGGAGGTGGGGATGGTGATGAGAAGACTGGTTTGGGAGATAGGCTATGATGATGTGGGATCAGATACAAAAGCTGGTAGAGAAGATAACATGGCCCTAAGCTTGGTGATGGCACCTGAGTGGGGAGAAGTCCCATGTACTGAGATGGAGATTTACAAGAGGAAGAGGAGGTTTATGAGGTCAGTGATGCTCAACTTCATAGTGTCTTAGGTTCTAGAGCTGGGTGAGTGCCCCAGATGTTATGCCTGGCATTCAGGTTCTCCTCTGGGATGAACCCCTCATCTCTTTGAGGATGAGGTACCATTCTAGCTCTTGCCACACCGCTCTGCCAATGAAATAGATCCTTATTTTTCTGCAAGCTATTGACCGTGGGCTCTTGCTTTATACTCTACATACACGATATTGAGGGTCTCCCAATTCCAGGACTCTGGGTTTGATTCTCTTCTTCCTCTAACCTGGACTGGAGGTTATGAATAAGATCCTTAAGCTCAATTAAGTTCAGGTCAACACCTTTGTGAATGGTGCTGGTCCCATGGCCACTGGGCAGAGGCATTTCCAATCATGTCAGCCTCACCAGGCTCTTGTTCAGTCTGCTTTGACGACTCCACTGGTTCCAGCAAGTCGTACAGCTGAGGTCACTCCAAATTATGCCATTATTTAGACTTTTCCTTTCAACTTAGAATATGAAACAGGGATAAATCTTTCAACCTCCATCACCCATTTAACCCCTGTGTAAACTGTCTGAGGGATATAATGATAATTACCTTTTTCGGGGACAGAGTTGTGGGGGGAGTCAATTAAGTCTTGCACTGTGCTTTGAGATCTTTCAATGAAAGGCTCGGGGTTATTACTGTTAACAAGATACCAAAGGGATATTTGCCAGCAATGACTCCCTTTGAGCCAGGATGTCTGTCATTAGTAATTTGGGGGCTTGGCACAGAGTCATGGGAATGTTTTAATGGCTTCTGTTCAACCCCAGAAATAGATCTTGAAGTTGCAGAAAGAAATGCTTGTTTTCTCTGTCCTCCTCCACTTCTATACACGTGGTGACCCTCAGGGGAGATCTCAGGTTCTCTGGCAGGGACTGAAGAAGTAGGCAGCAGGATTTTATGCTGTCCTAATAAACTCTGACAGCTGATAGCACCAGGCCTGTTCCAGACACTGATTTAGAGATGGGCTCTACCACCAGCAAGTAACTTGGGTTTACGCTATATTTTGGAGCCACCTGGACATCACGCTAATTCAATGAGGGTTAGGAAAGGTAAGTAGAAGACTCTTTCTCTAATAAATATCTGGGAAATGTTTGTTAATTTGAAAAAAGTTATTTTTCGCCTAAGCCAACTCCCAAATTTGTTTTCAGAGCTGTTTTTATGAATCGAGAAAAAAAATCTTTTCTGTCTGGGAGCCCTGGATTTGTTTCTAGAGACAAGGGCGAAGAATATGTATGCCCAACTGGGTTTGCATTTGGCATCTCGTTGGGAGATCCCATCCTATAGCTTCATTTTCGATGAACTAATAAACTGTTCTTTAAAAACTCCCTGCTCTTTCTTGGCCTCAGCTTTCTCCTTCATTTTTGTTCCATTCTTTGCTTTATGTTTCATCAGTTCTTTTCTCTGCTTGTCAAGGCATGATAAACTGGAAAAAAAGAAACAGTAGATACGTTAAGATGAGACATGGTAAGATCTGACCCTTACTGATGGTGGTCTTGGGCAGGTCACTTAACCTCTATGCACTTCACTCTACTCTTTATAAGAAAACATGGCAGCCCAAACAGGACACCGGTATGACTGAGCCAGCAGAAACACAGTCACTTCAAGTTTGTAGATGCAGAGGGTCTGCAAACTTGTGAGATGGTTGAACATAAGCAGTAGGGTGTAGTGAGGACTGTAGCAAACTGGTGCACACATGCCCCACCCACAGGGAGCACCAGCATTTGGCCATAGCAAAAGTTGGCCTGACTTTTTTTCTTTTTCTTTTTTCAGACTTACAGGAAACTCAGAAATTTATATCAAGTCTCCTGATTGTTAACTATTGGAACTAATTCAATTTTTAAAAAATAAACAGTGTGGAACAAGAGAAAATGGTTGTGGGTTGAGCTTAACATTTACAGTTCATTTGATTCTTCATTTATCAATTTCTGCCTCTGTCCTTCTGTAATATTTTGCTTTTTCTACTCGTTTCCCCCTGAGATCAACAATGGTTTCTTTGCATTCTCCTAAAGTAACACCAGATTCTCTGCTTGGGACACATCCACACTAACCACAATTTCCTTCTTCTTCCATCAGGCTCATTCTGATCACCATCTCTTTTCTCAGAGCTGACAACACAAAGACACCACCAAGCCCACTGAGTTTTGAAGCAGTTCAGTCTACTCATTCCCAAGAGGGAAATGGAGAACAAACCTCCCCACTTTTACTTAAAAAAAAAAAAGAAGAAAAAAATCTTGGCTGTTGATATGATCACCAGGAATGCTAACCCATCATCCACTTGGGGCCATAACTAGGGCAGAGTTTGCCAATCCTTGGCCACATAAATTGTGCCAGTCCTGACCCTGGGAAGGAGCTGGCCTGAAGGAGTCATGACAGTGTGGCTCCATTGCCTTTCCAGAAAAATATGCTAAAGAAACCCAACCACTGATTGTTTAATAACAAAATGTACCATAGAAAGTATGTTCTACTCTAAAATGGGAGCAATTCTTCCCATTTGCAACATGTCCTCCCTTGCCTTCCCTTGACTCTTTTCTCTGCAGAAATGTGACTGTTCCGTTGAGGTCAAGAACACACGTCTTTGGAAAGGGTATGGTCACTTGTAGGCCATGCTTCTCTGCTGGCCCACCAGTGGCAGGTATCACTAATTGTTCAGGGTACTCTTTCCGCTGAGTCTAGATGTAGCCACAAAATCCTTAAGATGTATGGCAGCTGTCACCAGTTACTTGGGGTTGCGATGTGTGTTAAAAATACAATAGACAAAGAAGTGAAAACAACTCAAATATCCCTTAGCTGGTGAATAGATAATAAAATGGGGTAATGCATATAATGGGGCATTATATGCCATTAAAAGGGAATGCAGTGTGAATGCGTGGACCATGTGGCTAAGCCTCAAACCACACAAAGTGAAAGAAACCAGTCACGTGAGAGCACATAGTATATGTCATGTGAGTCCACGTAAATGAAATGTCCAGAAAAGGCAAATCCATAGATGGAAGGTAGATTTGTTGCTATCTGGGTTTGGGGTAGGAATAAGGAGTGACTGTAAGTGGATTCAAGGTTTCTATTTTGGGGTGATGGAAATGTTCCAAAAATTAGATGGTAATAATTGTGCAATTTTATAAATGTTTTAAACAATGAATTTTGGAACACTGAAATAAAATAAAAAAATTTAAAAAATCATTTTACTCTGTACTTAAAATAAGTGAATCCAGTGTTACATAAATTATGTCTCAATAAAGCTACTTTGAAAAACATACAATGGGCTTGCCTATTTGTCAAGGCATTAACTATCTGGAGTCAGAAAGCCATGGAGGACATTATTCCAGAACTTTCCACCGACTGGCTATGTGATATCAAGAAAGGGCTTTTGCTTTTATCTGTGTGTAGTTTCTTTACCTATCATCAGAGGTGTTTGGGCTAATGTCATCTTAGGAACTTTTAGGCTCTACAGTAACCAAGAAGACACAAAAGCAGGAATAGTTACTGCTATTTTTTTTAAAGATTTTATTTATTTATTTGACAAACAGAGAGAGATCACAAGTAGGCAGAGAGGCAGGCAGAGAGAGAGAGAGGAAGAAGCAGGCTCCTCTCTGAGCAGAGAGCCCGATGCGGGGCTCGATCCCAGGACCCCAGGATCATGACCTGAGCCAAAGGCAGTGTTTTTAACCCACTGAGTCACCCAGGTGCCCTTATAGTTACTGCTATTATTGAGCCACATAAACCTACCAGGGTGGTGACTGTATGGGGAACTGTATGGGGCGCAGGTTTGCTCCCTGTCGTTTCCTGGCTCATACCCTACATGGAGAGCTGGACGATGCCAGACTGTTGGTGTAAGAAAGCTAGGAAGAGTAACATTTAAGGGCTTCTAAATATAATATCAAATCTATTTTCTAAGAGTGTCATATGCCATGGAATGTAGGGCAGTGTGGCATTCCTCTCCTTTCCATTGTGTTTTGTATTCTTCTCCAAGCGTATGAAACACTGGGAAAAAAACATCTCCCATTACCACCTGGTCTGCTTGGTTAAGTGGTTTCAGTGAGGAAAAGAGGTGTGTGTGTGTGTATGTGTGTGTATGTGTGTGTGTGTGTGTGTGTGTGTGCACCCCCACGTGTGTTGGGTGTGTTGGGTGAGGATGGCTGTGGGAGAAAGACAAATCTGAATTTCCCTCTTGGTCTTGCCACTCAGTGCTGTGGGAGCTTCACTTTGTGGTTCTGGATCATCTGTACAATGCGGGGTGGGGGTTCCTCATGAGACGTTTGGACTTTTAAAAGAGATCGTCTATATTACATATTTAAAGTAGTTTCAGGAACAGATTGGATGCTTCCTCAATGTTGTTCCTTACGTTCCTGTTCTTTCTGTCCCCCTTTACCAAGTTCAGGGTCTGTCTGGAGACGACCGGGCCTAGACAGCAGAGACTATGGCAGTTGTACAATTATGGGGTTAATTATATGCAGTTACAGGTGAGCGCAGTCAACTGAGGATGTGTGAGTTACAAGGAGACCCAGCTCTGCCAAGTGACTGTGAACTCAACCCTCTAGGCGGTGACCCTGAGCGAGACTCCCCTGGACTGCCACTTCACCCCATCTTTACTTCTCCCTTTGACTTTAAACTTCCCAAATTGGAGTTACAAGTTTTTGGTAAGAATTTTTTTTTTCCAGATAGTTACTATTCCTTTTCATCGAGGCCACACCAAAACCACAGATGAGAGCTGCTTCTAAGGCAAACGAGTCTAGGTGCCCACCCAAACCTTCTACTTCACATTTGGCCAAAGCACCCAATTTCCTCTTTCTGCTTGGGGACAAAGAAGTGCTTATGTTTTCTACCCATGTGTCCTTTTCAGAGAAGAGCCAGCAAACCCCTAAGAGGCTGGGTGCTGTCAGATTTTGCAGGGCTCACACACTGAGGGGCAAACTGATGGGCGTAGGACCACTTTGCCCATCTTTGCACATCTCATTCCAGGGACAGGGTTTCATGTCTTCACAGTCCTTGAGATGTTTATTTATTCTTCTTTTCACTTATTTAAACTGTAAGGATAATTTTGATTGCATTTTTATTCGAGAAAAGTGTCTCAGACTCTTTGTCAAAACAAATTAAGCGAGGCAAAGCCCACGGGGGTAAAAAGTGCAAATATCCCCACCCCCGCCACTCCATCTCCATTCTCCCCTCACCCTTCCTCGTTGAGGTCCTAATCCTAAGTGGAAGGAACCATTCTCAGTAGACCAGGACGGATTCACCTCTTGACCTTTCTTTTTTTCTAAGCATCTTACCATACATGTAAATTGTCCTGCAATCCCCTTACTCTGTTTATACACATGGTTTACCTGTTACAGGGTTACACGTACAGCTGTCTTACTTTTTTTAGTGACTCCCTAGCATTCTAGTCCATGCAAAGACTTCCTCTGGGTTGGCCACACTCCACCCATGGCCATAGGCATGGCTTCCCGTGGCTCTCACAGGTAACCTTCTACATGTGTATCTGCGCACACTTGCAAATAATTTCGTAAAGTAGATTCTTCATCAGAAATTGCTTGGCCAGGGCGCCTGGGTGGCTCAGTGGGTTAAGCCGCTGCCTTCGGCTCAGGTTGTGATCTCGGGGTCCTGGGATTGAGTCCCACATCGTGCTCTCTGCTCAGCGGGGAGCCTGCTTCCCCCCCCCCCCCCGCCTGCCTCTCTACTTGTGATCTCTCTGTCAAATAAATAATAAATAAAATCTTCAAAAAAAAAAAAAAAGAAATTGCTTGGCCAGAGTACCTGTCAGGTGGGGGACTTGATGCTGGGAATATAGCAGGGACAAGATTACCTGCCTTTGTAGAGGTCATCTTCGGGCTCAGCATTGTGTTTCGGAGGTACACGCCTCTTGCCCCTCTCCCTGCTCTGACCACTCATGTAATCATGGTTACTCCTGGTTTATAGATCAGCAGCCTCTGGCTGAAGACACTCTAGGAAGAGTCAAAGGCCACCCAGACCATTTGTTGCATGGCTGGGAAACATTTCTGATTCTAGAACTCCAACAGGATCCATCATCTTGCCGACGACTAGCATTTCCTTCCTTCCACCCAAGGGAGTTGTGTCCGAGTGACACATTTGGTACTGGATCTAAAGCTTTAGCGATCCAGGTGAAGTGAACAGAAGCAAAGAGGCTGATTCTCATTTGTAGAACCGTGACCCACAGCCTGCAAGGAGGAGCAGGGGGAGATCTCTGGCCCCCAGTCTTCATCTGAGGGTCTGGGATATCAGATTTGAATGAGGTCTGCCACTTTGCCTCTGAATGGCCTTGGGTAAGTCACTTCTCTCTCAGACTCAGACTTCCACATCTGGGGAGCAGAAAATATCAATGATCAAGCTTTCCCAGTTGCTGCGAGGTTTCAGGAAGCTCATGTGTATAAAATGTTGAGCAAACTTCTTAAGATAGAAGGGAGCTTTGTAAACGTCATGTACTGCGATCGCTCGTAGTTTCATTTTTTTTTTCCTCCTCATGCTCCATCTGATTGCCTTCTGGAGTTCCTGGCTTATTTTGCCAATTCCGAGCCAAGTACCTGCTTTCTCCCCACCTTTGCTCTCCTCAGAAGCCCTCAGGCAATTCTCGGGATGGCCTTGGCTTCCATCTTAGGAGAACGTGAACATGATCTGTCCCCGACATAGTCCAGGGGTGCAAAGAGGCTGCTCAGAAATGGAAGGGCAGGCACAGGTAATGGTTTTCTGAGTAGCCGTTTACACTCGCGGCTTGGGAACTGGGTGTGATTTTTTCTTAGCATAACTCCTTACAGATCTGTGGCCTGTTCTGATGTTGTCATCTCTTTTCCAGAGTCTCTTCTGTCCTTTGAAGCCCCAGCTTTAGAACCTGGCTCTTTGGCTCGGCTCTCACTGCCAGCACAGACAAGGGTGGATGCCACTTGTCATGCTTGGGCCAGCCTGCTCGGCCGGGACACTCGCCACTGGGCCGGGCCATGCTTTCCCCAAGCTGGGCTCTCTGCCACTGCTGGGGCGATGCCAGCAGGGAGGAGGGAGGGCCTGGGCAGAGCAGGGGTGGGAGCCTGAGGTGGCCTGCAGCTACATGGCGGGATTAGTGACATCGGCTCCTCCCAGGGAGCGGGTTCAGACAGGATGAGAAGGAGGCCGCCCGCGCCCAGGTCACAGGGGCCACCGGCGGCCCAGAGAGGGCCCCCCCCCCCAGCCTGGGCTTCCTGGGGCCTGCCTGCTCTGGTGTGGCTGTTGGGAAAACCTGTTGGGTAAGCTCCCATGTGTTTCCCCGCAAGACTGGGCCCTGCAGCCCAGGCTGCAAAGTGGGGTGAGGGGCAGGAGCTCTTTATTGGCTCTGACATTTGCTTGAGAAGCTGCCAGAGGGCGGTTTGTTTCTTAAACAGGGATGTGTTACAAGAGGAGGGCTGCTTCTGTGGAGGTGATAGCAAGCCCTGCCGGAGGCCGGGACTCCCTGACCCGCCCCTTTGCTAAGTACAGCATGGCCAGATTTGGGGGTGGAGGGACAGATGTAGCTGCCCCTCCCCGCCACCACTGACATAGTGCATGACCTTGGGGGTAGTCGGGTCATCTCCCTAAGCTCCATTCTCCTCACTGGCTGGATGGAAAGAAGGGGCTGCCTCTCTGGGGCACCTTTGAGAATGTTCCTTAGCTATGTACTTGCCCTGTGTCATTCTGGGTATTTCGCAAATATGATCTCACTTAATCCTATAATGTTTGCATGATGTAGGTGTCTATTAGTATCCTTGCTTTACAGATGAGGCCCCGAAAGACTAGATGATTTGGCCAAGAAAAAGGACACAGCAGAACTGGCAGAGCTGGGATGAGACCCCGAGCTGACTGGCCCCAGCTCCTCTTAACTGCGATGCAAACTTCCTGGAGCCTGCCCGCGACCCCGTCCTCTCCCTCGGAGCACTTAGGTCATCTTGGAATAGCACTTGTGTTGATGGGATTGTCTGCAAGTGCCCACTCCAGGGTCAGATTCTGAGCTAGCTGCTTCGGTGTTTGCTCACCACTGCATACCCCGCACCTAGCTCTGCCCCAACCAGAAACTTCGGGACAGCACCCATGTGAGAGGTTGCCAGGAGGCTCAGATGAGATAAAGAACTTGAAGTAACAGGTGGCTCCCTGTGAAATCACCTGCCCTGCTCTGAGCTCACCACAGGCACTTGGGAAATGTTTATGCCTGGGCCAGACTCACTGGGAACACTTGAATGTGAAGCTCCCCAAAGAACCTACTATTTATTTGAGAGAGAGGGAGAGTGAGCAAGCAACCATGGGGGAAGGGCAGAGGGAGAGAGAGAAGCAGACTCCCCGCTGATCAGGGAGCCCAAAATGGGGCTCAGTCCCAGGACACTGGGATCACGACCTGAGCCAAAAGTTAGACGCTTAACTGAGTTGAGTTAGACTGAGCCACCCAGGCGTCCCAAAGTACCTACTTTTGAAACTTGGATGCTGACTCAGACCATCTCCCTAATTGAGGGAGGAGCATTTCCATCCCTCTGTTCAGCAACCAAAATCCTATTTTCAGCTTCAGCTTCAGGCTTGACAAAGAACAGCCCTGAAATGCCCCCAAGAAGGGGGAAGAAAAAGGAGAGGGGAAGGAGGAAGAAAACCCCTGGCTTCCAGGCCACATGTTCTCTCCTCTCTTCTCTAGGTTTGTGGAGCCTGAAGGGGTGAGAGGAGTCTGGGGTCCTCAGAATGACACTCTTCCTAACCTTCCCTCGCTCGTATAGCCAGCTGTAGAAGAATGATGCATGTGTGCCTCTGTTCAAGGAGACGCTGAACAATCCATTTCTAACTGATGAATCAATCCCATGCTGGTGAGAAATCAAGTGTCTTTTCAAGAAGTTTGCTCAATTTGGACATACTATTTTCCTCTCTTCCATCATGCTCTCCCTGAGCCCTCCTCCGGCTCATGTCCCTGAGCCCAGGGGACCCTATCTGTGGGCATGGCAGGGTTCACAAAAGATTTGGCTGGTGTGATAGGAAAGTGATCCCAGCCTATCAGACAGAAAGGCTGTAATAATGCATGGGTCTCATCGATCTTTCCGTTGGGATGGATAATTTGGGTAACAGAAAAAGAAACATCTGCCTGAATATCATATTTATGTACTTAAGTCCTGTT
The DNA here is from genome assembly GCF_922984935.1 of Meles meles. Classification (NCBI taxonomy): domain Eukaryota; kingdom Metazoa; phylum Chordata; class Mammalia; order Carnivora; family Mustelidae; genus Meles; species Meles meles. The sequence goes on along the minus strand of NC_060081.1, from coordinate 63,647,785 downwards.
AGCAAAGAAAATACTGTAGGAATAGCTTTGAAACAACACTCCCTAGGAGGAGTACCAGGTAATGTGTAAATAAATGACTGGTTTCTTTGCTCAAATGGAATCTAGTCAATCAGAGAGTTCAACACAAACTTATTGAGAGCCTACACTATGCCAGGTCCTATAGTTGGCCTTGGGAGGTCTTTTACTGGGATTCAGTTGTCTCACCCTAAATTCTCTATCTGTAGAGGTAATAAGCAAATAATAATAAATCCTGACAAAGAATGTGTCAAAAGAAGAAACTGATTTTTTTTTTCCTTAGCGGTATCTTCATTACCTGTTTCAAAAGTTCTCCAGGACAAGGCTGGTTATCTAAGAGAGAAAGTTATCCTACTTTGGGGCAAGAGACTTCTTGGCATTTGTGGCTGAGGTCTTTATTTTTCAAGGAGGTGTCCTCATTTGCTGAAGACAATTTCTTGGCTCAAATGAACCAGCTCAACAGTCACCTGCGTTCGCTGACAGACTGTTGCTTCCTAATATTGCCACACCTGGGGTGTGTGCGGGGGCCCTTGGTGGGTGACGTGAATATCTATATCCATTTAGGGCCAGGTGGTGGCAGCTTCAGCTGTAGTCCCCACAGGTGGCTTGGCTCTTAATCAAACTCCTTTCAATTCACATGAGAAGCCTTCTTCAGGAATTTTTTCTTGCTGCTCGTAAGTGTGCGTCCCATTGCCATGGACTCAAATGAGAACAGGAGGTTGTGACCTCATCGATAAAATTGGTATGCAAATCTGTGTGATCAAATTTATAACTCAGTAAGATTTGTTATACAGATGTTATTTCAAAGTAGAAAAAATAATATTTTGTTAGATTCTATGGCTTGTGGAATATCATCATTAATCTTATAAGGGGGGAGAATTGGAGCCCATCATTTTAGAAGTATTAAGAAGCCTAGAACTGTGGATAAAGCAGATGTCCCCACGCTCTCTTTCACTGTCTTATCCTTGAATGTCTATAGAGTATGGATGTTCATGCATTAATGTGCAAACGCATCCATGCACTCACACACACAAACACAATCGCATGCGCACATTTCCTCGTTGTCTCAGTCTCTTTGGACAGCCCTCTCTGTTCCCTTGGAAAGTAGTTCTGGGTCTGTAACCAACAGTCTGGCTCTTGATCCTTTCAGAGCTATCAATACTCATCTGTCTGGTCCTATTTCTTTCACAGGAGCGTTTGTGTCCCTGACACCAGTTTCCAGGAGGCGGTTTTGCCCCGGTCAGTAGGCACCTGTTCCGGTCCCCACCTGAGCTGTCACTTTAGTCCTTGACCTTCAGTTGTAAATTCTGCCCAACAAATCTTCAAATGCACATGGAGGCCACTAGGAGATGCTTCTCCACCTCTGGTGTGTTAACTCCAAAGCCAAATGGATGTGCAGGGCATACCAATGATCACCCAGGGACTCTTACCAAGCCAGACCAAAGGGAAGGGCATCATCACCAGCAAAAGTCCCTGGGCTTAGTGGGTAACTCATGCCCACACCTGCCAAGGGAATGGTAAGGAAAGTCTCATCTGGAGGACTGAATCTCCAGGTCTGATTACCAACTGGGTTGTCTGGATGAGCAGAAAACAGCCATGGGGAGACATAGATAGAGTGGGGCCAGATCCTGGGGCCCTGGGCCATTCATAAGCCACCTTGAGGGATACTCATATGCCAAATACCATTTTAGATAGGATGCTCAGGCTGCAGGTTGATTCTGAAAACTATCCACACCCCCAGTTTGATGGAGAAGCTCTGTGAATAGCAGAGGTAATAATATCATGACATTCACAGCAACGAGCATCATGTTGATCAACACTAATCATTTGCTGGCAGTGTGCTGCATACTTTACCAGGTGGTTCATTTAATCCTTTCATCAACCCAATATGACAAACTAGTATTCCCATTTTACAGATGTGGAAACTAGTTACAGATAAGTTAAAGAACTTGTTCAGAGTTCCAAAGCTAGTTAAGTGATCAAACCAGAATTTAAATCCAGGCAGCCTGACTCCAGAGCCAGTGTCTCATACTAATACAGACCAGGGTCTTACATAGTCATTGTATTAAAGACCAGATAGTTAATATTTTAGTCTTTGTGGACCATGTGGTCTTCAAGGCAACTACCATTCTGCTCCTGTAGCACAACAGGATTTATAGACAATATGTAAATCAATGGTGTGGCTATGTTCCAATAAAACTTTATTTATAAAAACAAGCCGTGGGCCTGGATTTGCCCCATAGACTATAAATTGCTGACCCCTGGCATAAACCAAAGAGGGGATTGAAGTTTCATATTCAGCAAACATTCGTTGGAACCCTTATTATGTGTCAGATACTTCAATTATTTTATTTTATTGAATCCTTCAAAAGCTATGAAGTAGGCAAGGAATTCCCAGTTTACAAATGAGAAAACTGAGGCTCAATGAAGTCAATTTTCCTAGAGACATGCAGCTAGTAAATGGCAAAAGAGAACTGACCGTAACTCGTCATAACTCATGTTCCTTTGTCATTTTTCTCTGTAGGCTTTCCAAGTAGACCGAAGCCCCATAAATAATCAAGTCTCCAGAAGCTACATTGCAGCCTTTTGCTTTTTCAGGGAATTGTGAATGTGTCATAACTTGGCCAGGACTAGCTGCAAGGCATGCTGGGACATCAGAAGCATGAGGTGTCTAGAAGAGGATGAGCTGCTGGGGCTCAACTGAGGGGAACTTGTCCAGCTGGAAAGCTGGCCATTGGTGGGGAGAGGAGTCTCAGTGGTCCAGAGGGATATGGGAAACTCTGACAGGTTCCAGGCTAGTCTCATCTCCACAGTGGGGTCTGCAGGGTGTGGGCATGGGCAGAGGGATCAGAGCTCTCTACTGAGGCTGTGATGATATGGTATGACATCCTGGTTTAGAGAAGAATCCTATTGGAGGCTCAGGGAAGGAGGAAGATGGAAGGGGTGGACACCACTGTGGTGGGCTGGTTCTCAGGAATGAGTTCTAGGGATGGGAAGCGGTCAGCTTGAGAAACAGAAATCCTAAATAAAATGCAATCATAACCCAGGTAGAAACCCTGCTTCCACCTCCTTCTTCAGTTCATAGATCGCCTCCTCATTGAGGCCTTTGCTGAACACTCCCGGTAGATTCCCCTCCTCTGTGCATCCCCTTCCCCTCATCATCTCTGTGCTGTAATTTTCTTTACTCAGACACATTCCTACTTCAAGGTCTTTATGCTTCCTTTTCCCTTTCTTGGAATTCTCTCCTCTCAGACCTGTTCATGCCTTGCTCCTTCCTCCCTCTACTTCAAGGTCTTTTCACAACAGTTCCTTCCTCAGGGGAGGCCTTCTCTGACCTGTCATTCGATATTTCGAAGCCTCTTGCTCACCTGATATTTTATTAACCCCTTTTTCTGTGTTACATTTTTTCTCCTTAATGTTCACCACCCGTCTACAGTGTGTTACCTTTTTACCTTGTTTCTTGACTGTTCTCTAGAAGGTCCAGGAAGTTAGGAACTGTATGTAGGTTTGTTACCTTGTCCACAGGGTTTAGAACAGTGCCTGAGACCTTGTAGGAACTCCGTAAATACTAGTTGAATTAACGAATTAATTTATTACAATCTTAATTATGTATTTATTTATTTATCCATCTCTCTGACTAGGCTGTAAGTTCTGGGAGAAATAAAACTATGTCTCTGCTTTCACCTGCATCTCCAATGCCTAGAATACATTAGGTGCTCAATAAATACTTGTTGAGTCAAAGAATGCGTGAACATTTGGAGCAGATATGGCTCCTAAGAGGCAGAAGAAGTTGAAGAACTTGCGTATCTCATCAACTGAGCCCTCTTTAAGTTTCTTATAATTATTTTCAAAGGAGTTTGTTTTCCCCAGTAATCTAAACATTCTTTAAAGGGCATATGTTGTGTCTCACTTATCTCTGAACTCGAGTTCCTTAATCCCAACCGGTGCTTAGTAGGTGATAGCCAATTAATTATCTGCCAGATGGATGAAAGCATACCAGAACGGCAAAAAACAGGCCTAAAACTGTTTTTTTTGTGCAACACTCATTTGAGAGTCCACTCCCCCATGAGGCTGAGCCTGCCTCCTTTGGGACTGGCCCAGAGGAGGCAAGGCTCTGTTTGCAGATGTGAGTGTCAGAGAGAAAACCTGGGAAGGACTAGCAAGACCGGACCCAGAAGACTCTGGGAGACCTCTCAGAGTCCCAGAGGATGGGACTCTTTCCAGATAAAGCTGGGGTGGCAAGGGCACCCAGAAGAGAGGAGTCAGGCAGATGAGGGAGAGATCTTGAGATGGGATCATGAGAAGACTAGGCAGGAACTCATGGCCACTGCTCTGCTCATGTTCATGCAGTGAGCAATGAAAGGCAACATGGGGGATTTGGGTCCCTATAGCTCCAAAGAAGAAGCCAGGAGCCAAGTTGCTCTTCAAATCAGGTAGGAGATAGGATGCCAACCCAGTTCTCACCTCCTTCATGAAGCACATATCCTGATTTGCTTTTCATAATACTCTAAGACCTATAGAACTCCTTGCCCGGTATAGGTTGCTTACACAGAGTTGTTAAATCACACACCACCCATGGGGTGGATCCAGAACCATTCCTGGAGTAAGCATTTACATAAAGGATGCCTCAGGGTGGTTATTTTCCTTAAGTATGTGAATGCCTTAAGTGGATGCATAAGCGAATGGCCAAATGAACAAATGGATTAATGAATGAATAAAACAAGCTTTCTATTATTTTTTGGGATAGGGTAGAAGGGAGGGGTGCATTCAGGGATCATGGAAACTGTCTAAATGAGAGACAAAGCCAGCTGGATTTCAGAGACATAATCATGTACATACTGCATGGCGCTCTTGGAGAAGGGCCTCTGAAAGTGGAAGAATCAGAACTGGACTGAATAGTGCAATTTTTTGCTGTTTAATTGATTTTTGAGTTTGGAACTTAGTGAAATTTTCTTTTTTTTTTTAAGACTTTCTATTTATTTATCAGAGAAAGAGAGAGAGTGCATAAGCAGGGGCAGCATCAGGGAGAAGGAGAAGCAGATTCCCTGCTGAGCAAGGAGACTGATGTGGGACTCATTCCCAGGACTCTGGGATCATGACCTGAGCTGAAAGCAGATGCTTAACTGACTGAACCACCCAGGCGCCCCAGGAACTTAGTGAGATTTTCTGTGTTAGCAAACATATGGATAATATTAGTAGATGTTATATGAACATTTTATAAAACTATTATTTTCTATTTTATGCCTGCGTATACTTCCTACTAAGTCATATTGGATGGAGAAAGCAGGATTAAGTCTTTCTATTTTATGGATGTGTTTCATGATGTCTCCTTATTATTTCGACAGGTGCATCATTATACATTTTGGTGCTATGCTACTTGTCATCCACATATGTATGAATATTTGCTCTGAATTCTATTTGTTCCCATTGTCATCACAGAGTGGATTAGCTCAATATAGACAGTTAATGGGAACAAAAAAAGAACATGACAAATGGGGGATCACGAAGCAGAGAGATGACAAAATATAGGGACAATGAGGACCCTATCCTGTCTATGGTGGACAAAATATAACATGGCAGAGGAAAGAGGAAAGGAAGGAAGGAAGGAAGGAATAAAGGGGAGGAAGGGAGAGAAGGAAGGGGGCAGGGGGAAGGGAGTAAGGAAGGAAGGGGGAGAGAAAGGAAGGAAGGAAGGAAGGAAAGGAAGGGAGGAAGAGATGGGTACTTGTGGTGAAGTTTCTGCTGGTCACTGGGTACTTTGGCCCCACTGGTCTGAGATGAGGATCAGCAGCTTCCTTTTATACCCATAAGAACTGATAATAGTGAGGTTAAGTGAATTTGCAGAAGTTACTCCTTAGAAATGTGCTTCAAACCCTAGTTTCTGTGAGTCCAACACTTTCTCTGGTGACATTACAGTGTTTTAAGATGGAAGATACTCCAGATGGCAAGGACAAGACTAGCAAAATGGGAGGTAATGAGAGTGGACGTGGGAGGCAGCGTCATGGGAAGGAGGTGCTGGAGTGAAGTCTCCGTGGCCATGGAGAACCTCTGCCCGTGTGACTTAGGTTTGGTCAGCCACAAGGCGTCCCTGCATCCCCTGCTTCGATAGAAGCTGGCTCAGGGGACAGGGTACTTGGACCTGAATCCACAGGGGTGAACCTCAGACCTGCAGCTAAGACTGACCTTGAAGTGTTGGGTACGGGTGCTCAAGCGGGCACAGGAGGGCCAGTTGAGGAGAATTAACCTGATGTAAAGAAGGCAAAGGCAAGAAGCTGAAAAGTCACCTGGGGGATGATCATAAAAGTTCAGAATGAAGCGCTCTGGTCTTGATTAAAACAGGGCAGCAGAATTGAATGAGAATTGGAAGCATATTCAAGACGTTTGGAAGGAAGAATTTGTCTGATGTAATTGCTGATTGGATATCTGAGACAGAAAAGAAAAGACAGAAAGGGAGAAAGAAAGAAGAAAAGAGAGAACGGAAGGGAGAGAGGGAGGGAGGGAGGGAAGAAGAAAGGAAGGAAGGGAAGGGAAGGGAAGGGAGAAAAAGAAAGAGAGAGAGAGAGAAAGGAAAAGAAAAGAAAGAAAGAAAGAAAGAAAGAAAGAAAGAAAGAAAGAAAGAAAGAGTACTTGGGTATAAATAATCCCTGTTTGAGCAGCTCTACATTGGGATTTTTCCATTCATTTCCTCATCTTACCTTCATAACAACCCTGTGAAAGTTGTGCCGTGACCCCTTTTTACGGATGGGAAAACTGAGGCTCCGGGAGGCAAGGTGACTGGAACATGTGGTTACAGGTGGAGTGCAAGTCCAGCGCCTTCTAATTCCTGAATCTAACCTCTTCCCACAAAGCAACTTGAGAACGGTGGGTCCTGCCGATATAAGGGAAGCCTAAGTGCGCGTCTTGTAGCCACACTATTCCAGAGGCCATGTTAAACAAATATCTGGTTTCTTTAAAAAAAAAAAGAAAGAAAGAAAGAAAAAGAAAAAAAACCAACAACCCAGCAAACAGAAAACAAGGCAGAGTGCTGAAAACAAGGCAGAGTGCTGAGTCATTTTCCCCAAGAAGCAGGGGGGTGGGGGGGGGCTGTGATTACAAACAGCTGGACCAGACATCGTGGGGCTCCGAGAAACGCCAGAGGAGAAGCAGGAAGGGGACTGGTTCGGAAAGGAGAAGGAGAACTGAAGCAGGGAAGTTATTTCAGAGCATGGAGCACGGCTAGACAGAACCGGCCAGAGCCAGACAGAGCCCCAGCCCATGGCTGTGGAAGAAAAAAAGAAATCGAATTCTAACAACTCAAGGGTCCTTGGTCTACATCGTGGCCTCTCAGTTAAACAGTGAAAGAATGGACACAGGTCCCCAAACCCTGAAGGCGGGACGACAGCCCGGAAAATAAGTTTGAGTTGGGACCATACAAGTGATGGGGAGAGGCTGTGAAAAATCTCCAGGGGCGGGGTGAGGGGCAGTGGTGGAGCTTGGAACCAAAGGATGAAGCGCCATATGTGTACTTGGAGGTTACTGTTTCCAATCGGCTTTCCCTTAGGTATGGCAGTGGGGGGGAAGGTGGGGGGTTGTTTATCTTGAAAAGGCTGAGGAATTATTATTATTATTATTATTATTATTATTATTATTTTTAGTTGACCACTTGACTTTAGATATACAATTGCTGAGTTAGTATTCCCCTCCTGAATGGGTGCGCCTTTGAATTGGCCTATGTGCTCAGCAGCCCTCGCTGCTGACCCTGGATGGTCCGGGCAGCTGCCAAGTTCCAGGCCTTGGCTACAGGGGCATTTGTGTAGCACTTGCCCTGCAACCTTGGCTGCTATTAGAACATCATCCCATCAGCCCCAAAATGGGAAGTCAGGAGAGGAAGTGGATTGGGAACGTGGGAGGAGGCCCGCTCATGTTCTGCACCCAGCCAATATCGTTTGGCCCCTCCTCTACTCCTCGGACGTAGCTAGAGGCCCACGGACAAGTGGGATTTGGGGCCTTTAGCTTCAAATGAAGAGGAGTTAGCAGCAGCATCCAGTGCCTTCCTTTAGACTTAGATGGGTGGAAACGGGTAAGCAACTGGACCCTGGATATTAATCGGCCAAGAAGAGGCCTCGTTGAGTGAGCGGGGTCCGTTTGCAAGCAGAAATCCTATAGAGGGAGAAAGACTACATGGAGTACAAGAGGACTCATCCTTTGTTTTTGGTGTGAGTGTCAAAATGTGTAAGTGTGATGCCAAGGGTCAGAGAGAGCTGGGGCACAGACAAACATCAGAGAGACTTGGCTCTGAACTGTAGCTCTTTATTTCAGGCTGGCTGAGATAAGAGAACATCTGAAACCTCTCTGAAACTCATCTACATATGGGGTGAAAGGAAATGTGGGTTGAGGATGAGTGTGGGTTAATACCTGCAAAGCGTCTGAAAGGGTACCTGGTACAGAATGGATTCTCAGCAGTATTCCTTTCCTTTCCCCTCTCTCTGGAGAAGAAATAGGACTAATGAGGATATGGTGGTAGGCAAAGTTTATACTTAGAACTGGGCCAGAAAAATCCCATTATTTGTCACAATTTAGATAAACAAGAAGTATTAAGTGCCGGCTACATTAATGGTGAAACCAAAGCGCAGCATGAGAGTGTAGCTTGCTCAAAGTCAAGAAACGGCTAGGTAAAAGACGTCTATTCAGTTTCGCCGAAACTGCTTGGAAAGTTGGCCCCGGGGCTCCTCATTCCCTAGCTTATCATGCGAAGGCCAGAGAGTCTATGTTTTTTAATTAAAACCCAAATGCTACTATCCTGTGAACATACGTCCTATCTCAGTGCCATTAGGTATACAGTGGGTCCTCCCCCCCGCCTTAATAAGGTCAAGAGAGAAACAACAACAGTAGCCACTGTCCTCCCCAGCTCCCTTGGCTCCACAGTGTGTGTCTCTTTCTCTCTGGGAAGTCTATGAGTCAGGATCTATTTCCAGGAACGCCAGCCCTGGAAACTGTGTTCATCTTGCCTGTCTTGTGCGGAGGATCGGGTCCTCAGGGACTCCAAGAATGCTTGGTCTTAGTACTGAGCTTGGTTCTTGGGTGGAAGCTGACTTTGGTCCCCCAATTTCCATCCTGCCATCACTCCTGCCCAGGATGAATGAACGAATGAACTCTGTTCCTTGTAGTTCCGTAGGCACCTCTCTGGGTGGGCTCGGTGAGGAAGGTCAGAGAACCTCTACAAAGAGCAGAGGGAAGAAGCCCTTCTCCTATCTTTCATCGCACAGAGACACAGAAAAAAGAGCCCTGTCTTACTTGCATTCCTATCTCTTTTCTGTACTGAGTTGACTGCCTCCATCGTCCATCTGCATGAAATCAGTTTAGTGAGCTTGACTCTGTCTATTGGAAGTTCTGAAAGTTAGTGACGGTGGAATAGGGCTCATGGGGACACAGAAACTGCTCTGAATGAGACAATCCTGGGTTAAAACTCCAGCTCCTGTCCTCACAAGTCCTGGGACCTTGGGAAATTACCTTTTGAGTTTCCATTTTATCAAAGAATATTGTAGGACAGATGTAAATACTTAGGATGTAGTGCAGATGTGTAAAATATACAGAGTGAGAATACATATACTTTTCCCTACACTGTAAGCAAGAAGAATCCCTTAAAGTTTACCCCAGAGCCGTTTTCTGTTATTCTGACCAAACAGACAACATTTCTGATCCCAAGGTCTGTTAAGCAATAGGAAAACACCCTTTGGGGGTGACTGCCGATGAAAAGGCCTTCCTGTTCCAAACTGGAGGCAAAGACTGGAGCAGATGGAGGAAGCAAGCCAGCAGTGGTTTTGTTTGGGACCAGCTGGCTCATCCTACTGAGGCGGGGACCCAGCGCTGGGCCTTCCTTTCCCCCACCCCTTGCATTCTATGAGAGAAGCCATCAGAATGGGAGGTCGCCATATTGGCCAGAGACACCTCCCGTGGGGCTTGGAGAGTGACAAAAGTGGCACAGAGTTCCTTTTCAGGGTGGTCTCTGACGGGAACAGGGAATCCAGGAAAAGTCTTGACGATAGAACATTAAAACAGAAACACATTTTTGGGGCTGAGATTTCCAACTTGGGGTCTAAACTCCCAGGCAATATTGAAGCCTTAGTGTAAAGAAAATACTCTTTGGGGTTCCGATTGCCTAGATTTCCTCCCTATTAGTGCTCCCCCCCACCCCGAACACAGACAAAAGTTCAGCTCCACAATTCAAGATGCACTTAGAAAGAAAACGATCCATTCACTTAGAAGAGGGGAGATGGTTTCCAGAGGATTTGTAGGAAAATGCCCTTTGTCTGCTGGCCCTTGGCACCCAGGCTGGGCTAAGCTGATTAAAGCTCCATTCAGAATTGCAATAACCCAAAAGATACACCAGAGCCACTGATGGGCCTCAAGATTAGCCACTAAACTGATCACTCTCTGGGATTGTGGCTGCTGTATTTTTGGAAACCGGGCATTAAAAAAAAAAAAAGAAAAAGAAAAAAAGAAAGGAAAGAAAAGAAAGAAAGAAAAAAAATCTCTATTTTCTCAGGCTCTGTGTGCGGACCTCATTAATTTCCCAAAGTCTCAGCAGAAGAGCAATTGCTCTAATTCCATCTGGCAAGGTTCTAAAGCCTGAAAATTTCTCATATAATATAAAGTATACAGAAAATGAATAGACACACTTATATATGACCTCTGTAATAGATGGCCTAGTATGCATAATAGGCTACACCCTATACACAAACACGCACATATGTGTATATAAATATTTTTTTTCCTTGCCTTCCTGCCCTTATCCTGGAATTCTTAGCAATTTGGCCTGTCTTTGCTTATTAATGATGTTTCCAGAGCAGAGCTCATTGGTGCATTTTCTGCAATGGGCTGATTAATAGGTGGGCACGGGGGAGCTCTTTGGGAGCCTGAGCGTTGCCGGCTTGTTGACCTTGATGCTGGGGGATAGTCTAGCTTCCAACTATGGAATCTCAGTTAGCATCATAAATTGTGGAGCCACTGGTTTTATTACCCTTCTGCCTCCTGCTGGGAATGTTGTTTCTCTTTAATAATGGGCTGAGCAGCAGCAATGAGCAGTTCCCCTCCCCCTCCTCCCTCCAAAGCTTGCTCAGTCCACCCTTCTCCCCCACCTCCACTTGACATCTCCCAGCGTTGGTCAGCAAGACAGACTGACAGACACAAAGACACACACACAAACACACATGCTCACAGCATCACGCATTCATTTGCATTATACACACCCGTGCGTGTGTGCGTGTGTGTGTGCTTGTGTGGGTGTGCGTGTGTGTGTATAAACCTATCCTTCTCCCTCCTTTTAGCTCCAGGACTTAGTAAGGAAAAACCCCCCTCTCCTTGGCACAGCTAAATCAGGCAGGGATTTTCAAAAGGCACTTTCGTAAACATCAAAGGAAAACACAAAGTAACCAATCTTAGAAAATGTAAAAATAGTCTTGTTTTCAAAATAGAGATTTCTAGAATCTTGGTAGAAATAGAGGAAAAACTGGCCTGCCTTCTAAACACTGTTCTCAAAAGAGCAAGGATAACTCTCCATGCTTCCTCATTTCCCCATTTCCCGTGGCCTCCAAGAGCCATCCCACTCCTTGGGCCTCCGGAATGCATCTCTACACAGAAGTGCACCCTCGCACTGGACCCAAAGGAAGATTCACTTCCCTGCCTGATGTCGGCCCCTCCCACTTCTAGATCTACCCCACTCCCACTTCTAGAAAACTCCCAACTCAAAGCTTCAGAGTTTTGCTCAGTTGTCACTTCTTAAGGGAAGCTCTCCAGGGCCTCCTTGTCAACCAAAGCCCTCTGTTTACCCAAGAGTACTATGTTCCTTCTCCCCTTCACAGCAACCATCACGGATGTAAATGCATGTTTATTTGTGGGAGCATGTGTTTCATGTCTGCGTCCAGAGCTGGAATGTAAACTCCTTCAGTGTAATGATGCCACATCGATGGCCTTCGCCTTGAAATCCGCAGCATTGCTCTCATTACCAGAAACGTAGCTCACATTGAATAACATTTGTTGATTGACTAGACAACTCTTCTGTATTGTACCGCACACAAAGAAGAAGTGGCTTCCCAAAGCCATGTGGGTTCACATGTTCAGGACAACAATCTGTTTCCATATTGTAGTAGATATGGCTGGTCTCCTGCTGACCTGGTGCATCTGTCTCTCAGCAGCACTGAACACTTTTCTAGAGAGTTACTTTGAGATTAAGAGCTATGTCCCCAGAAATGCCTAGGAAGCTATATTCCCCTCAGGAGGTAGTCAATAGCCAATGGCCAATTGACATGGGGGTAGAAAATCTTGGCTCCCTTGCCTCTAGGTGGGAACCCTGCGTGGCGCTCTCCAGACTGAGACAAGTCTTCCAGGGGAGCTCCCATGTTTGCCTGGCTTCCTGTCCTGCCACATGTGGCTTCCCTCATGCTCTTACAGATTTAACTTGAGATCACTCCCTTAATGACTCATTTGCATATGAATATCTCAGGAACTGTTTCTAGTACCTAAACTAAAACATACTTAATATTCATAACCAGGCGATACTGGTAGATCAGCTCTCCAGAAAAACAAACAAATGTAGACTCTGGCTTGTACTCTTTGCCAATTTTCATGGTGTAATTAACTCCCACTATGGCCAGTTTCAAGCTATTAACATAGTGTCATTGAACACAAATTTGGAAAGAGATGTGTACTGTTGGCTCTTGGGAGTCAGTGGGAACCATGTCTAGCATAACCGCTCATGTTTTATTTCAACATACGTGAAATAAAAGTTATATACATAATATTACTATTAATAGTTGTGCCACTGTGAACACTAACCATATACTAGGCATTATGCTAAATTCTTTACATTTATCTTAGTTCTCACAACTCCGAAGGGTTTATACATCTTATCACCCCATTTTACAGATGTAGAGGCTTTGGCTTCTGGAGTTACATGGTTTATCTAATGTCACACTGCTTATAAATGGTGGAGCTGAGATTCAGACCCAGTTGTGACTCTAGAATCTTAATGTATGACCATATTTGGTGTTACCTACCAAAAGGTAATAAATATACCTTTCATGTGTATAGCAATTTATATTCTGCATGGTGACTTTTTTCTGGATAATAATTTGCATTCCTTAGCATTTTTTTATGATTTTGGTAATATAAACTGTTTGGGACAAACACAATTATTTTCAAGATGGGGACATTGAAGCTCATTGCGATTGTTCAGTTCTGAAGAGCTGACCTAGAACTACAGTTCAGGATTCTCATGCTCCAGGTGTCTCTAGAAGCCTCTGCTCCTTCCTCCCCAGAATCTCCACCATCAGTGGCAACCTCAGCATTTTCTGGATGCAAAATCTATCCCACCTCTAGCCGGAGAAGGCCAGCATTCAAGGGATTGTAGGGACTGTCCTTCATCGGTATTCTTCAGTAGACTGAACACCTACTGTTGTGAATCTAGATTGGAACCTCAAGTAAGGAAGTTATGACCAGGACTCCCAAGTAGGTTTTGGGCAAACCATTCAGTTTAGTTTAGCCCACAATTACCAACCACCTGCAGCACCTACTCCGGGACTCCTTTGGGATTTCTGAGACTTGGATACCATACAAAGCCCTTCATGTTTGACTTGGCACATGGCACATAGTCAATAGAACTAACAAGGTCCCTTTGCCTTCTTTGGTCCAAAAGTGCTAGCAGGTCTGGAGAATGACAATGCATTTATGCTATGGTAGATCTGTGTATGCCTCTACTTCTTTCTTCAGAAAATATGATGAGAGGAGTGTTTGGGTGGCTCAGTTGGTTAAGCGTCTGCCTTTGGCTCAAGTCATGATCCTGGGGTCCTGGAATTGAGCCCCACATTAGGCTCTCTGCTCTGCAGGAAGCCTGCTTCTCCCTCTGCCTGCTGCTTCTCCCCTCAAGTATACACTCTCTCTCTGTCAAATAAATAAATAGAGTCTTTTAAAAATGTGATGAGATTATTCACAATCAGCAATCTGTCCAATGTTTGGCTCTTTAAGTATATTCATCAATGGTAGATAATATTGATATTATTATTCTGATGATTATCACTTTTATAATCGGCTGTTATTTTGGCCCTCTGCATTAGCTGGACTTGTCATTTTGATGACTGTATACTTGCAAATCTAAATCAAGTCTAGGTATTATTAACAGATATAGTCTCCCCGTTCTGTGGGAGAGATCCTCAGGAAGTCATCACCTGTCTCAGCAGTTGGGCCGTGGATAATGTAGGTGGATGCTCTAAGTGGGACAGGAAGCCGGTGACTGAGCACAGTACATGTAGCAGCTGGAAATCCGTTGATCAGAAGGACGATTGGGAGGGTCTGATGATTCCCCTGAAACACATGTGTATTGAGTATTTGGTGTGGATAAAGACATCTAGAGATGACTAAGGGGTAGATCCTCTTTCAAAGGTCACCATTAACATTCTCACATTTGATAATCTGATGAAAGCTATCTGTCCTCTCTTCTGGGGGGAGGAGGAGAGCAGCGGGAACCACATAGGCTTTCACGTACACTGTTCTGCTTCTAATTTCAGGCACAACTCAGTCATAGACTTCAAACTTTAAATTCCTCTGGCATTTATTGAGTACCTAGCAGCCCACCAGTTCCAGTGGTGGATGCAAATAAAGCTCATTTGCATTGTTTTAAGGCAGTAAATCATGTACTTTGATAGACTATGGACCACAGCCAGAACGGAGCAGGGCCAGGTGGGAGGGGTGTTTTAAAGGGCTGTGGGCCATCCACAGGAGAAAAAATGTTCCTGGCTGAAAGTGGTGACACACAGGATACTTTGCTCTCTCTGCTGTCCCATGACTGTTCTGGGTGGCATTACCAGCTCGTGGCCAGCCTCAACCTCTTCCTGGCTGTCAGTCTGAAAATATCCACCCTGAGCCCAGCCTTCCTCCCCATTCCAGCGTGCCCTTGGATGTATCTCGGAGAGAGGTGAAGGTAGCTGGACTTCTCAAAGTCTTCCAATGAGCCAAATGCCTTTGCAGACACATATGTACCTATATAAATAATGCAGTGGGCATTATTACACTTGCTCTGCTGCTGAGAAAACTAAGGCTGAGAGAGCTTGAAAAAGTCATCCAGACTCACATTGTGGGGAGCAGTGCGTTTGACCATGATTTCCCACATTTTTCCGTCACACAGGCTGGTGGCTGGGGAGGTAGGCAAAACATCTCATTATGGGTGCAAGCAGCAGATCAATGAGCCTGCCCTCAGGGAACTCATAGTCAAAGAGAGAGGCTCTTCACCTCTTGAGGAAATGGGCAGAGTGTGGAAATATTCCATAACTTTGAGCATCTTCCCAGAAAGATACCGAAAACCTTGCATATATAGTTTTGGAGGAATATTTACACCCCTCCCTCATCCTGATCCCAAGCAAAGACTCTAGGCTCAGAATATCCTGAAAGCAGTCTCTATAGCAAGTCCAAAGTGAGTGTTCCCTGTAAAGGAGATGGTGCCAAGGGTTCTGCTGGAACCTGCAGGAGAATACGTAAGTGCTGATGGTGGAAATCACCTGTTCCATGTTGGCTGCTGCCTCGGAGTTTAGAAGGATGACGTGCAGAACATCAGTCAGCCAGGAGGGTTCAGGACATTCATTCAGGCACAGAGGCAACTTCTGAGTGACTGCACAGCCCAATGGCCACCACCAAGGGCTATGTGTCCTTTCTGTGGTGTCAAAGCGACTCTCCACGGGCTTTGCCGGGCAAGCTGGGGGATAGATGTGTACAGAAAGTATAGGAGAGTGAGAGCCCACATATGGTATCACATTTCCTTATTTGTTTTCAACCTGAATCAGAAAGATATTTCTTGGGATTGGCAGAGGTGCTAAGATAGAATTTTTTTTTAAGTGAAGAGTTAAACATTACGGGGACCTTTGGGGTGCTGGGGTGCTGTATTTCTGGATTTGGATGCTGGTTGCGTGAGTGGGCTCTGTTGCGACATTCAGTGAGCTCTACACTACAGAGTTTTTTCTATAGTGTTTTTTCTTTAGGGTTATTTCTATAGGGGTTTTTTCTATAGGGTTATTTTCTTTTCTATAGGGTTATTAGGCTTCTATATACAGACATATATATACACATATATGTGTATATATATTTCTCCATGTGCAGTAAAATGGTTTTTAAAAATGAAGCAAGCTACCTAAAACTCTCTTTTATGAGGAAAAACAGTATAATTTTCTGACATCATTTAAATGCTCCAAGTGTCTGTGAGCCAAATGTCTGCCATGTTAACTTAAAGGTTCTGTGGAGCAGGACCGACAGCTCAGAACGTGTTAATACACTCACCTGGGAGTTCCAGCAGGATCTGCTAACTCCCTTGCAGGGTGTCTGGCAGTGGGTTTCCTGAGCCCTCTCTGGTGTCCCTCTCTGGTGCTGGCTCCTCTGGGCTGAGCCCTGCCTACCATCAGTTACATGATTGGATTCACTAATCCTGACCCGAGCAAGCTCCCAGGCCCACCGGCCTGTGGAATGTGATAGGAGTCCACTGCTAGATGCTGGCGCTGCTTGTACTGGGCTATTGGGAGGAAGCCTGCAAATACTACCCCCTCCTGTCTTTCTGGCAGGTTCCATTAATTCCCAAGAGCCCTGGTTTACTGAGCAGCACTCAAGAGAACTGTGGGAGGCTGTGTCTGCCTACGGCTTGACCATCTCTGTCTAGGAAGGGGCTGCTAACCCTTCTGTCCCTCTTTTCTGGTTACCCCAGTTCCAAACCCCACCTCTTTGGCCTATGCCATGGACTTTAAATGCAAAGAGTCAACTGGATCCCCGGTGCAAGATGTCTGACATCTTCAGCCTCATCCTCCCAAATCCCCCTACACACACACACACACACACACACACACACACACACACACACACGCCTCTTTCTGCTCTGCAGCCCAGCACTCTTTCATTCCTTCCTCCTCTCCCTCTTCCTCCTCGCCTGCCCTTTGGTGGTGGAGTTATGACATCCGATGTCTCTATGCTTTGGGAAGCTGTTGACTTCCCAAATAAGAAAGTTGGACCGAACTACAGGAGGAAGGAAAGCAGAATCGGAGCTGAGGTCCCAAGTCAGCTACCGCAGTATATGAACACACGAAGTGGTTTCGCCCATGTACTGAGGCACCGGCAAGTGGGAGACACACCCCCCACCCCAGGAGGGGAGCAGGCACAGGCTGCTGTCATCCCTGAGGACTCAGCCTGGTTGCTTCATGGGTTGGGGTGGGGAGAGAGGGTAGGATATAATGACACACAGAGATGCGTTTCTCTGCACTTTCCCTCTGAGACTGTGAAAATGCCTTAATACCAGGTTTAGTCCCCTATGTATTTCTTTATTCAATTTCCAGAGGACATAGGGAAATTAGCTCTCCATATGGCATGGGTCATGTGGATCCAACGTGCCCCTCTAAGACCCTATAGAGCATAATTTCTGCAAATAGATCTCAGAAGACGCCATTCTCCAAGGCCAGGGTCAGGTGCAGAACAGCAAGCGAGTTGCAGAATGCCAGTGAATCTGCGAGCCCTCTGAGCCCCTTGAACTCATTCCTTCCTCATGGGTGGATGGGCAGAGTGGCGACAGTCCTGCCTGGTTCGCACTGGCAAGGCCCCGACCAGATGGCAGAGAGCTCTGAGTCGACTGTAGAGTAAGGACTCGTTAAGCACAGAATGTGAGCAACTTTCAGGAAAGGAGAAGCCGCTGGATGGCAAGAGCCTTGTGACAAGCAGGCAGTGTCTCAGAGTTTGGCTTTGTTGACTGCTGCTATGACACAGAAGACACCAAACGTGGGTGGCTTTCTGACCGCCATGAAAATGCTTTCACTTTCTAGCCTATAAGGACAGGATCCCATTCGTGCTGCCTTTCTCTATATTCCTTGCAGAATCCTGGATCTCTTATGTGACTGATTTTTTTCTGTCTCTCTTACTGCAACTGTCTCTCTGTGTGCATCTTAAAAAATGGAGAGTTATCAAGAGTTCTCTTCTTCACCTGCTACTGTTTCTTACTCCATCTGCTTGTTCCGGCAATCCTACTTTCCCACGCCCGTGTCACATCCCAGGTCCAAACTCGCATGTCTTCCTGCCATCTCTTTCCGTTACCCTCGTCTGTCCTTAACTGACCTCATGGACTTCCCTCCCCAAGATCTTCTTCCCTCTAATTTTCAACATTGACATTGACACCACTGTCCACTCATCTGCTCAAGTCAGGACAACTGGCTCAGCCAAAAGCACCTTTGGGGACAGCCCCCAACTCTGTCTCTGTTGACTGTGAAATCTCAGTGCCTTGTCCATGATGGGGGCTCAGCAAATTGTATTTTTAAATACATAAAAGATTCACTATCTCCTTCTGTTTCATTTCCTATTAAGTAATTATAAAATGACAAAATTATAAGAGATAGGTATGGATAGGTGAAGGTTGCATAGTGCTTAACACATAGCTACGTGAGTGTTTTCTGGGTGTTAGCACTGTCGAGCACTTTATATCTTCACGTTCTACCTATATAATATACGGAAAATATACATATGCATATATGTGTGTGTATACTCATGTTATCGAGATACGTATGTAGGTGTATATGCAGTGTGTATATAGACATGTGTGATGTGGATACACGTATGTACGTTTGTAATGATTCATATCTGTAATCCTTAGTTGCATAATGTACCCATTTTGCAGATAGATAAACTGATTTCCCCAACCCTTGCAGGTAACAGATAGTGGAACTGCCCTTGTACCCCATTTCTAAGGGCGCTACAAATGTGAATTCATTTAATCCTTCTAACTATCTTTTTTGTGCCCAAGACTATCCTCCCTACTTTATAGACAGGGAAACTGGGGTCTGTGAGGTTCAGCGCCTCGCTCAAGGTAACAGGTGGTAAGCTGCAGAACAGGAGTCCCGCCCACACGGTCCAGTTCAGGAGTCAGTGCCCCACCCACTCTCCAGGGCTGGAGTCCATCGCATAATGGCAGGGACAGCACCTGCCTGCCCAACAAGCACGGACCCCCCCGTGCTGCTTCCTGAGCACCTTCTAGTTTGTCCCCCCCGCCTTCCGCCCAATGTCAAGCAGGGCGCGGACAGCACTAATGAGTGGTGTCTACTGACTAAATGAATACATCGGTGAAAAAAGTAAGTGAATGAATTTCCACACTTGCTTGGACTCCTTTGGTGGCCCTCCTTTCCCCACCTTATTTTTTTTTTTGTTTTTTTGCTAAAAGACATTTTTCTTCCTGCTTCGTGTTTTACGCCATTTGATGTTGCTTTCCGGAGATGATGATCATTATTCCTTCAGGTCTTCTCATCCATTATCATTTTCCCCTTAAACAGCTGATTGGATACGCTTTGTTTCCTTTGTACAGGTCACTTTTGTCTAGTGGTGAGGCCAAATGTTTTATCCCGTGGGAATGCATCTTCATTTTTATAATGGAAGTCAATGGGAGTTAATAAAAGGAATGGAAAAAGCACATCGCTGCCAACTGCTTAAGTATGTCTCCTTTCCACTCCAAGAGCTCCACCTGTCCTCACAGCGTGCCTCCTGGGGAACCCTCCCAGCAGCTGGATGGACATTCTAGGAGACAATGGTGGTATATGGCTGTTTGGAATGCTGGTGTGCTCAGAGGACACATTGCAGACCTCAGTTCAGCAAGGAGGTCGCTGGCCGTCTTGGCACAAGGACCCTCAGTCTTTCTCTTAAACACGCCAAAAAACTCTTGTGCAACTGGAATTCACTTCCTTTTTCTTTTTCTTTTTCTTTCTTTCTCCTTTCCTTTCCTTTCCCTTCCCTTCTTTTCTTTTCCTTTCCTTTCCTTTCTTTCCTTTTCTCTTCTCTTTTCTTTTCTTACCAATTCCAAGCCACCAACAAGCTCAGGGGCCAATGCACTCAACACATCATTATGACCTTCCATCATGCTTCGTTCTGGGCTAGGGAAGAGGCCAAACAACACTGAAGATAGGAGCCAGACTCTCTGGGCTTTAGGTTCTAATGCTGAGGGATGTGAAGGGAGTGACTTCATTCTTCCATGCTTCCGTGTTCTCATGCATGTCAGATTGTGGTAATTGTGGTGATGGAGATGATGGTGTGTGTTCGAAGACACAAGGCTGACTCAGACCCAGTCCCCTTTCTTAAGACCCTGCAGGCCAACTGGGGAGATAGACATGTCCTCGTGCAGTCCTGCATCAGGAAGGCATAAAGGACAGGTACAACAGGTGGGCTGCAGAAGACGTTCTTGGCTAAGGTTACCAGAAAGGCCTTCCTAGGAATGTTAATACCTAAGCTGGACTCTCAAAATAGACAGGCTCTGGAGACACAGGGACAGACAGGAGAGCCAGTGCTGTTGAAAGAGAATCAGATCTGGCAGTAACTCCTTCTGGAAAGCTGAGATGTCTTCAAGTTGTCTCTGCTGCCTGTTCGCCATGAAAATGGTGATGAGAATTTTACATGCATGCAGCATGTTTATTTTTAGAGTCTGCAGTGATACTATTAAAGACTAAAACCTTCCATTTCAATGTTGGTCTATCTTAAAAAACGCATATCCCTTTTCTTCCAGTGAGCTCTCTAACTCAAGGAAGAGTTAGTGAGATGCTGGGACTAGCTATGAGATCTGAAATTCTTCGGATACTAACCATGCAAAGACTAAGCTTCAAGAATTTTTTGAAAGCAAAGTGTGTTGAAAAAGTCCCGGTAACAAAGGAGCACCAATTACGTTCAGAACTGCCAGGGAGTCGGAGAGAAAAAACATTTCAGGAAAAAAAAATATGGAGCTGAAGTGTATGTTAAATATGCTTTCAGGGTATCCTTGAGATACAATCCACTCTGGAGGCCAACAACAGAGGATCCTGCAAAACAGGCCCCACATGGATGGAGAAAGTCTCCTGAGAATCATGCACAGACCCAACAAATGACACTACTTCCTGGTGCCCAGTGATGACAGTCTGAACTCTGGGTCATTGGTCTGTGCTCACAGGGTGCTGCCTGCTATGACTATGATGATCACACCATACTCTTGCATGTGATGGCCCCTCCAGGAGAACAGTGTCAAAATCCTGCCTCCTGGTCAGGATGAAGCAAGGTCTGCTGGCTTTGGATACACCAGCATCCTGAGTTTTAACACCACTGATTAATACAATGGGGTAGAGGTACTTAGTCTGAGCAGCCTGAGAAGACAGAAAGTAGTGACTACATTGTCTAAAGTAGGTCTCCACCCCTCGAACCTTTCACTGGCACCCACTTATGCCATGTTTCATCACCTTGCTTTTTCCTTACTGGAAGTATTCGCTGAAAGGTTGATTATTTAATCTCTCCTCCGTGTTCTGCAGCTTAGTGTCCTTGGCACTTAGGAGAGCATTTGTTCTGCAGCTTAGTGTCCTTGGCACTTAGGAGAGCATTTGACAACAGACCCTTAACACAAATGTCATCTGGTCTACCACTATAGCCTTACTTATAGTGAACTCTTAGTTTTCAATTTGTAAAAACCTTTTTATTGAAATCTATTCAGAAACACACAATATTGTGAGTGTGCTTTTTCCAATGAATTTTTACAGACTGAACACACCTATAAAATCAGTTCCCAGATGGAGAAATAGAACATCATTAACCCCCCTCTTCCAGATGGAGAAATAGAACATCATTAACCCCCCCCCCCCCAGAAGTCCCCTTGTTGCCCTCTTGCAGACCTACACTGTTTCCCGGCCAGGGATAAGCATAATCTAAGAGTATATTGTAGTTTCGCCTGGTTGTGTACCTTCTATACACAGACTGACTCAACATATATCGTTTGGAGTTTGTCTTAGAAGTGTTACCTATATTGCTTTCATACATACAGAGAATTCAGTTGTCTAGTAACCTCTGCATGAACATGTGGCAATTTGTTTGTCCTCATTGTATTATCCATTTGGGTCATCTCTAGTTTGGGGCTACTGTGGATACCACTGCTTTAAACAGTCTTATACTTGAGGCTGGGTCCACACATGTGCACAGAGCTGTGGGACACATATCTGGGAATGGAATTGCAGGGTCATAGGGTCTGCAGATGTTCAGTATTAAACTTGGATGTTGCCAAGTTTGCAGAGTGGTTGTACCAACTGAGACTTGAGGTGATTGTAGTATAAGAGTTTTGGTTACTCCACACCCTTGCAAACTCGTACTCTCTCTCCTTTTCATTTTAGAGCAGGAGCTCTTCAGCTGTTCTTTCCACATACAATCTCACACCCCGTGTCATGCAACACCTCCTCCTCCCAGCCTTCAGAGGGATTTGATGAAGTCAATACCTGGCATACACATTTTAGGAACTAATTAAACAGCAGGGTTGCAAACTCAGACCCATGAGAGATACATGGGAAGGGATTCAGTATAAGGCAATATGGCACGGTAGGCTCTGTGGCCAAATGGGTAGTACGTGCCCTATATTCAACACAAACTTTAAAGACACTGACCTCATTAAATCAGGCCTGCCTGGTGGCCATGGGTTTAAAACTAATTTCTAGGAAAATGTCCAAACTCCTTCACTAGTGCTTCTATACTGGCTTGTTGCAACCATTCTTCCTTACATACCCTTTACTTGTTCCAGAGTCAACTTTCCAGGCTCTCCTGGAGAGGTCATGTGCTCTCACACCTCTGTGCTCCTGTACATTCTGTTCTCCTGGTCTGGATTACCCTTTCTCCTCTTTGTTGGCCGAGTACATTCAGAACCCTGCTTGGATGACCCAGGCGTGCATTCCTACTCCCAGGAGAAGAGCTAATCCCATCTCATTCAATTTCCCACAGAACCTTGTGCTGGACTTCATTACCTACTTATCAGTGGGTTCTGAAATCATTTGTTTACTTACTTGCCTGCCATCCAAGTTGGAACTGAGTCACCAGGAATTAAATAACCAGGACTGAGTTCAGTCATAATTAAACCTTAAGGGTCCCACACAAAGCCTGGGATCTTAGAAGCTGCTCAATAAACATTTGTCAAATGAATAAGTAAATATGTGCAAGGGTTGAGAGTGTTGTCCTAAACCTCAGATAGATGAGATCCAGGCTAGGAAAATGCCATTCATTGTGTCAGATGGTAGCAGAAATACTAAAAGTACAAATTTCAAAATACTGCTTGGTTGAAGCGAGGAGTGTGGAGGACATGAAGGAATTACGAAGAGAATGTAGGAATAAACACTTGGAGAGTAAGACTTTCTCAACTAGGATTACTGGTAATAATAAGACTGGTTTCAGGTCTTGTTTTAATGCTCACATATATTATGTCATAATGCTTACATGTATTAGGCAAGTTAATTCTCATAATAATGCTGTAAGACATCTCCATTTTCCAATTCATGAAACTGAGCACAGAGAAGTTAAGTGAACATTCTCTGGGATACCCAGCTGTGGAAATAAGATTTGAATCCAAAACATCTGGTCTTGCATGTGGCTTCTGAATGAGCTGTTTCTCCTGATGATACCATAACAGAGGCAGAGCAAGCATTGGCCTGATCTCTGGGTGAGAAGGTGTCAACGCTCATGGGCTTATGTAACTTATCTGTGATATATAGTGATTTGGTGAAGGAGCTAGGTTCTCCAAATCCAGCATTCTTTCCACTATTCCAATGTGTAGGTGGGTGTTGAGGGGAGGGGAGTGGCAACTCCATAAAGGAATGTCTCAGCTCTTTCCTGGTCCACAGCAGAGATAGCAACACTGATCATGGTCCGTGCTGAGGCCAGTGCAGAAACAAATCAGAAAGAGTGGGTCTGGAGCCGGGCCCCTCCCTGTGGCCTCATCCTCCAGCAGGGATCCTGAGCATTTCCCAGGGCCTGACCATTGCAGGCACTGTGCCACGCAGAGCCCAGGGGTTAGTCTATAAGATGCCTCTGGGGACTCCTTCTCCAAGGAAGACATTTCAAAATAAACCCCAAGCATTATTCTGGAGACAACCCTGGGATCCATGAAGGTCATGTTCTGGTTCCCGTCTGTCTGGGTGCCTATTTAAAACTCAGCAATGTCACACTCACATAACATAGGTGCATGTGGAAAATTATGACTTACAGCCACTCTCATTTGGAGAAAAACAAGTTTTGCCGTTGAAGAATTTGTCAGTGTCTGAAATTGATTTGAAGAGTAACTCCGATGTTCCAACAAGGAAATGTAGCATGACCACAAGGGGATGCTCAGCTTTGCTGTATTTTTCATCACAGGGATACCTTTCTTTAGTTGTTAATGAGATTTAGTATTTCCTCATCTTCGCTTAATGGCCATAGTTCCTGTTTAGGAAACTGTCCTTTTGTTTATGTCCTTTGCCCATTTATTGATTAGCATGCTGATCTTACTGATTTTTTCTTACAGATTGCAAAGGCTACTTAAGTGTATGCTCCATCATGAAATATTATGCACCCAGGAAAATGATGTTAAGTGGAATTTTAGTGATAGAACCCATGATTTGTGTAATAATAAGTTAAAAAAACAATATAGATACATTGATATAAAATATAATCTTGATTATATTAAAAAAAACCCTCAAACTATGGAAAGACACACCTATCCCCCACACACAATAAATGAAAGTTTTGGAAGAATATTTATTGTCATGGTTACAGAAGAGTTTTTTCTGTTATTTGGCCTATTAATAATCTTAGTTTGTTTTCTTGTATTTTGTTGTGTGTGTTGGTTATCGATTTATGCCTCTCAACTGCACATCCATCCATCATTGTCCTGCTTACTACACTGGAATACCAGCCCCTTGCCACTGACACAAAGGTTAGATGTGTCAGTAGAGAGCACTGGAGAGACCCTGGGATGAAAAGGGGCTGTTCTTCTTGGTTTGGGAATTGACTCTTGCTCCTACAGCCATGGGAGGCTAGTGGGTCACCCAGGGACACTCACCTCTAGAGAGTTTCAGCCACACTCCCACCAGGGATTGACATTTTATCCCAGTAGCCCAGAAGCACATGCCTCAGGGAACTTCCATACCATCCATGGGGCCAAAGCAGCATCGTTGCAAACCAAATTTGGATCTCCGCTCTGGGAAGTTGAAGCATCTTCCAAATTTGTTTCTCCCTTGGGTTCTCTGCCTCAGCCCTACTGTTAGAGGCTGCTTCCTATCCTGCCATTACTGTATTCATTGGAATTCTCTTTACCCCTTAGTACGTAATTCTGTGTTATAGTTAATAATTCTTCCTATGAAACTTTTCTTGTTCAAATTGCTATATGGTTTTTGTCTCCTCTTTAGACCATGGCCAACTGGTATATTGTATTGTCCACATTTTCTAAAATTCCTATCATAATCAAAATAAATTAATGCTTATTTGTCCTTTATTAAGATGATCAACCTGATTTATAGGCATATATAAATACCGTGAGTGCTGTGAAGTGTGTAAACCTGGCGATTCACAGACCTGTACCCCTGGGGATAAAAATACATTATATGTTTCTTAAAAAAAAAATTTGGAAAGGGAGGCAAACCATAAGAGACTATGGATTCTGAAAAACAACCTGAGGGTTTTGAAGGGTCAGGGGTGGGAGGTTGGGGGAACAGGTGGTGGGTAATAGGGAGGGCACGTATTGCATGGAGCACTGGGTGTTGTGCAAAAACAATGAATACTGTTACGCTGAAAAAATAAATAAAATGGAAAAAATACATAAATAATACACAAATAATATAAACATAATACAAATATACAAAAATACAAAGACAAATAGTACAAAACAGCATAAATGTAATAAATAAATACATATACGCAGATATATATACAATTTTGTGTTAAATATACACACAGACCTATTATACAGAAGTGTGTGTGTGTGTGTGTGTGTGTGTGTGTGTGTGTATTTCCTGTAGTATAGAACTCTGTTTTATTGTGTGAGATAAGGCATTCTTTTTATGGTAATAAATGATAAAATGATTAAAAATAATAAAATTAATCTTTTCTATAAAACATTCAGTACTTTCAACTAATTTTGGTATAGAGCTTCTGTGGCCATAATTGTAAGTGACAGTTTTCTTGGGGGGGGGGTTCCAATCTGTCAGGTTTTACCATGAGGATTTAATTCATCTTATTGAATTTGCCACTTTCCTGGGAAAATCAACGTGCTGTAGAGATCATCGTATAGAAATTTTAAAGAGATCACCAGTAAAATCCTCTGGGCTCTTAGGTATTTGAGGGAGTCATTCTTCTGCTTTGGTTATTGGCAGGATTCTGTGTCGAGCTGCTGATGGAACCACACTGTGGACTCAGGACTGTGAAGACTTGTCTAGAAATTCAAGTCAGGTTCTGACTGGTGTTCAGTGAAAAGAAGTGCTCATCCAACTTTTAGCATGGATATTCCTCTTCCATATCCTGACTACTCATAAGTCACTTTAAACCAATAATGTTTGTGATGGCACGATCAAGGAGCTGTGAGAGATGCTAAGTCATATAAAGTCTCAAGGAGTCAGGAGTCCACTTGAAGAAAAGGCAGTTACTCTGCAGTTACCATGAGCCAGACATAATGGTAGATGCTTCACCTCATTTCTCATTCAACTCTCAACCAGTCATGAGAAGGATGGACTGTTATTCACCCTTGGCAGAAGAGAGCAGGACTCAAGGTGAAGACAGTTGTCCGACCATTGACTTAGCACATGGCAGAGATGACCTACACACACAGGTCTATTGACTCCATGTCTTGTCAACATATAATTACCCAGCAAATCTCCTGTTTCAGTTACCAGTTAAGGGCTCAGAGAACCAGAGGGGATGTGGGGTGAGCTGGGAAGGGTTCATGGAGGAAACAAAGTGATTGTTCTCCTCTGCTTTCTTGGAGCATCACGATCTTGTTTCCATAATTTGACATCTCATCATGTGTTGCTTTGTGACGCTGCTTGTGTTGGTGTCTTGGGCGGTCATTTCTACCCCATAGTGAGGCTCATCTGCCCTCCCCAGTGCGGTAGCTGGCACCCAAAGCCTTGAACCCAAGCCCGAGGCTCCCTCCAACCGAGGGACAGAGTCTGAAGGGACTGGATTCCTTGGACATACTGGGGGGCCTCTTCTGGCCATAGGATACTGGTCTCATACCACTTTACATTTGTACTGAAACTCCTTCTCATATTGAGAAAATTGGCTTTAGCCTTCTTTCTGCCACTTATTTACTATGTGATCTTGGGCAAGTGATTTTTCTTTTAGAGGCTTCAGTTTCTGGATTTGTAAGTGATGGATCAATGTTCATGATCTATGAGTTCTTTTCTAGCAGCTGCCTTGTATTTTTTTTTCTCTTATGAGAAATTCCTTGATCTAGGGGCATGCAGAATTAGGATTTGGGAGGTTTTCCCAATTTCTCCCACTGCACTCACTCTTGCAGGTTGGAAGGGTTGCGTTGTCTGTAGACAGTTAAAACACAATCAGAAAACTAACTTAAAAACCCACCCATTTTTTTCAAGTCTAACCAATGTTAGTGATAAAAACATGCCCTCCCAGGGGCAGATTGCCCTTCCCTCTGCCTTTCAGTAGATTACTGCCTTATTCATACGGCACACTACTGTTCAAGTAGACATGTTATACCCTGGCTTATACATAAATGGGTTGAAGACACAAAGAAGGCAAGTGTTGAACCCATACCACATGGAAGAGCTTGGAGCCGGCTTTGCTAATTTTTCATCCAGGGATCTCTGTTTCAAGTCCAATCTTTGTGAACTGACCATTTCTCCTGAAGACAGTGACCTGGCCAGGACGGGCAGAGGAAATTCTCCTGGCCTGGAGGACCACATTTCCTGGCTCTTTCAACAGAAACGTCCAGTGGTGGGGTCTGGTTTTTATCATTTTCAGAAGGCGCTGGAGCATGTTGTCCATTCAAATTCTTCAGCTCCATCAGATGGAACATGTCAAATAGTGACCTAGGCTTCAGACTCGAGACACCCAGCGATCCAATTCCAGATCTGGCCCCTGTACACGCCCGGGGATACCTCTGGGAAAGGGGGATAACATTACTTCAACCAAAATGGTGTTGGAAAGAGTAGAGAGATGATTTTCATCAAATCTCGGGTTTGATTCCTGGCCCGCAATGACCAATGTCAGTTGTCTGTTTCTGATGCCATGGTTAAAATTAGCAGCTGGCTCAGTCCAAGCATTTAAGCACATGGAGGGTGAAGGATCCTCCTTGCCCCGAGGTTCAGAGAGTGGGAGAGCTACGGCAGTTCGGTGCCTCCATAATTCAATCCACGTGGGTAGCGTGTGTGGATACACGCCATGCTGAGAGGCTGCAGAGCGTGTGAGCTGGGAGCACGATCAGGGAGGCCAGCTACAATTTTAGCTCCAGCATGGAATTTCCTGGTTTTGGGGGGTCTGGAGTCCGAACCTTCTCTGGTGCTGGTGCTGCTTTTGCTGCCAGAACCAGGCGGCAGACACAGCTTATTTCCACCCGACCGCCCAGGGTGAGGCGGGAGCCCTCCTCCTGGGCCCTCCAGTGCTTGGTGCTGGCCAGGCCTTCCTGGGCAAGTTCCAGCAGCTCCCTTCCTGTGCAGGCGCACGTGGGCTCAAACGATCACATCGCTCAGTCAAGCCCGGGTGGAGAACTGTTTGTCTCTGCCTGGGGAGGAGGAGGCAGAGTTCACAGCTTCCCTAATAAAAGGTTAATTATCCTGCCCTTGGGTCCTGAAATCCAGTTAAAGAAATTGTGGCTTCCATGTACCTCCATTTGTACACGAATGGAAAAGGCCTCATGGCTCCTGAGTGACTTATGGCCCCGATGTCACAAGAAATAGAATCCACATCAGGCTAATGGAAGCAAATACGTTTTTTTTGTTGTTGTTGTTTTTTTTTTTTTTTTTTTTGACGTATATAGTGGATAGTTCAGAGAAGTAGGGAAACAGCTGAACTGCCAGGTTTGGGGAGGGACAGAAAGCAGGACAGTATGAGGGATCTCAGCAGCAGGAACTCAGGGAGAGTCTCAAAAAAGTGCTTCTAGAAATACTCAGTTCCAATGATTTATGACTTCTTATACATGGTTCAAGATTCAGATTCTCTCACAGAGGGAGTCTGATGACCTAGGATAAAGAAGTGACAGCCCCCTCAACTTTGTGTATCCTGAAATATGAGTTGACTGGTGGTTGTTTTCCTGATGATCAAACCCTTGGGACCAACTCACAGTCATCAAACTCATAAACAATAGATGTATAGACCTGATAACATCGACTCAATTTTCAGAGTGCTCTCTGCCTTCCAGGTGAACAGATAATTTCTGGTTATTACTAAATGTCTCTTCCTCCACTTCTTTCCTGGTGTCGACATGTGATGAAAGCTGAGTTAGGCATTAAAAAGTTGTTCAGTGAACTTGGAGATAGGTGACCTTAAGGGGTAATTTTACCCAGTATGAGGAATAATTCTGCATCCCTTCCTGATCAAAACTCTTCAAAGTGTAGGGATAGAGGGCACATACCTCAATATTATCAAAGCCATCTATGAAAAACCCACCGCAAATATCATTCTCAATGGAGAAAAACTGAAAGCTTTTCCGCTAAGGTCAGGAACACGGCAGGGATGTCCACTATCACCACTGCTATTCAACATAGTACTAGAAGTCCTAGCCTCAGCAATCAGACAACAAAAAGAAATTAAAGGCATCCAAATTGGTAAAGAAGAAGTCAAACTATCACTCTTCGCAGATGATATGATACTATATGTGGAAAACCCAAAAGACTCCACTCCAAACTGCTAGAACTTGTACAGGAATTCAGTAACGTGTCAGGATATAAAATCAATGCACAGAAATCAGTTGCAATTCTGTACACCAACAACAAGACAGAAGAAAGAGAAATTAAGGAGTCAATCCCATTTACAATTGTACCCAAAACTATAAGATACCTAGGAATAAACCTAAGCAAAGAGGCTAAGAATCTATACACAGAAAATTATAAAGTACTCATGAAAGAAATTGAGGAAGACACAAAGAAATGGAAAAATGTTCCATGCTCCTGGATTGGAAGAATAAATATTGTGAAAATGTCCATGCTACCTAAAGCAATCTACACATTTAATGCAATCCCTATCAAAATACCATCCATTTTTTTCAAAGAAATGGAACAAATAATCCTCAAATTTATATGGAACCAGAAAAGACCTCAAATAGCCAAAGGAATATTGAAAAAGAAAGCCAAAGTTGGTGACATCACAATTCCGGACTTCAAGCTCTATTACAAAGCCGTCATCATCAAGACAGCATGGTACTGGCACAAAAACAGACACATAGATCAGTGGAACAGAACAGAGAGCCCAGAAATCGACCCTCAACTCTATGGTCAACTAATCTTCGACAAAGCAGGAAAGAATGTCCAATGGAAAAAAGACAGCCTCTTCAATAAATGGTGCTGGGAAAATTGGACAGCCACATGCAGAAAAATGAAATTGGACCACTTCCTTACACCACACACGAAAATAGACTCCAAATGGATGAAGGACCTCAATGTGAGAAAGGAATCCATCAAAATCCTTGAAGAGAACGCAGGCAGCAACCTCTTCGACCTCAGCCACAGCAACATCTTCCTAGGAACAACGGCAAAGGCAAGGGAAGCAAGGGCAAAAATGAACTATTGGGATTTCATCAAGATCAAAAGCTTTTGCACAGCAAAGGAAACAGTTAACAAAACCAAAAGACAACTGACAGAATGGGAGAAGATATTTGCAAACGACATATCAGATAAAGGGCTAGTATCCAAAATCTATAAGGAACTTCGCAAACTCAACACCCAAAGAACAAACAATCCAATCAAGAAATGGGCAGAGGACATGAACAGACATTTCTGCAAAGAAGACATCCAGATGGCCAACAGACACATGAAAAAGTGCTCCACGTCACTCGGCATCAGGGAAATACAAATCAAAACCACAATGAGATATCACCTCACACCAGTCAGAATGGCTAAAATTAACAAGTCAGGAAATGACAGATGCTGGCGAGGATGCAAGAAAGGGGAACCCTCCTCCACTGTTGGTGGGAATGCAAGCTGGTGCAACTACTCTGGAAAACAGCATGGAGGTTCCTCAAAATGTTGAAAATAGAACTACCCTATGACCCAGCAATTGCACTACTGGGTATTTACCCTAAAGATACAAACATAGTGATCCGAAGGGGCACGTGTACCCGAATGTTTATAGCAGCAATGTCTACAATAGCCAAACTATGGAAAGAACCTAGATGTCCATCAACAGATGAATGGATAAAGAAGAAGTGGTATATATACACAATGGAATACTATGCAGCCATCAAAAGAAATGAAATCTTGCCATTTGCGACGACGTGGATGGAACTAGAGCGTATCATGCTTAGTGAAATAAATCAATCGGAGAAGGACAACTATCATATGATCTCCCTGATATGAGGACATGGAGAAGCAACATGGGGGGTTAGGGGGATAGGAGAAGAATAAATGAAACAAGATGGGATTGGGAGGGAGACAAACCATAAATGACTCTTAATCTCACAAAACAAACTGGGGCTTGCTGGGGGGAGGTGGGATTGGGAGAGGGGGAGGGGGCTATGGACATTGGGGAGGGTATGTGCTATCGTGAGTGCTGTGAAGTGTGTAAACCTGGCGATTCACAGACCTGTACCCCTGGGGATAAAAATACATTATATGTTTATTAAAAAAAAAATTTGGAAGGGGAGGCGAACCATAAGAGACTATGGACTCTGAAAAACAACCTGCAGGTTTTGAAGGGTCAGGGGTGGGAGATTGGGGGAACAGGTGGTGGGTAATAGGGAGGGCACGTATTGCATGAAGCACTGGGTGTTGTGCAAAAACAATGAATACTGTTATGCTGAAAAAATAAATAAAATGGAAAAAAAAAAAAACCAGGAGGAATAATTCTGGCCATCTTGCTTCTTTAGAAGTTCCATTGTTTTTCCCCAGCCTCCCTTCACATTCCTTCTCATTACTACCCTATCCATTTGACAGATACAATACAGATGGGTGTCTGAATTTCTAGTTGCAAGGGCTCACTGAAGCTGTCCCAATGGGACTGACAGTTTATAACTTTCACCCTACAAGAGTGGCTCTGCTTCTCCCTCTAACTGGAAAATGCCTCCTTTAACACAGTTATTCTTTCCACGGCTAATGTTGTGCAGAGAGACATCTGTGTAGTTGTTGGAAGCCTTCATGGAGGGTTGTAAAAACTTTTCGTAGCCAATAGTTTACTGGTAGAGAGTGGAGAATTATATGACATTGCCAAAACAGAAAGTGCACTATTGTTAAGATATTTCGTTGGCTAGTCTCTATAAGTCACACCCCATAACCCATCCTATGTCAAAACAAAAATAGAAACCAAATGTGAAGATCTCTTATCAGACCACGATTCTTAAACACGTGTGAAATACAGCAGTCAAAATCGGGCATTCTTCAAAAGCCGTAACAGATGCTGTTCTGGGCTCGTATGAGTATTTTGATATTGTACTTGGTTGAGCGAACTGGTTGGGTCCTCACGTAGCAGAGCCAGTAGGATTTTGCTTATTCAGATCAGACTGAAATTGCTTCACGAATCGCGAGACTATAAAGGACACATTGATAGTATGTAGAAGAGACATTTGTGCAGGTTGTTAAGTTAAACAGGAAACATAAGGCCTTAGGCTGTGTCTGGTTCTGTGTGATGCCAGGAGAGTAGATATTCCCAAATATAGACAGATTGTGGTACACTTTCCATCGTGTTGAATTAAATAACACCCTATCTGTAAATCAGAGTTCAGACTTGCAGCACTCTGAAACATCTGGAGGAACACACAGGTAAGTCATTCAGGAAACAGACAGACAGATAGATGGATATAGATGGAAGCATGTCCGTGACAGTGTCCACAAGTCAGCAGCAGTTCTAGTTCGTTAGTTCTAGTGTGGCCGTGTGTCTGTGCACGGTGAAGAAACTGAAGAGGGCGGGGGACCAGTTAGAGAAGATTGTCCCAGAAGTGAACTTCATCTCCTTAGGGAGCTCTCAGAAGTTCTCTTGAGGAAGATGATGGTGGCCGCTTCAAGTTCCAGACACCCAGTGTCCTTTTCTCTGCCCCTTCGGTCTTCATGCTGTTCCATTCTGGTCTCCGAGGCTCAGGGCGATGGCTCACAGTCACGGAGCCACCCATCCAGGGAGGTCTTTTTTGTGCTGTGATGGAGGAGGATGGGGAATCTGCTAATCTTACTCACATCTCAGAGGACTTCCGTTTGTCTTGGGACATCTTCCACTAAAGGGGACACAAACCACGTGATGAGTCATCCAGGGATGGATCGCGGCCAGTTGAATCCTTAATCCTGTGGGGAAAGACACCAACCTGATGCTGCAGTTAGGAGGGTCCATGCATGTCCAACTGTTCTGAGAAAGATCAAGAAAGCCAAGTTTTCTCAAGCACACAGGATATTGGTAACCGACACAGAGGCAAACCTTTAGGCGAAACACAATTCAGCAGTTCTTGGATGAGAACCATAATTTTTCTGGAGGGAATCCACAGCTATGAATTTATTTTTTATTTATTTATTTATTTATTAAAGATTTTATTTATTTATTCGACAGAGAGAGAGATCACAAGTAGGCAGAGAGGCAGGCAGAGAGAGAGGAGGAAGCAGGCTTCCTGCAGAGCAGAGAGCCCGATGCGGGGCTCGATCCCAGGACCCTGAGATCATGACCTGAGCCGAAGGCAGCGGCTTAATCCACTGAGCCACCCAGGTGCCCCGCAGCTATGAATTTATTAAAAGTGTTACTCCTGACGAAAATGTGACAGGAGGCAGCCTGCTGCAGCAGGATCCTGGAAAGGTGAGTGTAGCTGGCTGTCAACAAACCAGCTCCCTGGTCCCCTTACTCAGGCCAGAGGAAGCCACTTGGGGCATGGGGTATGCTTGATGGGAGCACCAGAGCTAAAGAGGATAATCAAAGCAACTGTGGGGAATGAAGTCAAGAGTATACTGGAGAAGATAATGGGGAACTTAAGGCTAAAAACAAAACAAAACAATAAAGGCAAAATCAGGAGAAAATGCAAAATTGTGGGTTGAAACACTGGAGGGAGAGTGGAATGGAAAGGAATAAATGCCTAGAGGAGAGTAGACCAGAAATACATCATGCAGAGAAAATGGTAAGTTCTGCTTTGTGGCAAGTTTGGTGTCTGGGTTTGCTTGCAATCCTCATCCTGTCATTTATTTTTTTTAAAGATTTTATTTATTTATTTGACAGAGATCACAAGTAGGCAGAGAGGCAGGCAGAGAGAGAGGAGGAAACAGGCTCCCCACAGAGCAGAGAGCCTGATGCAGGGCTCGATCCCAGGACCCTGGGATCATGACCTGAGCCGAAGGCAGAAGCTTTAACCCACTGAGCCACCCAGGCGCCCCTCATCCTGTCATTTAGAAGTACTAAGCCACAGAGGGATGGGAGCCTTAGTGTATGGGTGATGGTTACAGAAGACTGGGATGTTGGGTGCACGTGCTTGCAGCAGAATGTTTGGTTCTGGTGTGTTCAAATGTTCAGTCAGTACAGACAGGTTAAAGGTTCTGAATCCTCTATGTGTGGATCATAGAAATTACTGTCCTAGTGCTCTTCCCTAACTCCAAGTGGCCAGAGGACTACTGATGGGCAAATTTAAGTTACAGCCTTGCTGAGCACAGAATGTGGGGTTATGGAGCAGATGCTGCCTTCATTGATCAACTGTTTAGTTTTGCAATGAGTGATGTGAAAGCCTGGACTTGACCCATTCTAGCTGCCGTGGATCTCCTTATGGATGAGGGAACAAACTTTACTTCTTAAGAGTCCAAAGACAGACTTTTCTGTAGTGTTCTGTTGCATTTTGGGATTTGAAGAAATGGTCTTCTCATAGTCACAGGCTTAAAGAGTAGGGATCTCTCCAGTATTACTTGGCTCAGGCTATGGGACTGGTGAAGGGTGCTCCTTCTTATCCCATGGTTTCATGACCTACAAATGAGAGAGGTGAATGGTTACTATGGATCAGAAAGGGGTGTGTTCGACAATTTGTAAGACACTGAACAGAAAAACGTTTCTGCAAGGTGAAAATTTGAAGAGGAGTAGATTCTCTGGCTAAAACAAAACATGTTTGTTAAGACATAACCACATGGCCATGACTTCACCTCTATGAGAAAGAGAAATAATTGGAAAGACAAAGCAAGAGCAGTAGTCTTCTGGGAAAGCAAGACTTAAGACAGAGAGGGCAAATGGTTTTTATCTTTCAGGGAAAACCTAAGAGGTCCATAGTTGTTATTTGGAGACATAAAGAGGTAGGCTAGCCTATGCTGACCAGTATTGGTTGGCACAGATGTGAGAATAAGAATATGAGAAGTTGTGTATGTTTTACTATATGGCTTGGGTCCATTGAATCTGGAATTTTGGCCCTTAAGACATGTTTTCAGGAAGCAAGGTAGAGAGAAAGAGAGAGAGAGAGGGAAAGAAGGGAAAAAAAGGAAAAAGAAGGGGAAAAATGCACCAACAGGTAATGAGGATCTGCTAAGCTCTGGCCATGGTTTCTCCCATGAGGTGAATGGTCTCTCTTATAAGAGAAGGGCAGATCTCTTCATTTTAAGAAAAATAAAATATGATTGATTAGATTGGAAATAGGATGGCTTTTCTTATTATAAGGGCACATTCATTCTCATAGCTCTGGAGGCTAGAAGTCAGAGATCAGGGTGCTCAGCTGGCTGGGTTCTGGCCAGGGGTCCACTTCAGGGTTGCAGATGGCAGGCTTCTCTCTTTGTGCTTCCCTAGCAGAAGGGGTGAGGGAGCCCTGTGGGGTCATTTATAAGGCATTGATTCCATTCATGTGGATCTACCCTCATGTCCTAAGCATCTCCCAAAGGCCTCCCCTCCTAATACTCTCAGTTTGGGTGTTAGGATTTTGACACATGAATTTGGGGAGAGACACACAGGTTTGGACCATAGCGTATGCCTATTGATTTAATGCCTCTGGGACAGATTCTGGATAGAGGATATGAAAGCTTATTTTTTTTTCCATCATTTTTTTTTTTTTAATGTGGAAAGCTCATTTGCTTTTAAGGGGAAAGTACCCAGAATACTTGCCGGCCAGACGATGGCAAGGTGATGTATCTTGCTGGACAGAACCCACTAGGCCAGGAAGAATTTTCCACGTTCTATCCCAAAGCCACGCGTTTCCTCCACACACTAAGAATCACTCTTCAGAAGCTCATCAGCTCTTTTACTTCCTGTTTTCCCTGCTTGCTCAGCATCAGCTCTGGGAAGGAAGGGAGGAAGGTCCACGGGGTCAAAGGAGGTGGCCGGCGCGACTGGGGTCTGGGGGATCCTTGAGGCTTGGCGTCGCCCAGCCTGGGTTTCTTTCTCTTTCAGAGCCGCTTCTGTGGGTTAATGAAGACGTAAGCTCCCAGCCTCAGTCACACTATGTAAAAGAGCCACTTATTGCCTGTTCCATCTCACTGACTTTTATGGTGATACTTAAACCAAAATGGTGAACTATTACACTTCATAGCCTGCAAATAAAAGCAGCATGTTAAAAGTAGGGGCCGTAACCCCTGATCGGGCTGAAATGGCTTGTAATCTTGAGATGACTTTGTTCAACTCCCCAGGGCCAGGGCCCAGGGCGCTGTGTCAGAGCCTGACAATGAATCCTGGGGTCTCTGGGCCCAGTCCTTGTGCTGCGGGGGGAGGTGAGCATCCTTCTGCAAAGGCCTGGTGCAGAGCCCACAGCGGGGTTAAATCAAAGCGGGTTGTGAGTGGGGGTGGGGACGGGAACCAGGGGAGCAAGTCAACCTCCACCGGGGGCAAGGCAGTGCACATGTGGATGGCATCCAGCTCCAAGCCTTGCTGGAGAGAGCCCCGCCCCGCCCGGTTTTCCCTAGACTCAGCTGCGGCCCTCAGAATACAGTCATCTCAGTCGGTAGAAGCCACAGCCTCCAATACGGGCCCAGGGTGTGCATTAAGGATAATGCAATCCATGGCTGAAAATCATGTACTCTTGATTGGTTTTATTAAGTCAAACATAGCGGGGATTTTGTGTGCTTGCTTGCTTGTATAAGTGAAAGTTACAGGAGCACAAAGTAAAAATTGAACTCGTATTTGTCTTTCTTTGGGTTCTCCCCCAAGTGGAAGCTGAGGCAGGGATTCAGATGCAGGTGGTTTATTTGGGAGGTGATCCAAGCGGCATAGTGAGGAAGTGGCAAGTG
This sequence comes from Meles meles, assembly GCF_922984935.1. Lineage (NCBI taxonomy): Eukaryota > Metazoa > Chordata > Mammalia > Carnivora > Mustelidae > Meles > Meles meles. The sequence continues at coordinate 63,610,679 of NC_060081.1, read as the reverse complement.
ACACAGGGAAGGGGGAATGCCAGCAAAGCAGGTGTGAAGGGGGAGGGACACTGCTTTGGGCAACTGGGTCACAGTCCTGGGGGGGCCCATGAGACTCTAGGAAGACCACACCTCGGGAAGGTGGGAGGAATTTCCATAACTGCTGCCTCTTATTTGTTGAGGTTTGCTCCAGGCGCTTCTGACCGGCTCCATTCAACAGCACAGGAATAAACCTGAGAGACAGAGACGGAGACAGAGACAGACAGACAGACAGACAGACTCACACACACACCCACCCACACACACACACACCCACCCCCACACACACACACACACAGGTCAGAAGCCTCATATATGGGAATTGCAGACAAAGCTGCAGGTAATCTTTGGGGTGAGATTGAGGAATATGGGGAGGCCAGGGGCAGCATCTGCTATGACAATAAATAATAAAGAAGAGGAAAACAACCTTCTTCTCTCTTCTTGTCAAGTAAACCCAGGTCTCGTTTCCTGGCATGAAGTACATCTAAAAGATTTCTAATGTGTGTTTTTTGTGGAAATACTCTCTCTCTTTCTATGTGTGTATGTATCCACGCGTGTGTTTAATATTTATGTAGTATATATAGGTTATATAGGAATATATATATAAGAATATACATATATTCTTATAACTTTGTTTTCAAAAATATATGCAAGTATCTACCTCATTTTTTATGATAGTTACATCGTATTCCAAAGAAAAGATATACATAATTTTTGTGCTCTATTTTAATAAACTAGAATGGAACTAATTCATAAAATGTACAATAAAATGTAATTTGACACATTTGTCTTTACAGATTTTTCAGCTACATCGTGGTTGAGAGCATAGTTACACTGCCGTTAGCTAGATTGGCTCGCTCTCCTCCGTTTGTTACTTATGTGCTGTGCAACCCAGGATCAGTCACAAAGTTCTCGAAGCTTTAATCTTATCTTGCGAACACAAATACAGAGTACCTACCTAGAAAATTTGTGGAGAGGATAAAATTAGATCATTTGTGTGTGGGGGGGGGGGAGCTCAGCCTATCAGCAATGTTCAGTAAACATTAGCTGTTAGTATTCTATTCCCCAAATAGGAAAAAGAAAAAAAAAAAAATCCTGTGTCAGGCTATGTGTGTTCAAGAAAGTAGGAGAAGGAATCATTCATCATGACCACAGAGACTGTACCCAAGTTGGGAGAAGTATTTTCTGCGGCTGTCCAGTTTTACCGGCACCATTTATTGAAAAGCCTGTCTCTTTCCCCTCGTATATTCTCGCCTCGTATGTCAACCATTCTTCAATCAGAGAGATAAAATAAATAAATAAAATTCCCAAGAAGGAAAAAGAAAATTCTGAGGACAGAATCATGAACAAGGTATGCTTAAAGATGCAGAACTGTCAGGTAGATGAAGGTTAATAAACAATTTATTTTGCTAAAGAAAGAGAAGCAGTCACATGATCTTTCCATTATTGAAACACTGATTAATATGCCTGCAACAATACCAGCTGCTTTTGGTGGGGGGGAGGGGGGCTTATGTCAGTTAATTCATCCAGAAGTTGACAGTTGCCTTCAACTCCTTCTCCTTGCAGTTGTGGTCCCTGCATTGAGAGGCGGAGTGTATTTCCCACTCCCTTGTATCTGGCTGGACTGGCAGAAATTTCAGTGACCCATCAGGATGTAGTGGCAACAACTTTCTGGGACTCCCGCGACCACATGATGAGAAATCTCAGCGCTTCCTCTTGAGTCCTTTGGAACACTCATGTTGGGGGAAGCCAGCATCTTATAAGTCCGACTCTGCTGGGCCCCCATACATCGGGGAGTCACACGAGTCATGGGGGGAGCTGCATAGAGATTCTTGACCAGCCCACGATCACTGTAGCCACCCCCATGATCCTAGACCCCGAATCAGACATTGAAATGGAGAAGCATTCCGATGTCTTCAGCCCCAGCTGCCTTTGACTCCAGCCGCCCCAGAGTCCCTAAATAAGGATGGCTCAAACACCAGAACCATTTGCAAGATAATCACAAAGTTTCAGAGTGGTTTGTTACAAAGCAATAGGTCCCAGGAATGGACACAGAGATTGATGTGCAAAAGAACGGGCGTCCCAGGCTCTGCTTCCCTCAGGCTCCTACTCATTTCTTCAATCTCAGTTCATTCACCAACTAAGCAACAGGGTTTGATGCAAACTACAGAATGAATATCCGTCTTCCCCAGTGCCAACTAGTAGCTTGCCAAGATCATGGAAATGTGTTGCCCCCATCTGTTAACGCAAACACTTCAAATTCTACTGCGGAAGAATTTTGTTTAGAAAGATTTTAGACAGGTTAAACAACCCTGTTATGTATGTCAAAGGATGTAGCAGCGAGAGTTCTTATAATTAATGCATTTGTATTCTTTTAGCAACTAAATCTTGTAACAAAGAAGATGTTTTCAAACATCCATTTTCAAAACCCTCTCCTTCCCCTAACTGATATTCTCGTCCTCATTTTAAAACGATTCCCTTAACTTTGAAGTGAGAGATTGTATTTTCCAGCACTACTGGGGCATCATGGTTGCCATTCCTTAATTATCTAGTAGGTGACATTATACCGAGAGGTATTGCCCTGATAGAAAAAAATAAATGTTCAGTAAACTTGGAGCCCTTGTCATTTAAAGAAGAAAGATAAATAAACCTAGCTTCCCTTTAAGTTCTTTGCTACATTATAAAAATTACTCTCTGTTGACAGTCTCTATGTCATTATAAAATCAGTATTACTTTGTATTTTAAAGATCTTTTTATAAAATTAAGCATGCTGATGACAAATTGTAAACACCTTTGCACACCTAGGGTGTCAAGTTTTGTCTGTCTTGCTGGTGTCATAATCTACCCTATGAATTTCATGTCCAGAGCTATCTTTGTAATTTTACTTGAAATTAAAAAATAAATAAATTATAATCAATTAGACACTATAATAGTAACTTACAGTTATTTCATAAAATATTGGTTTTATAACCGTTATTTATGCTGAAATATATTTTTCTCCATGACGTATCGTCTTTAGTGTTTAAAAAAAGTTTGTTCTGTATTTCATGTGGCAAATTCCATAAGGAAAAAAATGTTAGAAGCATCTGTATTTTTACCCAACCGTATAGCAAACCTCACACACCAAGTAATTTCTTTTAACACTTGACTTTTCAGATCTTCAGCAAGGTTTTCTCTGTATCTTCAGCAGAATATGCTGACAAAGGAATACGTTTTTATTTGTCGCCGTATTGTGTTCTGTATATTATTTCAGCTGTTTTTCTTGCGTTGGGAAGATTGAGTATTTTTCCCAATGACTTTTCTTTTGGGCTTTGCTAAGAAGCAGTAAAACTCAAAATAGGCTTCTAAACATTTAACGAGAAGTTTAGTGAAATTTTGTCAAGTACATCATTGGGTATTTGCGTGACTTTAAACATGGCTGAAAATATATAGTCTTGTTTCCATGTTCTGGATGCTTAGTTTCCAAATGTCTTGAGAATTGTGCCTAATGGTGCCAGCTTTATTGGCTATCTTGTAGGTGATAGATTAAATGGGAAAAAACCCCAAGGTTTAGGAAAGCCAGAAGAGGGGCAATTATACTAAGCAAAGCTGATAGAAATTGAAATTAACCAAGAATTTCTGGAATAAAATCTCTGACAGTAATAGATATTGCTATGTAAAATATATTTGATGAGAACAATATTAATATCATCCCGAGGAAAGACATTTTGAGATTACAAGAAGCAGGTAAAAAAAATTCAAATCTTTACTCACTTTGGGATTGTAAAGAAGAAAACAAATAGACACAGGATATTAATTTCTTTACCAAGGTCTGTATGGAGACTTACAAAGTAAAGCAAGAGGCAAAATATCCTGGCAAAGGTTTTAAAATTCTGTTCCCTCTATCTAACCTTTTCAGTAGTTCCCATACTGAGGGCAGTTTCTCTTTTCAAATTATACCTCGTTCTGAATGCCTCAAAAAAGCAAACATGGGACGTCCATGGCCTTTTACCCAGAAATGTCCTCCTCCTCCTTTCTTCTGGGCTCACGATCATCTCTTCTCCGAATTTCCTTTCTCACTTCAGCATATGTCCAGCCATCCTTCAGAGAATGTTCTCCTCCTCTGATCTTCAAAGAATGACCCAAGGAGGACAAGACAGGGGGTTAGGGAGCAGTGAAGGGAAGAGACGATGCCAGAAATCTCCTTTGGGGCAGGGCAAGGACCAGAGGCTGGGGACCCACTCGTATTAGTTTCCTTTTCCTTTGCATTGTATGAAGAACACACACTTGGAGGTCATAACCTTGATCCTTCTCAGAGAAGGAGCCTGTGATTAAGTAGCTATGGGAGGATGAGGTGTGAGCAGAAAGGGGGCGGTGGGTGAGGGACAGCAGCCTAGGATGTGGGAGGAGAGCAAGTGAGTTGCCCTAAGAACTTCATCGGTGAGAACTTTGGGGGTTGAAAAATAATGTTTGACCTACGAATATAACCTTCTTTTATAAAACTTATAAAACTCTTCTTTTCTTGTTTTCTCTCTCTCTCTCCAAACTTCCTCCCTCTCTGTCTCTCTGTCTCTCTCTCTCTCCTCCTCAAGGAAGAAGAGGATCTTAATGGCAAGGGGAGCAGGGAGGGTCTAGAAGGTTCCAAAGCAATGCAGGTTGATATGGTGAGTCATTTATGTGTCTGACTCCTATTCCGGGCCATCAGCTCTCTGTGAACAGAGATAGTCTTTGCTCATCTAGCAGTGGTGGTGCTCAGAAATGTAGATTCTTTGTTTGCACATGACTTCATTTAAAATTTTTTCTGTTCCATAAATATAGAAATTCATACATTTATAAAATTTTCTGTTTTCTCCAAGTGCACGAATGAATGCATGCATGTATGCATGAATGAGAGGCATCTGAGTGGTGTCTTCAGAAGCAAGCATGTAGCATCCACCCAGGCTGGCCAAGCCTCCCACTCCTTCCCCGCACCTCTCCGTTACGCTGGCAAAATCCACGTTGCACAGGTACGCAGCTGCTTGGTCCCCTTGACTCCCAGCCAGAAGGAATAGTTCCTTTCTCCACAATCGCAGCCCCTTTCTTGCACACCTCTCCTCCAGCCAGCACACATTCATCCAGTCCCAACCACACATCAGCCAGCCTCGCTTTTTCCTCCCTAATGAGCACTTTCCTCTATCAGGTAGATTGAGCATCTTGCCCAGCTTGCTTCTTATTTCTAACCCACATTCCCTCCCTTCCTTCCTCCATTTCTTCTCAGGTTAATTTATCTGATTATATGCAACGCACTGCAGCCATGTTAAGACACCAACTGAGTTTGCACTTGGAGGCTTGGAGGAAAGATTACCATTAAAACGTGACTTCCATCCACTCAGCTGAAATTACTATTGATTGCCAAAGAAAAATATTTGTGCTGTGAAGCTGGGAGCTATGATGTTGAACCATATTAACATAATGTTAGCATAGCTACGGGTGTTTAGTAGCACGCAATCAGATTTGAAATGAACGTTGATTATAGATGGAGATTAATGTTCACATATTCATAGGAACACAATGAGAAGAGCAATTTCCTTTCTACTACAGATCAATGGTTTCCCCATTCAATTATACAGCTGTAATAATTGCATTATGCTGAAATATTTCTTAATGGCTAATTTCTTTCCTTTTGTGTGTGTGTGTATGAGATCTTTTGTCAGTGACGGCTTTTGCAGCCCAAGGACAGCATAAGATGTTTTAATCACTGGTGTCGTTTTGCAAGCTTTGACCGAGCCAGTAATTTCCCCCTGTCCCCCTTCTTAGCTATCCTCTCTTATTATTATCACCCAGAATAACTTCCTGGATGATTGAAACATAGTGAGTTGCCTCAGGTCTTGTTTTTTTTTTAATTTTTTTTTGTCTTTTTCTTTTTCTTTTCTTTTCTTATTTGGTGAGTGAAGACAAAACCCAGAAACCTACAGGGTCATGGGTTGCTTGATCCTTTCTACGCATTTGCTGGGGGAGAAATCGATGAAGACGCACAAACATTATGCCTAGGATTCCCCTCACCCAAAGACTCTTGTTGTCTCTACATAGAAATATAATTTTGGAGCCACTCAGTGATTAAAAAGCAAATAAAAAAGCTAGTGTCTTCTTCAATTCTCATAGCAAATCTTTGAGGACTGAGGCAGCATTGATGTTTATATGGTAAAGATAAAGCGTCCAGAAGGCTGGGAGCTTGCGTTTTCTAATGATAATGATGTCTTCTTCCTGCTTACCTGGATGGATTGAGCTCAGAGGAAGGCTGGCTGGCACTTTCTTCCTTAAATGAGCACTGTCATACGGTAGAGTCCTGATATCCCTATCTGATGCCCTTCTCTGCTGTCCGGATGGTGATGGCTGGTCGTGGTCTGATCTGGTTTCTTGCATCCTTTTAAAGGAAGCTTTGTTCAAACTTGATTGAACAGAGTGTGGGATGGTAGAAAGACAGTCAAATGTAAAGAGCTGCCTGAAGGGCACTGTGCTTTGGCAGATCATTGAGAATTCATGGCCTTGATCTCTCCCCCACCGGAAAGCAGAAAACTTAACACCTAACTCACAAGGTCATGGCGAAGAACAAATAAAATTGAACCGGAACCCACAGCGAGTGGAGCAGATTTTCAGCTAGACAGTGCCTCGTCCCTCTGCCCACCTATGACTTTTTAGCTATGATCGTGGAGCCTAGTTCATGAGTCCCATGCTGCTGTCCCCTCTCCTAAGTGCTTGTTGACCTTCTTTCTGCTTTTCCGACTCAAGATTGTGTCAAAGCTTCTGGAGCCTGTTCAGCCCTCTTTAGACCCATCCTGAAAGGATAAGACAGCTAACACTCTCAGAAATCATCATTTATTACCAGGGACTGAAGCAAGTGGATAAATGCCTCCCCTCCACCCCCGTCTCCGAGGTCCAGGGAGTTAGGATCTGACCTAGGATCTGACACCATTGTATTGGCATTCCCTCTCTTCGTGACTTGCTCTTCAGCTCCTCCGTGCCTGTTTCCAGAGATTGCTCCCCAAATAAACCACCTGCACCTGAGCTCTTTCTCTTTCTTTGCTTTCTGCCAGGGAACCCAAACAAAGGCAGTACGTTTAAAGACTTAGCGAAGGCTTTGGAGATAGACCCACCAGACTTAATCCTCTTCCTATTATTCACTGACCTTGTGATGTGAGGCAGATGACTTCCCATCCCTGAGCTTCTGTTTTTGCATCTGTAAAATGGGTATAATAATAGGATCTGTGTTAAAGCATTATAAAGATTAAGTGAGATCTCACAAGGCAAGTACTTATATAATTTTATTTTCTATCATTAGTATTTTTATTAAAAATGTCAAGACAGCATGGAATACAGCTTCTTTTCTGCCATTTATGCTTGAGGAAAAAATAGATCCGGGAGTTGTAAATATAGTTAAAATGTGTTTTTTCCCCCCTTGCATGCAATACTATTTTTTGCTGGCCTGTTATACACATAGAAGCAATATGTGGATAGAGTTTTCATCATCAGGGATGTTTCAAAGTCTTGGCCATCAGTTCTATTTTCTAACGCCTTTTTAAAACATATCCCCAGGGAAAGAGGATTTTTTTTTTTTTTTTTTTTTGCTCCATGTGCCCTCCCATTGGGGAAAAGCTGCACAGGAAAAAAATGCTTCTGCTATGCAGCAAAGAAAAAAATATAAGAATAATATCTAGTCGATATATCTTAAAATCATTTATTGGCAGGGAAAGCACGCAAACCTAGGAAACTGGTCCAGTGTAGGCAAAGTGGGCTGCAGACAGTCTGGGATTTGATGTGCTGTACTAGGTAGTGGCAGGTGGTCCCCAGGAAAGACATTTCTTTTCTGGGGCCCTGCCAAAAGCCAATATCACATGTTCAGCTTCTCATTCCATCACTCCAAAGAATTTGTCTAAATTTGAGCACTGACTGTGTGTCAAGCAATGTGCTCATTGTTGCAGATAGGATCTTGAACAAATAGATACACTTTCTATTCTTATGGTTCTTGTGATCTAGAGAAGGCTTACTACAACAATCATGTATGTCAATATGAAATTGCAACTCTGATCATAAGAAGTTTGTGGGAGAGAAGGGAGAGATTCAAAGTCTGGAAGACACTAAAGGAGCCTGATACAGAAGGTAAGACTTGGAAGAAGAGCGGGAATTAACTTAGCTGGGCAGATGACAATGTGGGGAGATGCAGAGGTCTTTCCAATTAAAAGGAGGGATGCACAACATTTATTATAGTCCATCTCTCTATCTCCTTTGGCTTCTCTTTGTAGCACTGTTTGCTACCTTGTAAATTATGTCTATTTATTATTTTTTTACTTTCTTGCCCCACCTCCACAAGAATGTAAAGTCCTCAAAGGCAGGAACTTGGTCCACATTGATCACCTCTCTAACTCTATTGTTGGAATAAATGTGCAAAGGGCCAGACATTGAGAAAACGTGGCACATAGCACTCTCCCAAGCCTGACGTCCTTTCCCATGGTGTATCTGCTTTTAGGTTGTGGGACATTGAGTCTCTGCTCTCAACACTCAATGCAGTCTATGGATTCATATATTGAGCTGAAATGCCTTCTTTGGCATGGGGCACAAGTATGTTACAGTGTGCCACAGACATGTCAATTGTTGCAGAGGGTCACTGTGATTTACTCTCCCGGAAGGATTCTATCTCCAAGAGTCAGTTTAAACCATGGAGGTCCCTTCGTCTTCACAGGGACAGAGGCACAAGTAAGTCTGTGATAGGTTTTTGCTGACACAAAAAAAAGAACTGATGGGGGATTCTAGAAAGGCTTCCTAACCCTTCAGAAGAACACATCAAAACAGATGCTCTTCCTCATCCTCTGCATGTTTTCATGGCTGGGTGTATATTCTCCGACCGCCTGGCCTTGAGAGGAAGCATCCTGAGGACAAAGGCTGTAAGCTGAAGGTAGCAGAGCAGGAAAACAGAAACCACATGGGTCTTCAGTGAACTGTTTCAGCCTTGGAATTAACCAAAGGTAGGGTCTTGTACCTCTGGCTTATTTATTTAGCCGCATCAGGTTTTCTCTTGCAACTGAATGTGTTCTTAAAACCCACCGTACCTGCTACTGACGTTGGCTACTATTTGGCAACCCCCTCCCTTGCTTCCTTTCTTCCTTCCCTCCCTTCCCTCACTTCTCTCCATTCTTTCTCATTTTGATCCAGGTGGATGGAGCGTGCGTTTACACTATTGCTGTTGCTTGCTCCCTGAAGTGCTCCTATAGGGTCACTGTAGCAGCCACACACACACACACACACACGGGTGCGCACACACACACAGATACCAATGCTGGTTAGGCTG